>NC_087550.1:23858318-24159776 GCF_036250125.1 Pseudopipra pipra
ATTCCCAGGATGTCTTTCGATTATTAAAAAAATAATAATAGTACTTAGCATGCCTGGAGCACTCCCTCTCTGAGGATCTCAAAGCATTCCACACCAGGGTGAAGGCAGAACAGGCTGGAGACAGCCTTTCAGCACCTTCTCCTTGCAAGCAGGGAAAGAGAAGGGAGAGCAGCTTGCCCATGAAGTCCACACCACAGCTGGATATGGAACTACCATCCTGTTTTTAACCCTCTCAACTGTCATTCCTCTTCTAAAATCACACCCTGATCTTCAGGGACGAGGAAGGGGTGGTACATGCCTATCTGCATAATTTTACCTGAGTGCGGAGAGATTTCAGCATTTTTTCCCCCAAATCCAATCCTGCAATATTAGCAGTTCTGCATTCGTTAGAGATGCTGTTTATAAGGATCCGTCAGACACTGCTGTCAGTATATTTCATGCATTATTTACTTCAGAGCCCTGAGACTAATGCTACCCGAGTCCCAGTGATTTACTGCATTTGAGTTTCTCAAGCTGATCCATAACTTCGGGTAATAATAACAATAACAAAATACCTTGTATGCATATATCATACCAGTCAGCAAAAACCCACACAGAGATGAACATATGATGCCAGAAGAGCTGCTGCTCCAAGGTACCAGAGTGTCAGGCCTTTGTAGGTACAGCTGCCTCCTCACACAAATGTGTCTCCCACACCCCAATTTTAGCATACTTTGCTCTAAGTCCAGTACATGTGGTCCCTTCAAAATTAAAGTTCATATCCAGAAGTTTTCCCGTTTTCCAGGGAAAATTCAGCAAGCCCTGCAGCACATTCCCTGACAAGGACAGACCTGCTAGGGCAGAGGAACCTCATGAGCCTGTCCCAGCCCACAGATGGGGGTCTCTCTGCCTTGGTAAATTAAAAATCCCAGAGTGCCTGGTATGGGGACTCTGCAAGCAGCTTGGTGTAAGCCGGAGACTCAGCTTCTTGGCTTTGGCTCAGCTCTTTAATTGCATCCCCCACCTGTAGCTTTCCTGCTCGCGGGATTGCACAGCCACAGCGTGGCTTGCCATTCCGCTCACTCCCCTCAGCTTCCTTCTCATTTACACCTCGCCTACTGTTTCATCTGACCCCCAGCAGTTTGGCCGTTCATTAAAAGGTGCTTGATGAACCCTAATGAAAATCCACACTCTGCTGTGTGGCTGTGGATCCTTCCTGTCCCCTTTCCTCTCCACCCTCCTATGTCCTCCTTGCACGCCAAGGCAGTGATGACCTCCAAGGCAAGTCCAGTGCTTTTAAGGACTGTTTTTCTGGTTTGTTTGCTTTAATTTATTTTGCCCTTCAGCCTAAGATTCACTGTCATCATTCTCCTTGAGTTTTTCTGCTGCCCTGTTTGAAGCTCACCTATCCTGTGCACGCCACACAGGGGGCAAACCTAATGAGGAGCAAACCCCCACGCACTTGCCTACGTGATGCAGACAAGTCCTTGGCACTCAAACCTCTGTGACTTGCTGCTACTGCCCATCGCACCCTCCCTGCTCCCTGACGTCTCCCCTGACACGGCTGCAGCCTCGAGAAAGGGAGTGCTGTATCCTGGCAAGCTCTTAATATGGTGCAGGCCCTATTATAATAATAATAGTAATAAAACCCATTGAGAGATGTCCACTCACCCAGGCAAGACTAGAGCACAGAGGCCAATTCCTGCCACTGCGCTGACACAAAATCACTGAGATCAATGAAAACACCAACTAAGTGCTGCAAAGGATGCTCTTCTCCCTTGCCTTTCACATTTCATCCCTGAAAAAACCAGTTTGTTTCTAGGAGCAGAAGTAACCCCTCCTGGTGGTTTGACAGCTTTGGCCAGATCTGAGCTGGGGCCACATGCCCTCATGCTACCAGGGTAGGAAAAGAGAGAGAGGGTTGCAGAGCTGTGCAAGGCCTTTGAGACGCACCAGCCCCAGCACACAGCACTGAAGCAGGGGGGGAGGCTTTCCCTGATCCTGTCCAGGGTGCAGAGACACACATCTGCAATGGTACAGACTTTAAGAGACCACACAGGCACTGGAGAGACAGGGAATGCCATGAAGAACTGCATGCCTGTCCCATGCCTCATCAAGACGTGCTCACAGCAGCCCAGCCACAGCTGTTCTCTGCCGTGAGGAACATCCCAGGAGTCCCACCTGGAGAGTAAGTACTGCTGAACACAGCCTTAAATCATGTCTTCCCACATAGGCACCAAAACAAGCTGCTCGAAAAAGCCGTCATTTATAGTGTCAATAAATCGCCCCTCCAAATCATGCCCAGATGTGCACTTTGGGGCCCAGTCACCTTGCCTTTTTATTCTTGCCTTAAAAGTCTCTGCTGTCCTACAGCACTCCCTGCCTAATAAATCATGCCAAAATACATTAAAAGCACCCATTATTGCTATTAATTACTATTATTGCATTAGCAGATTTTACTACTTCCTTAATCTGTCTAAAAGCTGAAACTCTGTGCTCACCATGAAGGGGGCTAGTGGGTTGGAGTCCTGCTTCCAGGGCAGCTCTCAGCCCTGTGACATGCCATGCAGTAACATACAGAACACCCCCATGGAGCAGGGTTGATGGTGGCTGACAAACCCGTCCAAAAAGCCAGGTGAAGGGAGGGAGAGAAAAGCAAGTTCCCCAGCTTATCTGCAGGCTAGATAATAACGCAGCACAGTGAGCCGGGCAGCCCACAGCATGTTTACCATGTTGTCCTAATACTCAGCAAACACAGTTCGACTCTCCAGCACTGAAAATGCGTGAATATCAACTGAACCAGGTCAAAACATCCCCCAGTCTCAATTTTTTTTTTACCGGCCCTTTCTCAGCTGTGTCTATTTAATTTGTATCCTCTTCAACATAGAAGGATTCTCATACTTTTTGATACCTCAGAGGCTGGAAAGGCCTCTGGCTTTCCAAAATGTAAATCACAGTAACAAAGCATCATAAAGTTCTCCGTTTTTTCTGCACAGTCAACCAGAAAGAAAGGTGTACCTGATGATCAGTAACTTGCATGATGGGACAGAAGACACACTCAACAACTTCAGTAAAGAAATCAAATTTAGGGGAGTGGCTGACTCGCTGGAGAGCAGAGCTGCCATTCATGTCCTTGAGGATGCGGAGAAATCAGATGACAGGAACTTCATGGAGTTCAACAAGGATAAATGCAAAGGTTTCCACCTGTTGAAATGATCCCCATGAAACACTGAAGGATGAGGATTCGCTGTCTGAGGAGTAGCTCTGAAGAAGATCAGAGAGTCCCAGTGAGCAAAAGTTGAAAATGAGTGTGCTAGCATGCCCTTGAAGCAAGGAGGGCTAAATGCATACCTGGCTGCAATGATGAGAGTGTAGCTAGCAGGCCAAAGTAAATTATTATTCCTCTATACTCAGCACTTCCAAGGCTGTATGTGGAGCAATTTTGGGCTCCCAGAATATTTGGTTGGACATAAAAGAAAAACATTTTCATAATGAGGGTGGATCAGCACTGGAACAGGTGCCAAGACAGGTTGAAGTATCACTGTCTTGGGACATTTCCAAAATTTGACTGAGCAAGCTGATCTAATGTTGAAGTTGGCCCCACTTGGAGCAGAGGCTTGGGTGAGAGACCTCCAAATCTCCTTACCCACTGAAACTTTTCTGTGATTTCAAGGAGGATGCTATAGTTCTTTTCTTCTGTGTGGTATAGCTGTGGCTTGAAAGCTGAATTTGGAAGAGTAAATTGGAGATTTGCCCCACATCAGTTCCCAGAAGCCTCTTTTGAGGCTCAGAGCTCTGCCATCTGCCAGCACTATGTGTGCAGGGGCCAATACACAGCACAAGCAGCGTTGTCTCTCTTCACCCTGCTGCCCCGCAGTTTCACCAAGAAGCTGTTATAAATGGGCTGGAAACTCCCAGGCACACGTCTGTTTATGCAATCAGAGGATTTCTGAGCACCTCTGAAGGTATATGTTGTTCCCAAAATATGGAGGGATGCCCTTCTAAAACGCAAGGAATTTTCCTGGGAAGGAACTGGGATGGGCATATAGAAACCCAGAGAGGCCTATGTCACAGTTGTTTCACTTATCACAGAGAAGGAGCCATTTCTGGGTTAGATCACAGCAGTCACGTAACACATTTCAGTTTAGAATGTGAGAGCTTAAAGCCACCAAAATGGGAGACCCTGAAGCCACCAGAATGGAATTGACAAGTAGGTCAGCCTGCAACTAGCCACTCTGAATTTAGTTAGACCTGACTCCTGGGATAACAATCTGGGATTCAAAACAAACTCAGAGATATTTAATAGCTGAGAGAGGCGAGAATGTTGATTAAATATCTCCTTCAAAACACAGCTGTCCGTTATTTCTTCCTTCAAGTCATTACACTCCTTTTATTCCTTTTTCTTCCATTTGCAAACCTGAACTCCTCCTCTCTCCTCAATTTCCTCTGTACTGTCCCCTCTTTGAGCTGATTTCTGCAAGTTGCTTTCTTATTGCTTCATCCTTTGCAAAGTTTTTGGCACTACCCTCACATCTCAGTAACACCTGCAAACGACCACGAAGCTGCTTGCAGAGAGATTAGGAGGACCACTTGACAGGGACGGGGACAACAGTTTCCCCTGGCTGCAGGAGGGACATGTGGCTGGACTCTCTAATGTGATGAACAACATACGAAGTGTGGAGTGATGGCCATGTGTTGTAGTAATTCCTACATACACAATGGCCTCTGCAGAACAAACAGCCATGAGGGGGAGCACTGACAGAAGTGCAAGAGGGTCTTGCACTCAGGCGCCTACCCTTCAGAGATGGATGGTAGAGAAGGACAGAGATAGATGGTAGAGAAGAAGAAAGGGTAAAATTGGGTCTTGGAAGTGACTTACAATCATGTCTGGTTAGGTCAGACTGCAGCTGCATATGTTTAATTTGAAAAAAAAAAAAAAAAAAGAGTAACTTCCCTAACTGATAGGGGCAGATAGGGAAAACCAGGTGACCCTTCAATATCCCTGAACAACCACATAACATGACATTTCAAGGGCTCTTGAAAGCTCCTAGGCCCATGCCCACATTTTGGCACAAGTGCTGTGAATGACAATTACCTTTGCTGCTATTGGCTTTTGAATGACTGGCAAGGACCCAAAATTCTCCTGAGTCACCTTCCCCAGCAATTCGACAAGCCAAGGACCAGAAAAAGCACTTGATGTAGCTGGGATTTCTCTGGTGACAGCAGGCAAGGAGAGGAAAATAGAGATTCTAAGCAGATTTCATGGGCTGGACCAGCTCCAGTTCTGCTTGGAAGTGAAGGGTATTAGGGTACATTTTCTGTGCTGCACAAAAGAGAAGAGTCAGCACTTACATCCAGATGCTCAGACCCATGGGCCAGGCAGAAAGAAGACAGCTGCTCTGCTTCATACTTGAGCTTGCACAGAGAAGGAGAAAGGTAGAAAAATCCCTTGCTGAAGAACAGGGAAGGAAGGAGAGGAAGATGTGTCATATGAAAGAGAAAAGTAGAAACTGAGTGACTAATGGCACCATGGCTTAGTTGTCTCATGTTAGAGTCTTAAATTGCCCACAGTGGGAGGAAAATCACTTTAAAATCTCAATATGGCACATAAAACTACTGTTTAAAGAAAAAAACCCATGTGAATACTGTTGAAGAAGTGATGGAAATTAGATTGTTTCAAAGCTGACTGTACCAAGTTAGGGGTTGGAACTAGATAATCCTGAAAGTCCCTTCCAACCCAAACCATTGTATGATTCTATGATTCTAAGTTGGAGTCTTCTAGTGAGAGGTAGGTGAGAGCCCCCATGTTAGCTGACATACTGGGGGGGGACTGATGACCCTAGAGGTGAAAAGCACCCACCACCGTAGCTTCAGTACTTCATCAAGGATTGAAAGCTCTCATCTTCTGGGGGCGGGGGGAAGAAATAGGAGTGAAAGCCCTAACATGATCCTTAGCCATCTCTAGAAGAGGTCCTGCAAGGCAGGAGAATGTATGGAGCCCACCTGGGTGAATTTTATTTGATCAGAGAGGTTCTGGTGGCCCTAGGAAACACGTAGTATCAAGGAAGAAGGCAGAATGGACATAGCAGGTTCTCACAGAATCAATAAAACATGAATGGAAAGGACTGTAGGACACCATCAAATGCACTCTCCAGCTCGACAGCAGAATCAACTATGCACAACGATCCCAGGGAAGAACTTTTCCTAACCTGTTCTTGAACATCACCACTAAAGGAAACTCCACAGCCACTAAACAAAACTCCTCACTCACAGGAGTACCACACTCCGCTTCCACTTTGTGACTCCGTATTTGAAGAGCTGATGTGCATGGTTCATGAGGTCTGGGGTACGTGAGGCTGCCATGGCAGTGAGTAATTTCAGTAAGATGTTACAGAGTGTATGAGACCATTCTGAAAAGGAACAGGAGAGACTGTAAAAATAAAGATGTCCTTAATTTTTAAAATGTTTTGTGCTTTCTCATTTTATGTGCTGATAAGAATTCTGTGGTGAGTTGGCAACTAGCAGATAAAGTTGTTGACAACAAAACCTTCAACTCAAAATTAAAGCCAATTCTGCAGTTGAAAAAAAAAGAAAAAAATGTAAAATAAAAAGATGGCAGGTTAATTGTGATAACATCATTAAATTCGTACCCAGTCCTCAAAGCACATCATAGTTATTTAGAGGCAAGTGATCTGGGGAATCAGAAATGCAAGTGATTACAGCATTTCACCTCTTGGGGTCTATTTTGCAATGAGACACAAATAAACTGAGTTTGGCAGTCAGAAATACTCTCTGACAAAATATTCTCCTACATCCCTGAGCTGATTAAAGGAACTATCTGGAAGAGAGAGGTCAGTGGTAGGCACATAGATAAGCAATAGATGAGAGAAAACAGTGCTTGAGTCTATGTAGTCAATATTCTGGAGTTAATAAAAGTTCATAACTGCAAACAGCTTCCTCTGAATGGCTTTTCCCATCAGATCTCAGCAGACAGTGCTTATCTGTGACCACTTGTTAGATTAGGTCCCACAGCAGGTAGTATGCAGAATCTTGCATCTAAATCTCCATGAAGACCCAGTCAGATTGCCTACAGCTCAGGGAGGGCACAGACAGGCAAGGAAAGGGTTCTCCACCCAGATCTTTCCACCTTTCTGGCAGCTGTCAGAGAGCAGTGACAAGGCTTCTGGTGTAGAGAAATGCTGAATTCCCTGTGCTGTCTGGACAAAGCACAGTTTTATCCCTGGTTGTGTATCAGCAGTTGTATTAGTCTTGCCAGGGTACACCTTAACCAGAGTGATCCCCAGAAAAGAATGGGAGGAGGAAAATGGTTATGTAATTACAGCTTTTGACCCTCTCACACAGGCTGGGGATATAATAATATCACTAATATATACACTAATATAATAAATTGCTCCTGACAATGGATTTCAACAGTGACTGCATCTCTAGTCCAAGTAACCGATGAGAACTGGCTGACAGCACAGGAGGGACTAAACTCTTCTGCAACATCACTAAACACGGAATAGATGATGATTCACCAAGCATGGAGTTCACGTCTGGCCCCATGCCTGCCTCTGCCATTCAAACCATTCCTAGCAGCAGTGGAAGGGCACAGCGCGGGGTCCACTGGTGACAACCATTATCATGAGTAGGACATTTCTCCCATGTGAACGTACTGTATGTCTCTTCCTGGCTTCCTACCACCTGAGTGCTTCCAGACTAGTAGAGATGATATGAAAGGGGAACAGGGAACAGAGTCAAATGCTGTGCTTTAGCAATTCTAGTTGCTAGGACTCACTCTAGCTGAGCATGACAAAGGCACTCTCTGGCTTGGTGAAGTTTCAGACATTAGCTCCTCTCTTTGCAAAGCATACAGGGGTAACAGCAACACCAAGCTCCATGGGCAGTATCTAGAAGCCCTTCCTTCCCTTGTTCCCTTGCTGCATGTGTGGGAAGAAAGAACAATCCTTCCCACAAGCAAATGATGAGATGGGGAAAAAACAGGAGGCTTAACAGGGGCAAAATGCCATGTCCAACATGGTGAAGGAAGCCTAGGCAGAGCTGGAGTGGTTCTCAAAACATCTGAAGATGCCACTTTTAAAACCTCTAAAAAGGGCAGGGAATGTTGAGCGCAGGCAACGTGTGGGATAAGGTTTCGAGTGCAGTCCCTGACCACAGATTACAGTGGTGCCAAAGGGAGATCTCTAAGATCCAGAGCCGAGAAGACAGCCTTAAATAACCCACTCATGGACCTACCAAACAAACTACACCTAACCTTTCCCTCTGCCCTGCATTTCCCCTGGGGGACCAGCCACTCTCTTCCAAAAGCCACAAAGGGATTGGCAGCAAACACCCCTGGCAGAACACAAGGAGAACAATGCAACATAGCCAATATGCTGGCTCTACTGCTGTGTCCCCTCTTGGTTTAAATCAATAGTTTATGACATCTACAAGGGGAAACTGTAAATTTAATTTTGTCCCCTGCAGTGCGATTCATATCTTGTTTGCTGGTAACATAATGAATGTGTTTGCCCCCTAGACCCCCTGCCCAGTAGACCAATTTAAGGATAAAGGGAGAGAAAATAGCAAAGTACAATTAGGCAGGTCGATTAATGCTGGATTAGCCAGTTGCTCAGCTAAAGATAGCTTTACAACATACATGAGGGGCAAGGGATAGAAGGAGACACAAGCCTGCAGAAGGAATAAAGAATAAGAAAATTCTTAGCAATAATAACCTTACAGGTGACTTGAAGGTGCACATTGCTTGCTAAACAACTGATAGAGCCTTGCATCACCTGCCAGCCTAAAGCCACAAGACTGCAGATGCCTTGCCCCACTTGATGCTCATCAGGCATGACCTGTAGTATAACCCAACCTGCCCCAAAGGCTAGAGATAAACAAGGTAAACCCTTCTGAAACTCATAGGCTTAACTGCTCCTGGAAAAGCCACTTGAGGTTGTCACCATAGTAGTTAGAGTGTGCATGAGCTTGGAATTGCTAAGAAACCTTGTTGGATATGCAAATGGCAACCAAACAGTGGGGGTAGTAAAACTGACAACACTCTGAAGCTAACAGAGAGGAGAACATTGAAGAGCAACAGAGATGACCCAGCAGATGGGAGTCCAAGGAGAGGGTTTCTCGCATCAGGGTGCTCACTGCAACCAAGCTGGAGCACTGGATGAAGAAACCAGCTCTGATTGTGTGCTCCCTGCTGCACAACAGAAAGGAAGCCTTGATACATTCTTGTGAACAACCAGACCTTGCCAAAGAAACCTCACTTCATTGCCAATTCCTTTTTCCAGCTGGCATAACCAAGAAAATTCCAAATTAGTTTGGCTAGGTAGATAGGGCAAAAGAAATAATATTTTTGGCCAAAATATAGAGACAAACTTTGCAGCTAGGTCTTAGCTTTACAAAGGGGTGGAGCAAAAAGCCACCACAAAACTGTAAAGAAACCAAAAGTAAGGGCTAACACACTAACTTGTGGGACATCCAAATGCCAAGGGATTTGGATCTGTAAAGGCATGGTCTAGAGCATTCTGTTCATGTCTCTCTACTTTGTGGTTACAAAAGAGTTGTTAATGCAGTGTGTTTAGCAATACTTCAGTGCTTTTGCTCTTTGAATTAAAAACAAGCAGTGCAAAAATGTATGGAAATTAAAAAAAAAAAAAGGCAGCAAAACCAACAAAACTCTCAGCTCTCAGAGAAGGCTTAGGTGAGGGGCTGAGGACAACCTTGCAACCTTGTTGTTTCTGCACTGATCTGTCTCTCTCTACTTTAAAACAGCTGCTTTTCCTGCTTTAGCCACCTCTTTAAAACACCCTCCTCCATTCCGCTTCAGAGGTAGCTCCCTATGGATAGGCATTTTTAGATGGATACAGTGTGATCTTTAATAGTTGCTGCAAATTGGCTCTGAGGGCACCTTTCTATGTCAGTTCTGCCTGTTTTCTCTACAAACAGAGAGACAGGGATGGAGAGGATGAGGGAAAAGGGCTTTACAAATAAAACAAACAACAGGAGAGTTGAAAGCAAAGTCACAGCAGAGTCGCACATTCCGACCTGAAAACAGGGCTCCTCATCCCAGCACCATAAACAATCTCCCTGACATCAATTACGGATGCTGATCAGACACGCATGCGGGAAGCTACATTCATACACAAATTTGCAGTTTGCACTGTTTGGGAGTGACTGGTTTGTGACACTCCCCTCAGATCCTAACTGACAGCTAACAAGCTGTGGGGAGGTGCCACATAATTGAGCGTGCAAAAAATACGGGCATCACTCGGTTTTAGCTGCATGTAAACCAGCCATGAGCAAAGGAGCTCAGGTTCAGCCCTCTCCCCTTCAATTCATTGTGATATCCTCAAATTCACCAAAATTTAAAGACATTGGATAAAACTGGGCAGAATGATGGAAAACCACATCCATATTTGGACCGCATAACAACACAATATTCTGGACACAGGTATCTTAATTTGTGCTCTACTATATTGTTTGAGGGCAAGACTGAAGGGAAACATTATGGTTAGGATCAGAGACAATAGAGAGGGAAAAACCTTTCAAGTGCATTGGGTTTGTAATGGCAAAACATAGCTCATCTCTACAGAGAAACTGTTCGGTTTCAGCTCATTGAAAATGTTGGGCATGTTACTCGACAGCAGATGCAATCACTGTCCCTGGGACTGGAGCAAACATTACTGTCCAATATGCTGCTACAGTAAAGCTTGGATGAATGATACAGCTGCAGCCTGTGCAGGGATACTGCCGGGTTCATAAAACACTTTAGATTGGAAAAGACCTGTAAGATTATCTAGTCCAACCATTAACCTGACACTGCCAACCCCACCACTAAACTGCATTCCCAAGTGCCACATCTACACATCTTTTAGATATGTCCAGGAATGGTGACTCCACCACTTCCCTGGGCAGCCTGTTCCAGGGCTTGACAGCCCTTTTGGTAAAGAAATTTTTCCTAATATCCACTCTAAACCTCCTCTGGCACAACTTGAGGCCATTTTCTCTTGGCCTGTCACTTGTTACCTGGTAGAAGAGGCTGATCCCTGCCTACCACAATCTCCTTTCAAGTAGTTGTAGAGAGTGATAAGGTCCCCCTGAGCTCCTTTACTGCAGGCTAAACACCCCCAGCTCCCTCAGCTGCTCCTCATAAGACTTGTGTTCCAGACCCTTCACCAGCTCCACTGCCCATCTCTGGACATGCCCCAGAACCTCAATGTCTTTCCTGAAGTGAGTGTGTAGTGTTGTCAAGGACAACAACAATGAAATGAAGGCCCAAAGTTCTGCCTTCAATAAAAATGCAGAGTCAGGGTGTACATTAGTACTGAAGAGCTAATGGTTGCCTGTGTATCAAAATTTAACAGTGTAATGCCACTGCTGTCCTTGCACCCCATGTTGGTGCTTGCATTCCCTTGTCTCTGACCATGGAACTCTCTGACCATGCATTTACAGCACCAGTGCCATGTTGTCAACACTGCCTGAATTGGCAGCTTCTGGTCTGTCCCTGAAGATATGGGTATGGGTAAGGATGATTGCGTGGAAAGGATTTAGTGGGGAGCATGAATTTTCTCTCCTGCATTACTAGGTAGAAAAAGCAAACTCTTTTTTTCCTCCACTGGCCTCCACCTCTCTCTCCAGCTCTTGTCCCTTCCTCTGTCCTTACACAGCGATTAAGTTTTGTAGAGTTTTGCCCTTCCAGGACAATGTTTCCTACCCATTTTGAGAGCCTAACATACTGATTAAACACTTCTTGGGCTTCACAGTCCCATACTTTCTGGTACTGACAGTTTAATTTCCAGGCTCCAAGTTCTTCTGATTCAAAAAATGCCAGATTGTGCATTGTCATGGCTAAAATCAAATTGTTCCCATTTATTTCCCTGAGTTGGACAGCTGTCTGAAGACTTTTTTTTTTTAAGACCCAAAAGATTATTTCCTAGTATCTGAGGTTGCAGTTTGTAACTACCATTGACATCAAGTGTAGATTCTCTACAATTAGCCATTAAAAAACCCAAAAAACTGAAACCTATTTAATTTTTTTTCTGTTAAGAAATATTCAAAATTGCTTCCAATCATTATCAGCCTCACCTATGATAAACTGCACATAATTATCAACAAAAGAACTAATGGTGATTCAAGTTAAGAACCAAAAGTATCAAAGAGGAGATACAAAGCGAATAAAAGCAAGGGGCACATTACTCTGACATGGTTATCCTTTTTGTGAGGTTCCTGAGGTCTCGTAACAGCTGCAGTTGGCAAGGGCTCCTATTTTACTTCTCTGTTGGTGGATAATATTGTATTTGCTAGTACTAGGTGAATAGAACAATAAAAGGAATTGGTTAACAGCTTCAGAAGCAAAAGAGCTGAGTTTGAATATTTGTGGTTCATTCTCTAATGACACTTGTTACTTGAGAACATTTGACAGCTTGCTGGGTGTCACGTGAAAATTTGTGAACTGCTAAGGTTTCATGATTTGTCATACAAAGGCTGATTCTAACCAGACAGCAAGCTAGTTGTTATTCACAGGACTGGCCAAAATAATTAAAATAAATTAATTCCAGTGCATGATAAATTTTGAAGTGCTGTAATTTGTCCTCATGTTTTATTACAGTTTTGGGTTGTTTTTTTTTTCCTGCAAGAAAGAGCCACTCCTGAGCAGATAACAGGAGTGGCTCATTAAGTTGTTTGGTACATGCAAAATACAGGTACAAGTCTCTGCCTGATTGCTACACAAGAGTTTGGCCAGAGTTTTCTACAAACAAGATCCCCACTCATGAAGTTACTGGCCATTTTAACCTTGTCTCTCATCTTTTCATCAGAAATTTAAATACTGAGCCTGAAAAGGTGAAGATCACTGCATATAAAAACACATGTTTCTGTAAAATGTTTCCATTTTACATGCTGCTATTTCAGATGGAAAAAAAATATTCCAACAACGAAATTGAAAAAAAAAAAATCTGACCAACATTTTAGTTACCCAGTTGAGAGAGACAACAATTAGCATGATATTCAGTTAACCAATAAATAAAAGAGTGCAAATACTAAGCGAGTAATGATTCACTGAAGCAAACATTTTGTAAAGAACAGCTGGAGGCCCAAAAATTATTGGTTTTTAGTGAGCACTTACCAAGCCCTAAAACACTGGAAGAAAATCTGAAGCTGCTTAAAAACAAATTGCTTATCACACAGTGACAATGCTTTAACACTCCTCTGCTTTTCTCATATCCTTATTCTTCTCACCATCACCTCCAAGTGAAAACTTCTCCTAGCATTGAGTGCTGCAGGCTGTAACAACAGTAGAACCTGGCCCTGACAAATCAGATTTGTAACTAATATTTCAGGCTTCTTCAACGCTGGGCTAGAGGGTCAATAGTGGCTTGTAAGGACATAGTGACATCACTGAATCAGTCCATGAGTTACCCTCACTTCAGTGATCAAGTCTCACAAGTAGCATCGCTCCCACTGGATTCTGACACAACAAATGTACCCAATCTTTGAAGAGACAAAACACTGCACACTAAAATGGAGCTGCCACTGAACCTGTGGGCACAGGCAAATGGATTTTATCATGCTGCTGAGAAAAGACTATTACTCCAGGCCCTGCTTGCAAAGCTGGGAGGTCTCACTTCAGAGCACATACTGAAAGAATACACCTCATACCATACCCCCTCACCCCAAACCAGACAGTACTCTGCCCATTTAATGCCAACTGTAGAAAGTAAAACTGGGCAGTGGATTATTAATTAATGCTCGTGAAACACATTGGAAGGATGTGAAATGCTCTCACTGCTCCAGGGTGCCGAAGCAAAGAGGCCCTACTGCCTGCATGCACCAGGCTTCACTGTTTGCTGTTTCCTAGCTGAAGGGACAGAGGTCACTTGTTATTTAAGGTCGGCAAAGCTTGACTCTTTACTGAGTCAGAGGAAAGAAGAGCCTATCCCTAGAGCACAATGAGAAGGTATGAGTGAAACACTTAATTCTCTGTAATGACCACGTAGGAAGCCAGGGTCTGGTATAAATCCTTCCTTGTCTAAGCCTGCCTGACTCAGATGCCTGGACAACTGAGCAAGACCCCAGCTCATGCAGGATGCTCATTAGAGCATGGAAATTAATGCAAATGTCTCAGGTCTCAGGCTACCAGTATAATCACCACTCTTGAAAATGTCTTCTCAAGGATGTTGGATCTGTACTGCAAGGCACAAAACGGGTTTTGGGACATGTCACCTGCTTTCTAAATCTAACTTCAAAAACTTACCGTGGAAGTTCAGTCTTTTCCATACAGTTTGAGCTAGGCAATTTCCCTGCTACCAAGAGGCCGAGTTACCCCTGTGGCACTAAGTATACAAGTACTGGTTCTCCAGAGAAAAATTACAGTGGTCTTAATCCTGGAAGTGATTGTGTAAGACCTGCCTACCAACTCAGAGGAAATATGCTGTGAGTATAAGCCAGTGCCTAGATGGAGAAGTGCCCATCTTGGAGACCCAAGAGCCTGCTAGACAGGTCATTTCAGTGGTCGTTTCAGGTAGAGAGGCTGTAGAGCCTGGACCCTGTTCTCATGTCAAAGCAGAGTAGTTTACGTAGAGAGGAGCATAAGGAAAATGCTGTCTGGCTGCTGTGGAAAATGAAATGTTCCCCATCTTTGGCATTGGTGATCTATTTCTGGTCAGGGTGAAACACATTTAAATGTGATGTGGGGATTGCTGAGAAAGCCACTTGGAGTTATATGTGCCACTTCTGGCTCAGACTGATGCTTCATCTCCTATCCAAGCAGAGGTTTGAGAAACAAATGATACATACTCAGGAGCCAACCTCCAGCAGCAGGGGAAATGAGAGAGAACACAAACCTCAGTGAAGAAGCTGCAGAAAGACAACAGTTCACTGTGTTTCCACAACCAGGAGAATTCATGAGGAGAATCTTATTCTTGTGTTTGCCTGTGTTTCCTCCTTGAGTCGGCAATATCTAGTGCTCTCTCAGCACATCTGTCTTACTCTTTATTCCTCTGTTGCCCTCCTGGTGTTTCACTGCTTCTTCTCTGGCATTGGAGGCTATTAAGCTTCACCTGCTCTGGTCAGCAAATGAACCAGCAGCACATCTCTGCACTTTCACAGCTAGTGACTGAACCCAACACTTCGATGGGTCAATTTTGGGAACAGAAAAACAGTGTGGGAGAGGGAGGAGACTGCACTTAGGTCCAGAAGGAAAAGGAAATGCCATTGAAGGTGATAATCCTGGGGTAGTGAGTAAAAGCAGATGTGTTCCACCTACTGTGGGTTCATTTAAATTTTGCTGTCAAACACAAGAACAACTGGTGTTCTTCTCACAAAGCCTTTCTCCTTGTGTCCTGTGGTCCCAGCCAGCTAGTTCATCATCCCCAGTGCTTGAATAAACTAGGGTGGGAGCTAGCTGGGTTTGATCTCTGAGGCTCCAAATATAAGCCCTTGCCCAGTATGTCCAGTATCAAAGTGGACCAGTAAGTTCTCAAGTGTCAACAAAAGCTCTGCCTGGGCAGCAGCCCCCTCCTGTTTCCTGCACCATAACCTCTGCAAATGGCTCATGGCTCTCCTTGGGGGGGCTTTCCAGAAAGGTGACAAAGAGGACATCAGAACAACCTCTCTGCAGCTGCTGCCATGCAGGCAGAGCCTTGTAGGAACAGCTCATTTTAATAGCTGCAGGTTAAGATTTGTTATATCCTCCTCAATTTGCCTGTGTTCACTGCAAAGGCAAATACAGAAGCAAGTCCCCAGGGTTGGTCATCTTGTGTGCACAGAAATAAATACCAGGGAAGGGGAACAGACAGTGAGTGTGACTTTGTGTGGCAGAGCACGTGCAAGGAAATGCAGGTGGGGTTATGGGGGAATGGCAGCAATATAAGCAGGCCGAGTGGGTGCAGCAGGGTGTGCTCAGGGGTATTGCTGGGAAGATGCACACAGACAGGTCCAGAGAGTCACTAAATTCAAGTAAGGGTGTTGCTGTGACTGACAGCAAGAGAGAGAGCAGATGATGGTAACACGTGGAGGGTAGTGACTGTGGGGGGTAAGTTGCACAGAGTGAGGCAGGGCAAGCACTTGTGGTGGTGTGTGAGGGGGGAAATTGTGAGTATGCAGAAGAATTTATATCTGAACCTTTTTCCCTAAATTGCTGCAGGGAAGCACAGGTTAACTTGTTTGCTTAAGTTCTTAACTTGTGGGCTTAAATTCTGAAAATGACCTTTTCCTTGAGTATTTCCAGAACACAAAAGCTGATTCTTTAGCTTGTGTGCGGCAGGGGAGAAAACAGGATGGGGAAGGGTGACAGAGCTCCGAAATGTGCAAATTCTGAGAGCAATACAGAACATCAGGACAAAATTTTTATTTGCAGAATGGTACCCAGAGTGCTTTGCTCTGCAACTTTGCTGTTAAATGCTATACTTCTAGAGGTCATCCTAACCTAATTAAGTCTCTGTATCTGGTTAAAGCAACAGCTGCACAGTACAACACGAGTTCAGGGACGGCTGAAACCAAGAGACACGTCCTTCATTTGTTTTCTAGCCATAACTGAGTTGCCCATAGGGAGACTCAGTTTGGACAACTGCTGGGAAACCAGATTTGTGTTTTGGTACAGCTGTGCAGCCAGTGTGGCTGGGAACACGACGCTTGCTGTTAACTCCCAGCATGCCAAATGGGTATGTAGGCCTGTTGACTAGAAAAAGCAACACATGGTTGCTGGAGAGCCCCAGACAGCTGCACTGCATCATTCTGTTCTGCCCCTTCAGGAGGTGACCTTGAATACATTGTCTTTGAGTTCCTGTCGTTAGACATCGCAGGCTTGGAGCTCCTTCTGTGTCAATACACCTGCTGAGATAAGAAGTTCTGACAAGAGGAATTTCATTGTCCTCAAAAGCAGAGGACCAAGAGTATACAATCAGAGTTGAGTGCAATGCACTGTGTGATGTGCAGCATTTGTAGGATATGCACAGAGCCTTTTGCATGGAGCACAACAATCCCATCAATGGATTCCCGTATGTCTCATTTGCAAAAGTTAGCTTGGAGCAGATCTTGACATCCCTTTTGTCTTATCTTCTGTGCTGCCTTCTGCTCAGGACAAACACCAAACTACCAGTACTACAATGCAGGGTTTTATCTTAGGAGGTAGCTCAAGAAACTTTGCAGAGTAATGCTAAAAAAACTACGATATGACCACAGCCATAAGAGAGTCTGCATTAGAATGGACCAAAATTGTCCTGTCAGAAACACAGAGATGATGCACTGAACCATCCTGAAGAAAGCAAAGGTAAGGAACGCAAGTAATCAGCTTCCTTGCAGCAGTTTCCTTCTCCTTATTTATAGCCACTCTATGATTCAGTCAGGCTGGAACTGTGAGTGCAAACACGTTTTCTTTGCTCCTGGCTCTCCTTGGACTTCATTTGCGCAGCAAAGCATCACCCAGTGCCAGAGATTTATGATACGCTCAAAGCCCAAACAAGGCTGGATCTGAACAGCCACATATCCTCCAATTTCATGGTGTGAAACGTGCCCCTAGTGGGCTCCCAAGCAGCTCCTGTCAGATTCACTGATCCTGACTGCACCTGTGCAAGTAGAGGTGCAACTCAGCCTGCTCCTAAGAGGCAGAGACTCAGCAAGCTTAAGCTCAACTTCAAGGTTGAGCTTCATAGGTTCAAACCTATGAAAAGCTACTGGATGGATCTAAACTTTTGTCAGCAAAACTTCCGGGCCTGGAGACTTGCAAGCTTGCACAGACTCAGATCCAGTGCCAAATGTGGTAAAACCAACTCTTCACACTTCATGTTACAAGCTTCATGCTCGTAACAGTTGATTGCGCTGAAAAAACATAGTGGTCATCCTGTTTCCTCCTGAAAGCTTGTGAAATACTGGTGTGGGACTCAAAGCTTCACAGCTGATGCTGCTCTTCATCAGGATGATCCCAGTCTTTATTGTTTCTATATGGTAGCACCCTCTAAACTTCAGTGCAGACCATGAAGTTGTTGTCGTGGGGCTTGTATAAAAGATCAGCAAAATGACATTTCCTGCCCGGAACTAGATTTGGTACTACCTTGCTCTAATACAGTCATTCACAGTTCCCTATGCTGCAGACACAAGCTTCTCTTTCTTCAGTTTCTCCCCACACCTACCATAGCCCACAAGTGATAAATGAATTTATAAGAAAGGAATCTGTCCATCTCTTTTTTTTTTTCAAAGCCGGAGAGAAAAGTAATGATCTTGTTCTGGAAGAAAATCAAAGGCTGCCAACAACAGCATGATATGTCAGCTCTTTTAATTTCATTTATTTATTTATTTTATCCAGTTGCTTTAATCCTTGGAGTTTAAAGGCAAAGAATGAATGCAACGTGATGGAAAATGAAGAGCATGTGACAGTATCAAAGAAGAAAACCAAAGGAAAGGGTGTGTGTGTTGGGGGAGCCTTGTTAGGAGACACATTAAGGCAATCCAGCTGATAGATGAAGCCTTTTATAAATGAAGAGTAAAGTCTTCGTGTCACTCTTTATCTTTCTTTCTTTTTTTTTTTTTTGTTCCCCCTCAACTGTTGTCTCTCTCTCTCTCTTTTCTCTCCCATTGTTTTCCTATCCTGCCTCTCCTCTTGTGGTCTCCTGCCATAGGTCTCACTTTGCATTTGAACTGAAGGGCTGCTGTGGTCATGGCATTACAAAGGCTCCCTCTGCCCAGCTGAGGATGGCAGAGTCTCTGCTTCAGCAAGCCATGGTAGTACTTGCCACTGTGAGACCCTCAAAAGAGACTAAAATTCACCTTATTCCAGTCAGGCTAGGATGTTGGTTCACCTCAGTGTCTTGGAGCTATAAACAAGGCATGGCAATCAATCACAGGCAGTGGGAGGCTGGCCTCCAGAGGATTTTGGTACGGAGGTGGGATAAATGCAGCACAGAAGAGTTGCTGTGCTGTATATAGAAGTTGCAATAGAGAGGCAGGTAGGAGGAAAGCAACCCAGAACTGCCTTTTATCCTTGAGAGAAGAGCCGAAAGACAAGGAAACCAAATCACCACATTCTTCTCTTTCTGTCACAGTTTTGACAACCCCAGGAAACAACTCCACTGGAGAAACTGCTATTGGGTACTGTTTATGATGAGATTCAGCAGGAGTGACTCAGTTCTCACTGTCTCACACACACACAGAGCTTATTATCTGTGATCTTTCTACCTACTGCATGTAAATGTCAGGCCTTCCTCCTTTGAAGTCTCTCGAGGTTGGTCAAACAGGAGAGTTTTCCATAGACCCAATTTTCCCCAGCACCCTTCATGCCTTGCTGCAGCTTCTCTCTCCTAGCAGAGTTTGCATAGCCTCACACATCAGTCCACACCTCTGGCCCTGGTGGTTTCCAAACCAGGTGTCACACCCTACCAGAGCCCAGGTCATGATGTCTCACTGCTCATTGGCATGCAGAATTGGAGGGGAGCTATCTTCTCTTCCCCTTCCAGAGACTGTTTCTTCAAGATCACAAGACAGAGTCTAAATTTGACTCTCTTCCAGCTTGAGACATATTTGACCCCTTATCCCCAGAAAAGTTTGTCATGGTTTAACCCCAGCCAGCAACCAAGTACCACACAGCTGCTTGCTCACTCCCCACCAGCAGGATCAGGGAGATAATTGCAAAGGCAAAAGCTAGAAAACTCATGGGTTGAGATAAAGACAGTCTAATAGGGAAAGCAAAAGTTTTGCATGCAAACAAAGCAAATCAAGGAATTAATTCACTGGTTCCCATGGGCAGGTAGGTGTTCAGCCATCTCCAGGAGAGCAGGGCCCCATAACATGTAAGAGTTACTTGGGAAGACAAACACCATCACTCCAAACATTCCCCACTTCTTCCTTCTTCCCCCCAACTTTATATACTGAGCATGATGTCAGGTAGTATGAAATACCTCTTTGGTCAGTTTGGGTCAGCTGACCTGGCTATGTCTCCTCCCAGTATCCCATGCATCCTCAGTCTCCTCAGCAGCAGAGCAAAAAGCAGAAAAGGCCTTGTCTGTGTGTAAGAACTGCCCAGTAATAACAAAAGTATCTCTATGTTATCAACCCTGTGTTCAGCACAAATCCAAACTACAGCCCCATCCTAGCCATTGTAAAGAAAATTAGCTCTACTCCAGTCAAAACCAGCGTAACATTTCTCTGAGGTCTCAAGGTCACAAACTCATCGTATGGAGAGTGGAGACTGGTGAGTGGCTGAGCAAGCACATGGGCAACCCCAGCTCCTCCCCATCCAGAAGAGCTCCTGTGATGGGGACTGGCAAAGGGAAGAGGGTTAGCACACACAAGGCAGGTACTTTAAGTTCTATCAACATTGGGCCTCTGGGTGAACCACTTTTAACCACACTTCTGTGTCTGCAATAGCGTGGGAAGTGTGACTCCCTAGCATCACAGATGGGAATGATGGGTGGATTGGCAGATTCTGTGTTGAGGCTACTGCACTCTGACCAGTCTCTCTGGTTTTCTAGTTCCTGGAGTGTGTTGCTTAGGATCTGATGGAAGGTGTCCCGGTCCTAAAATAGACTAAGTAGAATGCAAAGAGACTGCTAATTTCACAACAACAATAAAAAACTAGTCTGTCTCAGCAGCAAGAGTGGCAGCAAGCCTTATATTATTAATTCTTGGAAGGTGCAAGAGATCTAAGATCTTTGCAAGAAAGGCCCAGAACATTTATTTTTTCCAAGGTGCAGTTTTTTCCTTTCCTTCCCTAATCCTAAAGGAACGGGGGAAAAGAAAGAGGAGAGACCCAAGGATAAATGCCACAGAGCAGGCACAAGTCAGGTTAGACGTAATTTGACAGAAAAGGCCACTGGAAGCAGGAAGGGACTTGTCCCCACAAGACTGGAGTGAAATGCAGTGTGCACCAGAGTCACACAAATGCATGCCAGCAGGACGTGGGTACCAGTCCTGGATCAGAGTCACTCCAAGGTGCAGAGGGAGATGAGAGACACGGGATGAACACCATATACCAAAAAAAAAAAAAAAAAAGGAGGCAAAATTTTCAAAACATATTTTCTGTCAAACAGAAATCTGGAACAATTAAATGTGATACTTAATTAAACATCTGTGCTCCCATGGAATGCCAAATTTACCTCCTTTCTCCTGCTTAGTAGAGGAAGCCCAGAGATGAAACCTTCAAGTTATGAGCAACTATACCCTGCTGAGAAAAGTGATGGAGTGCTATGCTCCAGAGAACTTAACCAGGCCCCAGAAAATGTGGAGTTGACACTTAAAGGGTTTTCTTATTATTATTGCTGCTGTTATTATTATTACAATTATTACTATTTTTCCTGACACTAAAACTCTTCTTGTCATGTTCCCAGAGGGAGATAAACAGTATGTGCCTGCATTTTAATGGAAATAAATGGGGCCACTCTACTTTCCTGATGCATAGGGTTCAAACACGTTGTGCTAGAGGAACTTTTGAAGGTAGGCACACTTCAGTGGATGCTGGGGAAGCTGCAGGGCTCTCATGGATTTTGTTCAGGAGAGAAACACAAATGTAGGCCTTGGGGACGCATAATCAGGGCTCTCTGCTCTGCTACTGACTTGACTAGTTGGACAGGTTACTTAGGTTCTCGTGCTCTGGCTGCTTCCTTCCAAACAGAAGGAATAGCTCGATGACCCATGTTATGCCTGGGAAAAACAAGGACCTAAAGGTTTCTGGCATGGTGATAAAATGGATCAGAGGGTAACATAAATACTTCATACAAGGTGAGAACTGGGCTAGAGAGATTTCCTACATTGCCTTGAGTATTCACCCACCTGCCAGTTACTTTCTGGCTCAATGAGATTTAGATGCATTTAGTAGATAGATCACATTGCCTGTGCCCATTTTGGTGGGCGTGCTCAAGACACACAATGGTGTAAACATGGTCTTTTCCTGCTTGCAGTGAGGGGCAGTTGATAGTTTGGGCAACTGTGATAAAACACCATTTCCTAAAGTTGTAGGTCAAGGCTTGTTCTCAATTTGCTTTGTGCTTAGGTTTAACACAAAGGCAGCCTGAAGCACCCCCGTCCCCATCACAGAATTGATTGTCTTACTGTGCTTCTCTCGTGTTTTTAGTACCATCTGCTTTATTGAAGTTGTCTCTTGTAGCTTTCCTGACATACTGCTCTTTTCCAATATGTAGGACTCTGTAAAACACCTTGCATGGGAAACATCTCAGTATGCTCACCTTATCTTTATCCACACCTCACTCTCTCTGAGTCCTCTGAAAGTGCTACCCATGACATACTAAGAAGGCAGAGGATAAACTTGGTAGGCTTTGTTCACCTCCTCCCCTCAGGTGCTTGGTTTCCTGTCACTTTGCAAGCTGTGGCAGCCATAAGCCACAGGCTCACCTGTGGGGTTTGAGGCACAGAGTGAAAGAGAAAAAAAATATCTCCTTTTGGGCTGCAGCACATCCTAACCATCCTCTGCCCTTTGGAAGACCTTACCAGGACAAGAGTGGTACTTGGGAGCATTTCCTGATACTCTTTTCTCCCAAGGCTGTTTGCTGGAGTGCACAATATGCCCAAATTCACATTTGTGAGTGCTCAGGTGCTGTGGCCAAGGAAGTCTCAGAGGGACTGGATCGAAATTCCCTCACCTCTGAGACAGAAAAAATCCCACCCGCTCATTATGTTCCCCTCATCATATCTACTGACTCAAACTGTTGTGAAAAGAGACCTCTCTCCCTCCTCTTGGAGATCTGCTCCGCTGCCAGGACTTGAGCCAATCTCATCATCAAGGCACTTCAGTGTATCTTCTTTCAGTAATGACAACCCATGTCTCCCAATTACACAGGCTGGCACCCCCTCTAAGAAGCTCTTGTCCTTCATAATATTTACCTTTTGAATGCTTGCAGTCCACGGTGGGAAGCACAGCACTCGAGAAGGTCTGCCAGGCGTACAGAAAATGGAAAATGCTTTTCAGGAGAAGTACAAAACTCTATTTTTTTTTTAAATAAATATATTAATAAGGGAGGGGGAATACCTAGCAAACCAGAAGAAAAAAACCCGCGAATAACAAAAATCCCTTCAGGGACTGCAACTGTAGTCACGTTCTTCCCAGCATGCTTGTCTAATCTCTGCTGATGTTCAAAACACACAGAAGGCACAATCCTCAATGGTGCTGAGCAGACCCTGAGAGCATCCTTTGCTCCCAAGGAACACAAAAGGTACTCAGCTCTTAATAGAAATTGCTCATAATGACTGAGCCTCTGAAGTACATAAGCTGCTCTGAAGGGAGGTAAAGCCATTTTCTTGCTGAGTTTGAAACTAAAAGCTCTGTCTGTTTGGCAGCTGCCATTCAAGTCACGATCAAATCTGGCCTTTCATGAAAATGCAAGCTCATTAAAACATCCAGCAGAGCGTCCAGAGCTCCTCTGAGGAGGTAGAGAAGGGGGGAGGGAAGAAAGAAGGGAGGGGAATGCGGTGTAACCCTCAGCTAGTGAGATGAAAGGAGCAATCACAGTCAAAACCAGGGCTTGATAAGCTGGTTAAATGGCAAATCAGTGTGGAATAGCCACTAAGTGTGGCCACAGGGAGCAGTTATTGGCAAGCAAGGGGAAGGGATGAAGGGGACCAAGGCTAGATAGTAGCCACAAAATATCTCCTCCAACTGTTGTGAATGAAAGCAGAAATGGGCATTTCCATTAGTTGTTGTAGGATTTTTTTTTCCCCTTTTTGTTTGTTTTACCTGCTTTCACAAACACAGCTTGGCTGCTGAACTCCACAGCAGATAAGTGATGTAGAGCTGGTGGGAACTTGTGGCCCTATTTAAACAAAGGTTAGATAGAGTTATCTGGATCGATTGAGCCGATGCTTCCTTGAGCACTAATTCAGGCCAAAAAACTGCCACTGAGAATAAGCTCAGCTGACCTCACTAGGAAGTGACCAGACAAGATGGAGATGTAAAGAGCAGCTTTGGACACGGGTGCCAACTGGGACAACTTTGCTTCCACATGAATGCTACTTTACATAAGCAGAGTGGTCTCAGACTGGCAGAATTATCTCATTACACCCCTACCTAGCAACTTAGCTTAAGATCAGCCCTGCTGACTTGGAACAAGGGCCTCCCTAATCCTTTTTTCTGAAAGTAGGCAGTGAAGTATGCTTTGAGTAAAGGGGTTATCCATCCCCACAACATCCTCTCAGCTTCCAGCAATCTGCTCTGAGTGGGCCTGCCCTCATTTTAGCTGATACAACTTGGGAAAAGGTTTAAACTGAACCCAATCCTCCCATGCACTACTATATATCAGTGTATGTGACCACTCTGTTACACAATCACCCAATTATCTCTATCTGGTAATGACTCCCTGTGTGCCTGTGTGAGCTGGGGAATACACCCCATTAAGCCACACACTTTCTAAACTGTCTTTCAGTCATTAGTGCCACTTGGGACTCGTCTTGCCACTGCTGCTGACTATTTAGAGCGCTGGAGCCTGAGTCACCGTCTCTGATTCATCGCTTTATGCCAGTGTGACTCTCTGGGTCTAATGAAGCAGTGGTGAATCAGGCCCTACGTATCTCGGCTGGCAACAACTCAGGAGCTCCCCATTCTCTACTCTTTTCCCTCTTGGAGTCTGTAGGAAATGCAGAAAATGCTTAGCTTATGCCAAGAGCTAAGCGAGTTCAAAGCAGGGGTGACCAACCACATCCCAAGGAAAGAAAGCACGTCCTGTGAAAAGCACAGGGTGAAGCTTATTTCAAATGATGCCATTTTGCAGAATCCAACATTTGTACCCCAGGGCCCAATCCCTAGCATTATTACTGGTTCAAAGCAAATTTTACATCTTATCAACAGCTTTCAAAGGCACAACCTCATCTGCTGAACAGAGGAAAGGTGCAGAGGCACCAGAAGCATGAATCTCCGTAGGTCAGGCTAGCTTCCCAGCACCTTGGCTTCCAACACAATTGAGACTTGCAGCCTTAGTTTAGCCCATCTTCAATTGTGATGTAAAAATCGCTGCCATGGCAAAACAATTCAAGAGAATAACGCTCTCCTCTTTCACAAACCCACTGCGAGTCTAAATGAAGGAAGATTGGAAAGTTCTTTTCTAGAACAAGAGGACCTTTAACTGGGAACTAGATGGGAAGAAGTCACAAAAGATGCTGGCAAAATCACAAAGTCAGAAAAACTCCTTGCAGAGAGCAGCTCTGAACTTTTGTCTCCCAGAAACTGGTAGCAACTTCCCCCCTCCTCACCCCCCACACAACAGCCTTGCAAATCTGTGAAAGTACAGACGCATAAGTGACAAAAGCCTTTGTTCCTAAGCGCAAAGTATGGTGCTGAGCTATACCTTTAAACATGTGTTTAAGATGCAAATTCATCACAGGCTGTGGAGACCCTTCCTCTGAGTCCCCTGTGGTGAGGGGGGCAAGTGAGCAGCCGCTCTGAGGTCCCATGACCTCAGTGGTGCTATGGAACAAGCAAGAAGGAGAGATCCATGGGGAGGGAAGGGTGGCTTGGTCACAGAGCTGGTGTGTGGGCATGTGCATAGTTGTCCATCTCTTTCTTGCTGTTGTTTTTAGGTAAATATGCAACCAAAAGCTTGTCTGAAAAGTAGTCTGTGTTCCTTCTGCCTTGTCAAACTCTTCAAGGGAAACATTATCGCCTTAATTGCTTAATTCCAATTTGCATAATACGGCGCTCTGACAACTGCAAAAACAGGGATGCAAAAGGAAGATTAAGAGCGACATGTGCACGCTGCCAGCCTTTCGCAACTGGGAAAGCAAAGCTGAGGACTAGAGCTGGGACGAGCAGCCCTGCAGGCTCCCACCTCCCCACTCACTCCCTGGGAGCCTTTCTCGCCCCTGCGGCCCCCAGACACCTGTGCACACCACGGGGTTTTCGCTGCCCTCTGGTGGGGCTTCCAACCGTACTTCTCCGCCCAGATTTTTTATCCATGGACTGTCTGGTCCAGAACCATTCAGAGAGTCCTGGTTGCACGAGGTGTCCCTCAAAATATGAGAAAGCAAAAAGGGCAGCAAAAAATATGCTGCATGCCTTGAGCATGGAGAATTGCCCTTGGCCTTGCATTGCAAACGATTGAGGGTAGAGCATGGTAAAATCTAAGCCTAAACAAACCGACTCCTCTCGGATCTCCAATTGTATGACCAGTCCTGATATTTGAAAATTTGATTAATTTTTTACTTCATATGTAAAAATTCATGAGTATTAGATGCTGGACTTCCTAGATACTCTTAAGATAAAAGTCTGTTATCCCAACACTTCTTTTTTGACTGGGAGCAGATGTAGATGTATATAAGAAGACAACCAGAAGGTTCCCACAATTACAAGCACAGAACATCTCCTGTGAGCCAAACTCATTCCCATTTCTGAAATAAAACAAGTGTCAAGAAGGTAATGAAACCATTTTCCTACTTCAAAAAGCCAACAGCCCCAAACTTCCAAAACCCAACTGTGGTGAACACACAGCAGCACAACAGGGAAGCCTGAATTTTCAGCATCAGTTCTGGCCATTTCTTATTTTACCTGCAACATCTTCACACCTTTATCCAGACTGCAATGTAACAGAAGTTCTATGCTTTGTGTCTTGTGGTTTTATTATTCCCTCTCTTTCCCCATACAGCAGGCCTGAAGATTTATGCTGAAGATCAAGCTGAAGGTTTATGTCACAGTTAACAGAAAAAGCACTGATTTCATGAAAAAGAAATGTGAGATTGATGACTCTGCAGATACAAATGGGATAAAAGTCATAAGTTGGACTTTAGTTGCAGTGGAGCATTCCTGTACCAGAGAAATGCATAGCACTCAGGTTTACAAGCTAACTTTGGAGGCATCCTCCTCCTAGATTTGGCACTACTAAAGCAGCTTTGAATGGTATGGAATAACCCTCCAATGTAGGCACAGTGAAACTCCTACAAAGGTATTTGTCACTTATCCCTCATATATATATATATATATATATATATATAGTTGTAGTGGTACAAAAAAATTGAGGTAGACAAGCCCATGGGACACAAACATCCATGAATTTCTGATCTGAATTTGCAGCTTATGCCTGTCTATATGTAATTGAGACACTAACTGAGATTGTAACCATACAGAATAAAACTAAGAAAGGGAACATGTTCCCGGAGGCAGGATTTCACTGCTTCTTGACACACTTTGTTGAAAAGCTATGTAACAGCCAGAGGCTATTCCTGGTCTGGGGCACCTGGGAAAAATGAGCCTTGTATCCTAACTGATAAATTGGGCTCAAAGTTAGGGAAACAGCTCTAGCAAGAGTCACCAGTGGTGTGACCTCTCAAGTGAAATAAAACAAGCAGCACACAGGCAGAAGTAAGAAAAATCGGAAGCCTGCTGGCTTTTCTGTTTGTAATGAGAAGCTACACTGTTTTAGTTGGACTACAAAGGAATTTGCAGTAGCAAAGCAGAAGATGCTTGTGGAAGAGGTGCAAACAGTTCTCATTTAGCAGCTGGGTACGAAAAAATCAATGAACGGAGATGTGAACCAAGCAGATAAGTCAAGATATACGGAGCAGGTAAGCAGAGGAGTTTTAACAACAGCCAGTCTCCGAGGAAGGGAGAGGATCAGCAGACACTTGAGAATGAGCAGAAACAAATGGGAGGGAGATAATGAAAAGACCAAGCAGATAAATGTGAATGTCAGATGGCAACAATCACTCTGCATCACAGCAAGAGGACTTCTTTTCTCTCTTTCATTCTAAAAGGCATAGGAAATAGAAAGGAAAATTGGACCCTTAATATCTGTGGGCAGAAGGGGAGAGCTACCTTTGGTGGGTTATAAAAGCTGCAGCATCAATCCCTGCCACACCAGAGTAGGAAGCAGCCATTGTCTTTGCTGCTAAGCCCCTTCCAGGAGAGCTAGAGCTTCTTGATGAGTCAGACAGCGTGTGGACGAGTCGAAATCATGAACTTGGGTGGGATGGCTATTTAGGATGGGAGCTTTTCCAGACACTATTCAAACCGCCCATACCGGTAGCTGCCTCCAGCACCCTTCTCTCCTCTTCCAGACAAGACCCTGAAGGGCAGGAACAGCACCAAAATGGTGCCTCCTGTAGACAATGCAATGTGGGTGCCAGCAGCCAAAGCAAGAAAAGGAGTGCTTAGGTTTTGCTTCAGCTTGGGGAGAAAGCTCCCTGGTCCCTGCAGTGGGCAGCAATGGCCCCGAGAAAGAGCTGCTTTCAGTGACTGCAGTGGGACAGCCCTACACCTGCTAGAATGTCACTGGTTTAAAAATTAAGAAGTATCCCACGGGCTCCGAGTAATGAAGAGGCTTTGACAGGCTGGAACCAAAGTAGGGTGCAAGTGGGGACGTGGTCTTTCAAAGGCTCTGTTTAATTACAACAGGCTGCCAAGAAAATATTCCCATGTTGGGATGAGAGCAGAATGAAGATGCACTGGAAAAACACTGCTCCTAAGCGAGGCCACATAATATACACATTCTCACCCCTTGTACATAAATCTATTGCTGGCCCTGATCCTGTTGTAGTGTGTCTGTGGGGAAGATGAGTTTTACGCTTGAAGGTCCAGTGTTTGGTCTAAGGGATCTCTGTTATTTTAGGAAGCTGCTAGAATACCCTGCGAACACCTAAGGGTCGATCAGAAATGGGACCTAGCCAGACCATTGCTGTCCAAACATGCCTGTAAGGCTAGAGAACTTCAATTCCCTCCCCAAAACTTCCTTTCACCCTCGCATCTTTAATAAGCTAAAGCACAACTCCACAGCCAAATAAACTCTTCTTCTCCTTCACACAGATGCATTACAGCTGTGGCTTTGATCAAGCTTAGAACCAATGATTGCAGATCCTGCATAAAGCATGAGACTAAGTTATTTATTTCTTGCTCTCCTCCCTACCCTCAAGCACTCTACAAGTACTGTCCTCTCCTGGGGCATGGCAGATCTACAGTTACAAACCAGACTGAGTTGAAGTGGACAGCTCTCCCCCACTCCTCTATCCTTCCTGGCTGTCCTCTTTTTTTTTCAGCTTTCATCTGCAAGGTGCCCTCTTCATATTGCTCTTCAAAGTAAAATGCTTTTCTCCCTGCCTCTCTCCTGATGCAAAGCATCTGAAACCCTGTTACGGACCTTGTATGCAATGCCTGCTTGGCTGTAACTCACTGTGAAAAATGCCCCATTGCCAGCAAGAGTCTCCCTGAGCCTTTTACCTATCTCAATATGCTACAATTCCACCACCCCCTCCCTGCTTTCATTTTCAATTGCATGTAATCAGTTTTCAGCTCTTTAACCTTATTCTGAGTGCTCTCTTTTTTAAGAATTTGCTATTTCACCCTAAAGCACTCAAAGGGAAAGAAACACACACATTTTAATTAAATTTCTCTCAGTTTTTTCCCTTTCATTTGCATATTTATTTTTATTTTTCCCCCCACTTCCATCCCAGAGGAAGATAAATAAATAATTAAATGCAAAAGGGAGAAGGATGTGGAACAATACTGGGAAGGTGACTGGGATGCAGATCACAGGCATGGGCTGGAGGTGGAGGGGAGGACAGTGAAAGAGAGAGAGGGGAGGGGCAATTTAGCACTAAGCTGAAAGTGAGGTCAGGTATGGCAGAAATCCAAGGGTCCTTATGAAAATACTTTTAGGAAAGAAAGGAAGAAACAGGTAGAGAAGAAAGACTAATGTCATAATATGTTGACGAATGTGAACCAACTCCTCAGGCTATAATCTTTAATGGATTCCTGACCAGTTTCTGCTCCTCCATTGGACTTGCAAGTTGTACACCCAGTGTGTGCACTTTGGGATGCTGGGCGGAGACCATGCTAGGGTCCTGGAGTACAGGATGACAGAGCCCCTCATTTTGGAAATGACAAAAGAAAAGACAAATCAGCCTGAAGACTAATATGAGTGACAAAAAAATGATGTTTCAGAGTGGGCAGAACTAACAGAGACAATTAAAGGGGAATACCAGAACTGCTTAAGATAGTACAAATGAAGACTTGATTATTAAAAAAAAAAAAAAGATATTTCATGTCCCTGGTATAATCTTTACTTCTGTTCTTTTTTTTTTTTCCTTTTTATTTTTTTTTTAATGTGAATAAACCTATGCAATTTGGCACATAACTGCACTTGTTCCTTTTTCCTTTTTGTTTCCAGGTTTTGATTTTAACTTGGGAATTTGGTGTGATCTCCTGTGAACCTATTAAGGAATGTCTTCTTGTAGCAGTCCACCTGCTGGTTCTACAGATTCACATTTCATACCTGCTCTTCTTAGGCTGCTTCTTCCCCCAGAGAATCTGTGGTGGTACTGAGGTAATGATCAGGGAATATAAATTCCTCTGTGGAGGACTGCAAGTCAAACGTGGGACCTGCCAACATGGAATCCCTTTGCAATAACCTGGAAATCTGTTACAGTCCCATTTTGTACACAGTTTCATTATTACTCACATATTATCCAAGGACAGAGTTATCATCTTTTCTCTGCAAAATGCATGATGGGGCACTCAGGGTTCTCTTCTCCCCTCTAATAATGACCAAGTCTTTTCTGCAATCTCTATTTGTCCTGATTACTTCCTTAACTGACTCTCCCTGGGGCTGCCTACTCTTGGTATGTAAAGAATTTATTATTATTGCTTGTGTTATCTTTGGCTATTTGGTCTTCAATTTTTTTCTTAATCTGTATTTTACATCTCAGTGCTCCATTTTATGTTCCATTCTATTAGCATCACTTGGATGGAATATCCAATTTTTAAAGGATTCTTTTTCTGACTTGAATAAACCAACACTTGGTACTTAAGTGCATGAGTTTTTCTTACCTTTTTGCTTCCAGGTTTTTATTTTGATTTTCATGTGGGGGTATGGTGCTACCTCCTGTGACTCTAATAAGGGATTTTTTTAAAGCACTTTCCCTGCTGGTTCTTTGGGTTTTAATTTCATAACTTTTTCCCTTCGGGTTGTTTCTGACTAAATTCCTTTTTTTTTTTTTTAAGTTCCTTTTTTTGATGTTCTGTGCCACAGAATTTCCAGTTGCAATAAGAAAATGATAGACATCGCTTTATTAAGGTCATTTTCACACCTTATAACTGTCCTTTCACAGTCAGGCTCTGACTGAAAGGCAAGGCCATACAAAGACACCTCTTCCCATTCTTTCAGAGAGGGTTAGAATGAGACTTCCTTTACAACTTAGCAGAGAGGTTTTGCCACGGCAGGAGCAGATATGGTTTTAGCCAGAAACAGGCCAAAGTAAAATGTGGCTCAAGAAGCAAATATGGAAACTTCAGTTTGGGGCCTGGCTCCCCTGCTCCTCAGCACTGGCTGATTTATCCCTAACATAATGGAAATAACAGAGCAGCAGAAGCAATCCTCCTCACATGCTGCATCATCTCCCCTTGCTCCATTTGACTGAGGAGGTGCCTTTCCTGTACCATCCTTCCTTTCCTCCAGAGATTACTCATTGCCTGATAAAGGCCAAGCCACCTTCATGTTCCAAGTACCAGTGCAACATGGGCACATTCAAGTGTTCCTCTCCTGTCCTCAACTGATTCTGCATCTTCCTCTTGGAACAAAATAAAGGGAGCCAGGCCAGATGCCTCCTGATAGCCCAAGGAAGAGAGCTAAGAGCCCTTCTCCTATCGCTCTCAATGCCATTCACACTTCTTCCTCCAAGCCCAGTCCTCTCAGAAAGCAGGTTCCCTTGGCATATGATGTGCCTCTTCTGTACCACCATGAATCTGAGAAGAAAGTGCAACCCTTGTACCAAATCCCATCTCTTTAACACAAAGTACTTGGGTTTATGCTTTTTGTTCTGTCCTTAAGAGTCCAGGCCATTCAGACCTGAAGCAAAGGGTCACCTTCACAACCTGGAAGTGGACTCATGTGCCGTGACTGGACAGAAGTCAGCTCCCTACAGTCATATCCACTTACTCAGCTCATCAAAGCTTTGCAAATATTCCACACCACAAGGATCCACTAAGGAAACAAGGGGTGAAACTTGCATGAACAACCCAACCAACTGGACTTAGACTCACTGTGCATATTAGGAGTTAACAAACATCCATCAAGACTGAAACAGGTTCTAGTGGCATCTGTCTTGTGGAAAGGGATGGACTAAACAGTCTTTTCCTGTCTCTTGCACCCCTACAGTTTAAGGATGCTCTGTTGCATCCCTTCAGGTGCCATATCCCAGTGAGTGGCTGGAGCTGACTTGTGGTTTAAAAAAACTCAGGCTGTTTTTTCCTCAAGTGTGGCTTTTCTGTGGTAAGCTTGTTAAACAGACCAAAAAAAAAAAAAAAAAGAGAGAGAGAGAGAAAAAACCACCAAACCCTTTGCAGCTGTCGCGAATGCTCACTGCCTCAGTGCCTCCAAACGCCACTTGGCTCCCATGCGTTGATGCATTAACTGTACTGGTAATTAATGCCGTTAGCTTTGTAATTAAAAAAAACAACTTTTTGCCTTTATACTCGGGGTGATAACGCTGCAAGTAAAAATTAATTAAAAAGAGATGAATTGCCTTCAGTTAAACGAAACGGAAAGAGAGGGAAAGGAGGGGGCATGGAGGGGAGGGGGTCATAGTGGTAGTGAAGAGAGAAGGAGGCGCGCAGGAGCCCTGCTAATGAAGCAAAATGATGCCGTCGGCATTTTTAAAGATTTTCCCCTTGGCTATGGTACCTTCTGTTGGGTTCTGGGTTAATGGAGCCTAAAGCTATACGTCTGGCAGGGAAACTCTGTGAGTCACCATCGCCCCATCTCTTTCATGAGGTTCACAAACACACCCGCCCATGTTTCTTCAAGTCCCTCCTCCTCCTCACCTTCCTACCCCCCACCTGGCTATGAGGGGTAATGGGCTGTGAAATTGGCTTTTCTATTATTATTAATTAGATCTGATGTCAGGCTTTTTGTTTTGGTTTGTGTCTTGCTTTTTTTTCCCTTGCTAAAGTAAGGAAAATACCAAGATGCCTGAAAGAGAGGGCAGACTTCTTACAAAGTTGATGCTGGGAGCCAGTCCTAGCAACTGCAACACACTTTTTGTAGAGGACCAGAGCCCCTCTCCCTCCTTTTAGCCAGATGACTTCCCTCTTCACTGCTTAACTCTTTCTGTCCCTCATAAGAGTCCCATCTTCTTAGACAGACCTGAGAGCTAACTGAGCAGAAAGGATAAGAAATAACCTGTGTAAGAGACGAAGGAAGCCACTGGCAGCAGCAGAAGCAGACAGCCTTGCTGAATGCAAGGGAAGAGAAACTGTACAAGGAGGAGAAATGGAAGCATTTCAGTAAGTCTTGGACAAGAGAGAAGAGCTTTCTTGGACAGACTCATGGCTCAGATCTAATCGAAATCCATCTTTGGAAATTACTTTGAATTTTACCATTGTTATGCACGTCTCACTTCTCTACTCCTAATATACAGGAGTCTAGCAAATGAGAGAAGAAGAAATGAACAATCTGTTCAAACCTACAGGATTAAGAGCATCTACCTACCCATCCAACTATCCTGTAGCACCCACTGCTTTTCAAACACTTCAGTTTGGGAACTTCAGAAGTTTCCCATGTACAGACTGCCTCAGTGCAGACAAAAACCTCCTTTTCCATCCATCACGGCTCCCTAAGAGTAATACATGGATGCCCATTAGGACTGCTGGCTCTAGGTGACCAATAATAAATATCCTTCTCTAGATGAGCTATCTACAAATACTTGTCTATTCTAGAGTTAATATTAGAGAATTTAAGTGGCCTGGGTCAGGAAGAAATGTTACTAAGAGAGCAGCAGTGCCTGCAAAGTCTCATAAAACCTGAAAAAAGAGAGATCCTATGGCCTAAATTTAAAACTCCTGATTTGTAAAAAACTTCGCAGTTTTTCAAATCAGCACTGCCCGTCCATTCTCCTGTTTTCTCTCCAGAGCAGCTTGTCACCATGATGGCCAATTTCAGACATTTGCAAACACACTAAGAAACCAAGTCCTTAGGACCAGCCCTCCCGCCTAGCCTCTGTAAGGTCAAAGAAATGTGGTTTGACAGCAAAGCCAAGGCAGACAGACCCTGTGGTGAAACTCAAGAGCAAAGTCCTGACTGTTTGCCCTAAAAGCCTCTGCTCTCTTCAGGCTGGAATTCAGCTTGATTTTGAGCAGCAGGACCCACCTACACGCTGAAGAGGGGGAATGGACTTTGTTCCCATGTAACTTTCATCTCTTGACTCTGGACTTGTACTGACAACACCCATTATGAAGATGCTACTGATTCTGCCATGGCTGATAGTGCTTTGCATGCCTGTGCACGACAGGAATGTACTCAATCTTAAGAAACAGTAGCCACACCTGCCCCACACATGGGGGCAAGATGGAGGAACACATATGTGTTGTCCCCACTTTTGAGAAGGATGCTAGGGCTGCCATGCAGAGAGAGCTGTGAGGACTGAGGAGAGTGAGACCATCTCCCCTCCATGAAAGCTCTTCCCTCCTGTTTTATGTTCTCTTAGCTCTAAGTGTGATGTGGCCCCTGCGTGAAGAAAAGATGGACAGGTGACATGTCCTCCCTAAAATATTTCAGAGCTAGAGAGTACTATAGCCCTAGTCTAACATCTGCTGGATCTGGCTCCTGCAGGCATCAGGGCAGTTCTGGAGTGCACACTGTGCCACCCTGGAAACTCCTTTCCAATCTAGTTCAACATTGCTCAGTTTCTATAACTACAAAATAGGGATAATGACATTCTTCTTATGTAGGACACTGAGAGTTCTGGTGAAAAGCAACACACCAGAGAAAGTCTTTGGCAACCTGGAGAATTCAGTGCAAACCCTGGTTCTGCTCTGGACTCTCTGCCTGTGAAAGCAGGATGGTAGCACCTGCTTTGCAAAAGTGAGACTGGATTATTTACTGACAAGGTGGAGCCACTACCTTAAGCTGAAGTCATCCTGGTGTAAAGTTATTGAATCAACTGTGTGAAACCAGGAGTAACTTTGGCCCTTCATCAGAGCTGAGGCGTTGCCTTGACCTTTGCAGCCTATTCAGGCTGTTCCCTTTGGCTTCCTTCAGAATTCCAGGTGAGACCTTAGCCTGGCTGACAGCTTTGAAAGGACAGTCAAGCAAGCAGAGCAGATCCATGAAGGGGTGGTGAGAGCTAAGAACATTATTACTGACCTTTTAAATGCGACTTTACAGCTGTGGTTTGGCTGAACACATACCTGGGGCCTGACTGCTGCAGTGCCACAAACTTCTCTCAAGTTACTTCTGAGGTGCTGTGGTATAAGCAAGAGCCAACACCTTCCCCCCAGTATGTACCACTGAATCGACATGAGTTGGAAGGAGATGGGCATGTGCAGCACAAAAGGGGATTTACAGACATCATGTAAGAAAGCAGGGAAGGAGGATGTTGAAGCAAAGGGTGGGGTTTGGAGTATAAAGAGTCTGTATGAAAGGGCAGCTCTTTTCACCGGAATAAATCTCTCACGTGATGGTGACATTCTCCCCTTCAGTTCAGATGGGTTTCATTTTTCAGTGCTAAAGGAAATAAATAAAGTAAGAGTGATGCTTTTCTAACTGCCATGGTAAATCAGGCATCACTTCATTACAACCAATGGACTTCCACCAGTGGAGAGTTGATGCGAAAGAGATGACCATTAACCCCAGAGTATGTAACCTCCCAGCTATCTCCACGATCTGAAAATCAGCTGTTCTTTTCTGGCTCTTAGAGAAACCCCAGGAAGAAAGAGCCTACAGTGAGACAATAGCTGCTGAGGCATGACGCAAATTAGACGCCAGTCTCACTTCTCCATAGCTGTGTCAGCTCCTGCAAGGCTAAGCATAAGACACTAACAAACCCTGGGGAGAAAGGATATTGAGCCAAACCTAGTCCCAGCTCTAATGCAGCCTTAGCATAGAGGGAATGAAGTGGAAACAGGGATGAGGAAAATATCTGCTGTCTCCTGGTATTCCAATGATAGGTTACAGGTCCCAGGCCAGCCAGCCCTGAGTTTGCTTAGACAAAAACTTATGTCCAAGGCATCCCTGCAAGGAGAGCCTTTAACCCCCTCATCATTAGTGGCATCAAGTGATGCGTGACTGGAGCTGAGGACAGAGCTCCTTAAATGAATAACCCAGACTTTTGCTGATGGCAGACATCTGTCACATTCCACAGGTGAACCACAGAAATTCTTCTCAGTGAAGCAAATGGTTGCTGGAGTAGTTCAGGGTCTGCCATCATTCCGTAGCATGGAAAGATATTATCAGTGAACAGAATTCTAAACACCACTGCCTGGAGAAATCTCCTCCTTCTGCGCATGCTGGTGAGCTGGACCCGTGCAGGCAACCAAGTTTCCCTCTTCCTGAGCACTTGCAGAGCACCAGCAAGCATCTCATCCACTCCACAGACGTGAGCAAGCTGTCTGCAGTGCCAGACTGCTGTGGGGCAGCTTAAACACCATTCCTGCCTCAGGGATTTAATGGCCGATGCTTAGAAGACATTGAATATCATTTGCAGGGCCTTCCAGCTCTGCTGGAAGTTTCCAAGCCCCTGTGGGGAACAGACCTCAGTGGCCTCATAAATTCTGCCACTTCGGACTAAACACTGCAGCTGCTTAGAAATGGGAAACACTGAGGGAGATGAAAGAGGCCACTTTATTTAATTGAGGACCATTGGGAAACACTAAGGAAGAGAGAAAATAGTTCTTTGCATTAAAATTTTGCAAAGTACTGAGGCTACACACATTGAGAGCCATCATATGGCTATGTGGTCGGGACCTCTGCAGCTCACCATAAAGCTGCTCTCCCTGCAACACAGCAGCAGCTGATCCCTTGCTGGGACCTTGGCTTAGTGCTGAGTGAGAGAAAAATCAACACCTGCTGCACAGCCACCAGCACCCTTGGGTTTGCATTACAGATCTGCCACCCAAACATACCACAGCCTAACACTGTTTAGACCGGAGGAGATCGTTGCTCTAGGAGGTGCATCTCCCGAGAACCCAGGAGCCAACATGCTGCTGGCTCTGCTTCCAAGCCAGCAGCAATAAATAGAAGATGATGCTTTAAGGGACAACAAATTCATTCTGGTTTTCATCTGGTACTAAATACTTAAGCTTCCACCTGCCTGAATCCTCTTCCATCCTTGCCAGGAAGCTGCTGGAGAGGAAACTAAAAAGAGGAAGATGAAGCAAAATAAAGCAAACTGCCAGGGAAAAATGTCCAAAAAGCTAGCCCAGAGGACAGGGGAGAATCGAGGTCTCCACAGATGAGTGCTTTTAATTAGGAAGAGGGCTGAACAGCAAGGAGCTTATGCTAATGAGTAGTCTCTTTTAATCAGCTTATATTTTAAAAAAAGCATTTTTTAACAGTCAGAATAGTTCTGAAAAATGGTAATCATCAGAAACACGTTAGCATGGAGAGGGTGGGCCAGCAAGCTGGAATGATGGAGACTGCTGACAGAAGGGGACAGCATTGTCATGCGAGGCGATGCAGGGATGAGTGGGAGCGCTTCTAGGCCACCACCCTGGAACCACTCCTGCCTCTGACATCCCTGAGCTGTGAATCTTCCCTTTCCTTGCTGGTCTAATTAATCCTTTCTCTCCCCCACATGTTTATCAGTCTCCCCCTCTTCCCTCCCATCGGTGAGTCCTCTCTGCAGACAGAGACGTCCTTGCTCTTTGCTTGTCTCTTTATGTCCCCACCTTTCCTCCTACGTGCACCTCCAAGTACTACCCTGCAGAGTAGGGTAGGTGGTGCAGAGGCCCTTCTCCTGCTAGTGCTACAGACCCTGCCATGTTGCAGTCTCCACTTACTGTCTGGAGAGTGTATTTACTATGTGTCCACTCCCCAACATCCTCAGGAGAAATTGAGCCTTTGCGGTCCATGCCTGAGGTGTCCAGGTTGAGTCTGTGGATGATTCCTCCCAAACAGTGAATGCCTTTACTCTTGGCCAGCCGTGCTGGAGTTGGGCACATATTTGCATGCAGCGGGGTGCAGGGAAATACCCCTCTCCTTACAACTTCTTTCTTTTGGCATCCTGTTCTCTCTTCTGAAAAGGGACACTCTACCAGAAATGTGCAGGATTCCCAGCATCTATATGCCCTCACTATGTCCTGCCCACATGAGTCTTTGTAACAGCCCACCCGCTTCTCCAAATGGTACAACACCCACCAATATTTCAAGTAGATGTTACCAAGTGAAATGAACGCCCTATGAAATGCAGTATCCTATTTTGTCTGAGGAAACAGGTCCAGGCATGTAAAGCCATCTGCTCCTGTAGGGTTGCCATCCTCGTATTTCTCTGTACTGTGTGCAATAAAGAATGCTACCAGACATCATTCTTAAGCTCACAACAACCTTGGGGCAGAAAACAAGAGCGGGAGGCAGCGCATCCAACATGCCACATATGGTGGAGTGAAAGGAGAGAGACAGAGAAAATATACACCGAAGGATGGATAGAGCAATAGGTTGCCAGTTGCTTTCACGGACAGTAAAAGGTGTTGTGATTCTCCTGTCTGAATCCTAAATGTTTTTCCAAGATTCCCGCAGCAAAGTATAACACCAATTCAGTCATATTTTCTCCTCTCCAATCTTGAATACAGACTGGAGCCTCTACAGCTGTCCCTCTTCCATAAATGAAGGGCTGGCTTTGATCAACCACTTATGACCATACAAAGACTCCTTGATGCCATAAGGTTCAGATTATGTATGGCCAAAACCCAGACACACGAGGTAAGTCTCTTTCCAACTGAGCAAATGCCACTCGGTGGCGAGGCAGCTACTCAGCACAGCTTAAGTACCAGGGTCTTGGCTCTGCTCACCCTCTCCAGTTTCTCAGATGCAGGCTCCCAATTGATGAGACCTAAGGACGTCCGACTGACCAACATAGTTATGCTTCAAAGAGCTCTCACCTCTCTGGGAATCAAGCTTATGGGCTGTAAATCTCACAGCAGTGAAGGATCAGGGTAGGTTTATAACTCTAGTTTTACAGGATGAGTCCTATGAGAAAACAAGCAAATATGGTTTTGACCCACTCGTAAAAGACACTGCCTTTCCAAACAATCACTGTACCAATGTGCATGGCATTAGCATAATAATTTGGTGTCAAAGCCTGAGGCCGTTGATGCATATTTGTGCATGGCATATCATCTTCCCATGTAATCCCTTGCTCTACTTTCTCGCCCCTGTGTTTGAGGGCAGGCATTCCTTTGGTGAAAGGAAGCAACTGTAAAGCTGATTATTTTAAAGCTGCATCTGTAAATTCTGGTGTTCAAGACTAGGCTAAGAAAAAGCAACATCTTGGGACATGACCTGATCAGATCTCAAGGGCAAGTTCGTACAGACCTATGGTAACAACCTGAGCCAGGAGACAGCCAAAGAAAATGGCATTTTGTACCACTGGACTATGTTTCTTCACTGAGGCCATGACAGTGCTGATCCCCCTTCTGATGTGAGGGGCATGTGATTAAAGGACACGAGGAGCTGCAGAAGTGAGGAAGATAACCGCTGTGTAAAACCAATGCTATGATCCCTGAGACCATTAAGGATTCCATATCACGTTGCATTTTTCTCCTTCACAACATTTTTGAACTCGCATCAATTTTCCATACCGTATTAGATGCATTAGTAGTAATGGCTATTTATAGAGCTGTATGTTTGGATCAGGCTGCTGTACAAGAAGAAAAAGAAGACCATCATGCTGAAAGGCTACAAATCTAAAAAGTGAACTAAATGCCGGGGCATACAAGGTTAAACATCCTAAATAGCTGCCTCCCACTGATAGGTGAAGAGATTGTTATTAATCTAGTGTAGGGGTAGAAAGTGTTAAAATAAATGTTAAAATAAATTACATGGTAAAATAGATTACACAAACTGAGCACATTAATATGCACTAATAGAGATTGTTGCTAAAACAGGATTCTTTGTTCTGGAGCAAAATGCCTCAGTATTATAAGCAGGCCAAAACAAAAGTCTCCTGCTGCTGTAGTGAAAGCTGGACTGGGATTATAAACAGGATTTTCAAAGCAAAGTTGTGCCTTTCCAACAGAACTGTGCTGCTGAGAACCAGTTGGACTGGTGTCCCAAGGTTGAGCTGCTCTGCACTTTGAATGGATGGACAAAAGCATCATGTTGAGATACCCTCTCCTGTATTATCTGATGGGAGTGCATGCGCCTGCTGTCTGCCTCAGGCAATGGTGCAGGCTGAGCGTAAAGCAGCACCATCTGTTTTGGGTTGCCAGCTTGTGCCCCAGCACTGGAACAGGGGGTCTGCGTGCACCAGGGAGGGAAAGGCAACCTCTTTGCTTCCTACAGTATGGGGAATCAGCAGCTGTACTCTAAGCCAGCAGCAAAGAAACATCCCCTGAAAGCAAATTAAGCTGCGGTACTTCGTTGGCAATGGCAGCGCACATCCCCCTGCAGCTGCCTCAGCTCTGGGTTCCAGTCTGGGCAGACCATATGCAGGGGCACCCGGTGCCCACAGGTCCATCTGGCCTTTGGCCTCTCTGCTGAAGTGCTGGCAAAGGTCACAGCTGGGCTCCAGGTAAAGAGGTGGACCAGGAGAGGACAACTCACACTGGGAGCTGCACTGAAAGCCACCCATCAAGAACCAAAGAGTGAGACATCAGGAAGGCTGAAGGGTCCAATGAACTGCATCAATGCTGGTGCTTAAGGTCGAAATCCAAGAGAGTCAAGAGTGAATCCAGCTTCCTACTGCTCCATGCCCCCACAGAGAGAGAGAGAGAGAGAGAGCTGTGAAGGCTAAATCTGATGCTTCTTGCTGTCACCATTAAACCTGGTGCAGTGGGTCAAGTGGGAGCACAGCAACATGAATGATGCTGTAAAGTTATATTTCTGAACATTTAAAGTGTGTAAACACTAAGTTTCTTCTTCTAGAGTGAAGGAAAGTGACCTTGCATAATATAAAACAAAGATGACACTGATGCACATAACCACGCGTTCCTGTAACCAAACGCAAAGGTCTCTCAGTCTTCTCAGCAGCCTCCCCTTCCTCTGACTACCAATTAGCCAATCTTACAAGGTCTGCTCCGTTCCCTAATAGTTCCTTTCTCCTTACTCCACCCCACATGCTTGTGTGAGATCTAAGCGGAGAATTAACAAGGTGCCTGCTGCAAAACAAGCAGGGATTCTGGCTGTGCTGCTGTACCACTGAACAAATAGTTTCAGTGATAAATAAATAAAGCTATTCACAAAGAATCCTCACATCAGTTTAGATGGGCTTTCACCATGTCGACAAACCTGCCTCTGTTCCAGATACTTGGAAACACAGCTATTAGCCTTCTCCTCTATTTCTCCATTTTAGATAAGTAGGAAATACCATTTATTTGTTAAAATTTTATAACTCAAAGCTCACGTCTCCTTCTTCTGCCTTTAAAAGCACCCAGCCCTTGGTTGAGAAATGACCAGCTGCAGGCAGGCCGAACAGGCCAATGTTCATTAAATGTCTTATTCAACTCCAAACCTCATGAATTGTTTAATGTACAACAGAGACAAAAGCCTTATTTTTTTTCGTGTGTCAGCTCTTGTTAAGCGGCTCCCTGCCCATCTTGCTGCTGGCTATAAACAGGATTAACAATCCCCGTAGTTAGATGCAGGGAATGTGTGCATACTTCACAAGCTGGTAAACACGTGCAGAGGACAGGGTGGCACACCCCCGACACAGCCCCACGCGTGTGTTCCCAACTAGGCACAGCCCCCCACATGTCAGCCCTGCCAAGATGATTTACTCCCCGGGGAAGGCAGACATACAAATCCAGGCACGCCAGCATGGAGAGCCTAGGGTGCCTGCACATGGCAGGTGACAAACACATCCATCCCAAGAGCTGCATATTGCTCATCAGCATGGATCGCTTCTCTCCAGCAATATACGCAGGAAGGAAAAAGCACTAGCTCTCCTAGGGAGGAAGATGTGCTCTCCGGTTGACTGACTGCTTTTCCCAGCCCTCGTGCTGCACGTCCAGCATTAGACAGCTTTAACCTGACTTTTGTAGGGAAGCCTACCAGGTGCTGGGCACCACATTGCAGAGGGGGGCCCTCAAGAGGCGGCACATGCCAGACACTTCTGGAAATACAGCCAGCACCTCCCATTTCTCCTCTCCTCCCCTGCCTGAGCACACGTGCCAACCCTGTGAGCTCGCATGCATTCAGGCAGAGAGGCAAGCACACAGACGAGCATGGCATCTGGCTTCCTGCGAGATCCCCTCGGGGTCCACACCCTCAGCCTGGAAGCATGAACCCCAATCCACCAGCTCCAAGAACACCTCAGCCCCGTTGGTCGGCTGCCCAGAAGGCTGCTAACCACCCTGACTGAAGGGAGGAAAGGATGAGGAAGATTTGGCAGCCCCAGAGTGGCTGTACCAATGTCCAGTTTTTGGTGGGGCTCTCATGGTTTCCTCTCCATCCCCAGCAGCAGCCGGGCCTGGGAGTATTTCCATTTTGAAGCTGTAGACTTCAAAATGCCAACCAGCTTGGTGGGGTGACATCACAGCCCCAGCCTAGTGGAGAACTAGCAGCATGGAGAGAAGGGAGAGCAGGAGGGACAGTAGGATGTCCTTGGGCATGACAAACTGACCAGGGACAGTGCAGGGGCAGCCTCTTCACGTGCAGCACAGGAGGATGAACATGACTGGAATGTAGCTTGCTGTCAGGGAAGGGGATATGCCAAGTTGTCCTTTCTCCCTGCCCAACCCCACAGAGACAAAAATTATATCCACAGTGAGTGGATGCCATGCTCTGGAAAATGCCATCTGGAGAATATTACTGGGCTTCCTGGACAGACAACACAGAACTCTGCAAAACCTGGAGCTAAATGGCACTTGAAACTCACGTCAAATGGTTCCTTAAGAGGCAATAGCTTGCAGGGCTATTGCTAAGGGTTTTTTCCTCATTGAAATCAGGAGGAAGCTGTACTGCTGACCAAACCCACTTATGAGTAGTGAGAAAATAAAAGTGTCTAATGAAAGCTAGCATTTTTGTGATAGCAAGGGAAATATCCATCTCTCATGCTTATTTGTTATTTGGGATTATTGAAGTATTTTCTGGCAGCAAACAATCTTTTCCTGACACATTAAACATATTGTGAATATTGCAGTCAGCTGTAAAATCCACCATTCCCTCCTACATACCACCGGACTGTAACATCCGCATTGCTAACAAAATCAGTACAACACAAACCGCATATACGGTGGAAACACTGGAAAATGTGCAGGCATGTGTATGAACCAAGGCTGAGCTTATGTGAGGAGCTGCAGAATGCAGACCAGCACCACCAGTGTTTCCCGGTGCAGCTCATGGCCTGCATGATGTGCTGAGAGGCTGGGGAAGCAACACAGTTAGACTGAGATAGCACCTACTTTGAGTGGGCCACTCAAAGATTTTGCTCGGTAAAACAATGTGTGATTTATCCAACTTGACTCAGCTAACTAAGGGCCAGGAAAAATCAAAGCTTGGACAATAGTTGGCAGCACAAAATGCAAATTTCCTCATCCAACAGATCGCTTAAAATTTACCTTTGACAGAAATACTCATAGTAGCAATTTCCTCTTTGTAGTATTTGCTCCACCCAAGCTGCCTTGCCTGCAGAGAGGAATGGCAGATGGATTGCAAACATCATCAAATCCAGATTTTATTTTGAATCAGAGCAAAACAATTGCAAAACTCCCTCCATCCCATTTTGGCGATACCTCAGCCATCTTAGGGACCATCCGTCATGGTCTTGGCATTCTCCGTGGCTGTGCCTTTCTGCCACCCTTCCTCATGCCCCCGTCTCCACCCATCACTCATGTTTCCTCAGCTCCGCAAGAGTGATTACCTTCTTCGCATCCTCTCTGTCCAAACAGTCCCAATCTATCCCAGCCCCACTTCCATGTCATTTTTTGCTCCATCTAGCCTTCAACATACTCCAGGAGCGTGCGACACAAATGGCTTTACCCCCTCCCAAGTGACATGAACCACATCCATGTGAGTGCAATAAATATATTGCCAGGGCTGTATGCATCCCCCTCATGCTATACAGTAATGTTGCAGCTCCATCCATTTCCACCACTCCTTACGGCTGTGTCTCACAAAGCCTTGCTCACACAAGTAATCCCATTAAACTCAATGGGCTAGTTGCCTAAGCACAGGTTTACAGGATCATGCTCTTAAAGGCTAAGCTCTTCAGTGAAGGAACCTGAGGAGTCCCTTGTAAATTGCCCACAAAGCCCTACAGCCACTGCTGGCCTGCTGAAACCTCGTGTTATTTGCAGGAGATCAAAGTCCTGTCAGGTCATGTTGACTTCTATTAATGGAAGCCAAGATGCTCAGCTGCACTCCAAGGTGTCAGGCCTGTAAGTAATGAACTCTTACTGATGTGTTTCACCTGTGGGTTTTCCGGGGAGCTGTCAATTGGCACGGATCAGAATTCAGAAGAAAGTCTGATTTGCCCAACACCCTGAGGACACCAAGTTTTCCTATTTTGCCCAGCTACAACCACAGCATCAACATAGGCTCAGTTCTCAGGACAAAGGTCTTTTGGTTACACTGGGGCTGGAACAGACACGTTGGAAGGTGCCTGCCTGGCTATGCTTCCTTCTCTTTTAAAAGGTTTTTGCACCAACATAGGCCTTTTCAGATGACAGAAAAACATGGGGAAATGGGAACAGAATGTGCACGCTATTCATATTGAAGAAGGCCTGGTATAATAGCATAATTAATAAACCTTCGCAGACCTCTATTAATAGCTCCTGGAACCTGAGCAAGGAATGCGGGGATGGTTTTGCTAGGGCTCCTTCTGCAAGGGTGAAAATCTTTTGCTTACTGTTTTCACATTTGTCATTGCCATGCTCCATCAGGCTTAGTGCTGTGAAGGCAGTAAAGGAAAGCAGGGGACCAGAGGAGAGAGGAGATGGGGAAATCCTGGCCTGTGGCTGAATGCATTTTGACGGCTTTACAAGCACAAAGGCTGGATGAAGTCATGTTGTAAAATTACTTGTCCATTCATGCATAGGGCTGAGAAGGAATCCTATACAACTAAATTAAATTTAAATTATCATATGCCAAATTTACATTAATATTCAGGGAAAAAGGATCATTTTTTTCAGGCAGTGCATTGATTTAGTTTTAAATACTAATAAATTCCTCCTGCCTCACTGGACACCAATGGCATATTCCCCCTTAGCTCCTGCCTTGTGTAACACTAGCCTTGCACCCTAAACATAGGGCTTGGCTTTGCAAGCCAAGAGGAAGCATCCCACAAAGGGCAGATAGAGCCTCGAAAGCAGCATAGACCCCCCAGCCAGAAGGCTTATTGAGGCAGATGTATTTATCCTCTCCCCATTTTTTCCAGGCATGTCTTCCCTAAACCTCTCCTCCCTGCCATGAGGGTTGCCAGGGCTGTGCAGGGACCCAGACCAGCAGCACATAGCTGTGCAGCCCCCGGGGAGGGAGGGCTGGGAGGCTGCCACCAGTCTCTTGGCCCTCTCAGTTCAGCCCCCCCCCTCCCCAGCAGTCCCTACAGGTTTCATTGCTGAATGTCTCAGCCCCTGGAGTACCACAGTAATTTGGCACTGATGCCTTAGTCACTTAATTATTCTTTACAAAGGAGCCTTTGAATTTCTTTTTCCCCACCTTGCCTTCTTTCCTCTCCCTCCCTTTTCCCTCTACACGTTTTGACTCAATAGTTTTCCTTGAAATTGTATAAACTTGCTGTTTATTTCTTGCCATCTAACATGCTGTGATCTATCTTTTATTGTTAATATTTTTTTTCTCTGCAGCGTCCCTGTTGCCTGTCTCTAAGTTCATTCTGTTCCCTCTTTCAAAAGCACTATATTTTTCCTCTCAGTATTTCTGCTTAGCTCTATTAACTTTTATTTATTTTTCTTTCACTCCTTCACCATGTTTCTTTTCTTAGGTGCTGTGCACCATCTGTATATCTGTTTCTGCCTCTCTCATGCTCCCGCAACTAGATTACTCTCTGACTGCCTTTGATCACCACAGCCCCTTGTCTCCTCTCCCCACATACTCCCTCTTCCCTTAAAAGTGCTATTTAAAACTGGCCATGCCCCTTCTTGGGTTCCCCTCCTCTGGTTTCCAGCTGTTGCCTGTGAAAAATACCTGTGTAGGAGTGTTGACGTCATGAGCTCTGGCAAGCCAAAGCTGTTTAGAGCACCTCAGTCAAGAAGACTCAAGATGCAATAAGAGAAGGTGCAGTCAATGTATGATTTTTCCAAAGCATGAATATTCTTAATTCTGCATTTTCTGAGAGAGAAAAAAAAAAAGAAGAAAAAAATCCCTCCTCCTCTTGACATCTCTTACCCGGTTTTGAACATCTCACTATGCAAACAAATTAGTTCCTCCTAATAAAGGTTAGAAAGCGAAAAATAAGCCTGAAAAGGGAAGTACAAACTCACCCATAACTGAAGAATTAGAATCGATGCCTAAAAAGTAAAGGAAATTCTCCATCCAAAGAGAGATGTGCACCAAGGAATCATGACCCCTCTGTTCCCCAGTGCCTCGGCCATCTCCCCACACCACTGCTTCCCACAACAAGGGGAGCAGGAGAGCCCTCAATTACTGTCTTTTCAAAGCACTGTGAAAATAGATGTCAGGAGAGCATCCTGTGACTGCTGCTCCAGAGCTCTGGCCACCAGCTGCAGACTACGTGTAAAGGACAGAGGGAGGCAGCAGCAGGGCATTTGAGTGCAGAGGCCACTGTAGTGCGGGCTGCTGGGGAATAAAAATGGCCAAGAACCAGGCTGGAGCAAGCTGCTTTTTACAGCAAGCATCTGCAGCAATGTGGGCAGGTCTCTCCCTGCCTCCCCAAGGGAGCAGGTCTTCTCCTGGATGGTCTGGACACAGCCATCCCTGCTGCCTCCCTCTCCTGAGGTTGTGCCTGGACTCACTGGGGGAATAAAGGTAGGGCTCGACCTGGCCTGAAGCATCTCTGTTCTGCCACATAGGCTTTGCTGCCCACTGTGTGTGTCCTCTCGCTGCAGACAGATCCTGTGGGGAGGAAGCAGGAGCTGCTCCAGAGCACACAAGCAACCTGATCCACACACATCTTGGAGAAAAAGCTTGCCAGCTGACAGGGCTGGTTATAGGCACCCACGTCTACCCAGCCCACAAACGGGAAACGAGGCAGCAGCGAGAAATGAAGTTCATTTTCTTCTCCTTGCCTTTTCCAGAATCAGACTGAAACTCATCAGGGTCACAACTATATGGATTACAGCCAAGGAGAAAGGTTATTTATGTGCCTCTAAGAAATAAAAACAAAGTTGAGAAAAAAACAACCCAGCACACAGGCAGCAAAGCTGGAAGGAGAAATGCCATCCATGCATTCCAGGTTAACAGGACTGAACCCAAATCTTCTTCCAAATGTCAACAAGGTTTAAAACAGGACCCAGAGTGAAAACTGCATCTCAGACCCAGACACTCACTAATGCAACTCTGAATCATAATATCCTTAAATCTCCCTGTGGGAAGGTATGTACAGTAGAATGGTAGGTAAAACTCGCACACCATTTTGGTTTCTTATCTCCCCTATTTTTTTAGACTATCTTCAACAAACTATGAATAGTTTCTGAATTTTACACCAGAGAATTTGAGAATGTGTTTGTATCTACACGCATATGCATGTGTGTGCATGTACCTAGGCATGCTGATAATATACATGCATCTACATCTATGAACATACATGTATTAAAAACCCAGAGGTTCTTTTGCCAGATGTACATACGACATACTGGACTTCCCCTTGTCCCAGTCTGCCCATTTGTGGCGCACAACACTTCACTGGTTCTGCACCTCATAGCATGTTCCAATATCCCATATTCTCATTATCCTCAGACTCACTGAGCCTGGCTGTCCCCCCTGGAGGCTGTTCAGCACAGAAATTTGTGCTTAGCTGAATTTTCACCGTAGCTCTGCAATTCACCTTTACAAAAATAAACTCTCCTACGTGGAACTTTTGCAATCAGCAAAGAGACGAGAACAAACAAACAGGAAAACAGTCCCGTCAGCAATTCTGTAGCCATGTAAACCACTCACTGGGAGCCGGGGAAAAAAATGGCCACCATCCCAACGGTGGGCCCTGCGCTGATGCTCCTCTCCTGCTCAGCCGGCCCTCCCCTGTTTATCCGATCTAATGCAATAAAATGCGTAATTAATTTCTAAACGCTTCCGTTGAACGGTGCAATTTGTCAAGTCGAGTTGTTAATAGAATTAAGCTTTTTATCAGCGATTAGCAAAAGAAGGTAAAAAAAAAATTAATTACGGAATTGTATGCCTCCCTGCTTCAAAGCCAGGTTTGGGATTAAATGTTTGATAAAGGTTCCCTGGCACGTTATAAAACATTTAGCAAAAGCCGCTTTCCCCATGGTGTTTTCTGCAAAACAGCCTCTGTGCAAGAGGGGAGAGGCAGAGGGAGGAGGGTGCAGGCAGTAAGTATACTTGGTCACATGGGGGGGGGGGGGGCTGGCTTCAAATCGTGCAGAACTTATTGTATGGGAACACATCCCCGTATTGTATTCTGCTGGCACTACATCCTGCCTGCCTCGACTTCTCAAGCATCCTCTGTTGTTTGTACAGATAATCTATAGTGACAGGGGATTACAGGCAATACTGGTTATTTCTGCCTGTGTGTCAAGAGGTGGCCCAAGCCCTGGCCTCAATGGAAGGACTACTGCACCATGCAACGAGGAAGCACATATAACATGGGCTGGTTATGTAGTAGGAAGTTCCCCTTATAACCTTTCTCATTCTAGTAAATCTATACCTTATGAAGGGTTGACTGTGTAGACCTACAGAGTACACCCAGAGACAAGCCAGCACTGCCCTCTGCAACATAGGTAGTGCTGGATCATCACTAAACCTGCATGCTTTGCACCACAGTGAGGAAAGACGAACAGAGCAGAGATGGGGCTGAAGAAGCACCATCTCCACAGCACAGGAAAGAGTCACAGCATCATCCTTTTCCAGTGAGTCTGCCTGCACAGACAGGAGCTGAGAAGAGCTGGCAACCCAAGCAAACTACCTTCTCTGGACCTTGTGCCACTTATTACTGATGACAGAAATACTGCAATCTCCCTCTTTCTTGCAAATTATACTGGCTGTTTACACCTGAGTTCCACAGACAATAGTGAAAAAGTGTGCCTGAGGGACCTTGTTTTGGAACACAGTCTAGCCCAGGCGTTTCCCTGCCAAGGCCCAACTCCGTGGCACTCTTCCAAAACATATATATTCAGTTTCTCCATGGATCCACCTCAGGTTTACCAGCAGCAAAGCAAGGGACCCATCCAAGAGACAGCTTGTCACCCTTGCAAGGACAGGCTGGGAAATATCATTGTGGGACATTTGGAAACTTTGTTAAGCAAGAGGGGGGCAGAGCACCCTGATGATGTGCTAGGGGATTTTTTGGGGAAGCTCATCTACACAGGAGGATGAAATGCAGCAGCAGTGGGTGGCAAGGGCGCAGGAAGAGCTGTCAAGAGAAGTGCTGGGTGAGGAGATCTGGGAGGCTGCAGGGCAGGCAGAGAGAGCTGCATCAACAGAGCTTTAAGGCACGATACAGAATTAAACACTGACAACAGTTATGTTTCCGTGCACACCAGCTTAATTAGCAGCACGAAGCTTTCTGACACCTCCATTTCACGCTGTCTTTATAGTAAGTTTCTCAACAGGCAGAATTTCTGGCAGCTCAGCACATGCTCTGTGCAATGGCCATGCAACTAGCAGGAAGGAAATGAGGAGGAGGTGAAATCTTTAATCTGATTCCTGATCCTACTGGCAAGATAAAGTTACAAAGCTAATGGCACATTTAAGTACCTCAGATCCCCACAATGAGACAGGAAGGGAACTGTGAGATGCTCTTGAGCAGCCTCCCCACCCCACATCATCAGCTCAGCCCCTGTTTTCTACTCCTAATAGATCTGACCTCGGTGAGGATGGATGTGGAGTGCCCAGGACAGACTTCTCACTCTAATGCTTGCATGTGTTAGCAGCCCTGATCTGAGGAGCAGCAACTACTGACAGAGCTAGAAAGGACTGTAGTGTTGGTGGACTACAGCCAAGACATAGAAGACTAGTCGAGCATGGGGTTCAGCTCTTACAGTACACATCTATTTAAATGCAACTCACAGTTCAGTGTCTATTTCCTTTTAGATACCCATCAGCTATCTAGGATTTTGATTGGGATTTTTTTGTTTGTGTGTTATTCGACCTCAATTATCACATGCTCAGTCAGTTACTGTTCACCCCTTGAACCAGATTTGTCAATTCCTCTTCTTTCTCTCTCCTAGCTGTTCCCTTCCTTCAAAAGCTGGTAGATTGTTATCATTCATGTCCCGTCTTAAGTTGCCACTTAGCCAACCTCGCCATATTTAGCTCCTTTAATCTTCTTCCCTAATAAGTCAATCCTTCAACCCTTTAATCATGCTAGCTGTGCTTCTCCAGATTCTCTATGATTCGTCTGCATCTTCCTGGTGTTGAGGTGCCTGGAAGGCAAAATAGGCTTGTGAGCTGTGCTGAACAAGCCATTTTCTGAAGACATGGGGGCAAGAGGCCACAGCCCAAATTCTGTAGGGTTTGTTTCTTCTCCCCCCACTGCTGTGCCTATTGCATTATCCCAAAGATCTTAGAGGACAGGTCTCCTTGACAAAGCTGCAGTTAAAGCTGTTGGTTGTTAAAGCCTAGTTTTCCTTTCACCTGCTCCACACTGATGTGGGTGGGTGGCAGTTATTTGCCCTATTTTCCATGAGAAAACCAGCCAGCAAGCCCTTTCTTGACCTGTATCTTTCCATTTGGAAGAGCTCCATTGAGGGCTGCAAAAGGGTTCTGCAAGGAAAAAGGCAGACCCATCATTCTCCCCTTCTAAGTCCTTGTGCTTTCCGCTCATATGGCATGAGTGTCATGCTGAAATGTCATAGGTTTGGGGTCTTGATATGGAAACTCATGAGTGTTGTGAAAAGTAGGAAACAGAAAAAGAATTGGAAGCTTCAAGTTGGACACTGGCCTTTTGAGTCAGCTTGTGAAAATCCTTCCCCTCCTCTGCAGTTCTGTTCCATCGAAGTGGAGTGGTATTTACTTCCTTTCCCATTCAAATTCTCAAGCACTGAGAAATGTATTCAGATTTTGCTTAATAGCTCCACATACCAGAATAATTCGATTCACAGATTTCTGCCAAATGTAGCCAGCATTTTGATTCAAAGCTGTTAAGTGGTTTTATTTCATTTCTGCTTCCATCAAAAGAACCCCACAACCAAGTTCAAGTATACTCAACAATCCTGAGTTCCCTTACTTAAACTGACATTGTTCTCAAGGAGATATCCTAGACAATACCCTATTTTGCTTTTCTTTAAGCCTCTATCTAAATTCTTTCACAGCAGTAAACACATGTTGCAAGTGTCTCTACATGAAAGCTTATTATTCTCATTAGTAAAAGAAAAAGTGCTTGCAGAGGCAATAGACAATTTGGGAAGTGAATGCAAAAGTGTCTTCCCCCAGGGAAGTTTCATTGTCAGGCCCCTGGAGCCCTCTCTGCCAAGGAGACAGATATGCCAGCCTGTACACATAACAAGGACAGAACTATATTTTGGTGTTGATTTATACTGGAAAACATACTAGTGTGTGTCACATTGATTTAAACTAAATTATCAAAAAGAGAATAAATAAATAAATAATCGCTACCCTGACAGCTCTGCGTGGGAGGTCTCTGCCCATTGTCATTTAAACTTGGTAGTACGCTCACATAGGTGCACAGCTTAGCAAAACGTGACTCACATTCACATGGGTTGGATGCTCCTCAGCCCAGAGCTCTCTCTGTAGCAGCGAGAGGGAAGAACAGGATGCAGAAACCTGTATGGAGTTCAACTCCCTGTTCTACTAATGACCTCCTCTGGGGGATGGGGCAACACTCACTGGCCTGCTACAGCATGCCTGAAAGCCCAGTGAAGACAGTCTCCAAGGAAGTCTCACCATGGAAGGAACAAGCTGCTGCATCTGTATGTCACAGTGATGTGCCATGTGAAGATTCTAGCGTTGCCTCGTGAGTGTGGAATGATTCCCAAGAGAACGAGGGCTGTGTCTGAGCTCACAAGTGCCTCTGTGACATCACTACAGTGCTTCCCAATGGGACATGAGAGCAGCCAGGTTCCAACTCAGTGAGGAAACCAGCTGCCTTCTTCCCCAGGGATGCCAGGATGGGGGATACAACAAAAATCAACGATTTGCTCAAATGCCAATGCCACTGACCAGATGAAAACCACAAAAAAAAAAAAGGGACAAAAATCCTCTTCTTCCAAAATAATCTTTTGGCATTTCTGTCCTTTTATTTTGGGCAAGCAATTTTTATGCTTTGGCTATTGAATACCCAATCATTTTGCAAAGCAGTTCTAGTAGCCAGTTTCAGGACTACCAAAAAAAAAAAAAAGTGGGTGTTCAATTCATGTCACTTCAAATATTTAGGACATGATTTCAGCTCAAATCATGTAAGGTTTTTTCCCTCAAAAGCCCTTTCCCTAGCAGCTGGGGAGGGCCAAGGGTGGCTGAAAGAAGCTCTAATCAAATATTTCAAGAGAAGCTGGCTGATAGGCACCGTGGTACAATTTATAGCTGGCTGGATGCAGGTACTGTAGTTTTGCAATCATGCCAGCTATCAATCAAGCTCTATTCTATTGGTCTTTTATGTCTTGTACTCCAAATTCCAAGCTGAGCTTTGTCAGTGGAAGAAAGTATTCTGATAATTGCAGATGATTCTCCCACTGGATGCTTTCATGTATCATAACACATTTGGGCAGGAATGACAGCCTTGGGATAAAATATATCCAGGGCTAGGAGAGTGGGGCAGAGAGAGGTACTGGCCCAGATGGGAGGCAGGTCCGGGAGAGCAGGAAGGATGCAAAGCACTGGTCTCACCCTCAGAGTTGCCCAACAACAGGAAAGTGAGCCACCACCACAACAACCTACGCTCAGTGGCGCATAAAGGCTCTGCAACTCTTTGTTCAGCTCCCATGCCCACCTGTGTAGGGTTCCATGGATACTCAGTGTCCCCTGCCCTCTTGTACACAGTACAAGCCAGTGACAGGAGACACGACACTTCATTTTTTCAATCAACCTTTGTTAAACTGCCTCCTAGAAAGCCTCTCTCCGCGGCATGGAGAAGAGCCCTCTGGAACAGCTTTTGGCCACTGACATGGACACAGACAGTTTCTCCCATGGCAGCAAAGACACAGCTGTCCAAACAGTGGCACTTTCAACAAACATCATACTCCCATTTCAAGCTGCCCTGGAGAAGATGTCCCCTCACCTGGATAGGAACAGACTGGAATGAAAACTAGAAGTTTAGCAATTCTCAGTGAAAGAGCACATACTGTCCACCAAAAGTTTACTACAAGGACAAAATGTACCTGTGCCTCAGCATCTCCTGAGTTTGACACGCTGAGGACATAAATCCCTCCCTCTCGGATAAGGCAGGAGTGCCTGATGTGCCAGGGTGAGCAAGCAAATTCATGCACTGCAACTCACCCTAGCAGATGAAAGCGCTAGGGCATGGTGTTGGTAGTGATCTCCTAATAGGCCTAGAAGAGATTTATTTTGCCTTGTTGATCTGAAGACTGATGGATAATTTTCCAAAGGTTTTTCTGGACCTTATTTCAAAGATGTATCTCAATCTTTGCTTCTACACAGTTTAAGAATAGATAAACCCACCATATTTTAGGGTTCATTTTCATTTGAGTTTCCTATTGGGAAGTGGGGATATGTTTAATGGAGATAATTCTGACCGGACTGAGGGATGGTATAGCTGTTGAATTCATTAGGAAATTGTATGTTATTTCATATCCCAACAAACTTGCATCTGCCTCTTCCCTGATGCAGTAACTCTTTGAATCTACACGTGTGCCAGGATGTGCAGGGCTCGCAGAATTACCATCTGTTTCCCTGTCATAAGCAGCCCAATGGCATGCACGCTGCTGAAACAACAGCCTGCTTTGGTAATAGGCTTTATTTTATTTCTGCCACTGCTTTGCATGGATCAATTATACCTGTTCTGCTCTCCGGTAAGAGATTCCCAGCTGAGGAGGCCACATTTGCCCTGCTGCAGCGAGGCACAGGCCTTCACTGTTCCTGATGGTAGGAAAGCTGTTTTTCATTACCACACATATTGCAGCACCAAATCTGACACAAACTTCATTGTGCAGAGCTTCCCCTCTCCTAGCTCTGGCCTCCCAACACATTTTTTTGCCATGTCACCGTGAAACACCTTTTCGATTATTTCACCTTTGCATTGCATACAGCTCCCCAGCTCTGGAAAGGCCTGCGATTCTCCCCCATCCAGTGCTTTCTTCTTCAGCCTCTCCCTAACAGTCCCCTACACACAAACAGCTTCGAATCCAGGCAGGAGGGTAGCTCTTCATCAGCCCACCAGGATCTGAAGCTGCATATACTGAGATGGAGAGAAGGATGCTCCAGAGGATGTGTTATTACCCACTGAGCACTTTGCTGACTGAAGGAGGGTAAGCCCATGCCAGGGGGAATGGGAGGAGAGACATGAGAGAGCCCACCTTGGGGCTTCCACCACTCTCGAAGGGAGTGCTTGCATTTTGCTTCTGCTTCTCCTTGGGGTCGCAATTACTTACAACGTTAAAACAACCTTAACCCCCATCCCCAACAGGCACCATCCCCCTCCCCTCTGCTCCACACAGGAGGAAAATTGTGGAGAAATATTACTTAATTATCACACCACGTAACTAATTAAAAGCTGAATGCTTGTGTGTGGTATGCTAATGGGGCATTAGAGAGCCAGCCTGCTTTGGTAAAGAGACATGATCCCCCTCTTTCCCCCTTCACCTTACTGCAGGAGCTTCAGGCTGACAGGCACCTGGGATGAGGTGGAAATTTATTATGCTGCCTTCAAGTTCACAGCTTCACAGAGGGCACCAAGGTCGAGCAACTTCATCAGTACGAAAGAAGAAATCACCTGGGCAGGCGCCAGGAGTGAGCTATATGATGTGAGTGGCTTGCTATGGAAATTATGTACACAGTGGGGCTTCATATGTATCCTAAAGCCCATTTTTTCCTTTGTGGGGTTCTTGGTAGGAAACAGGAGAGTCTCTGGAGAAAAGATTCTTATTGCATTCCCTGCTCATTGCCGGATGCGTTAAACTAGAAGATCTTAAAGGATCCCTTCCAACCCAAACTGTTCTATGATTCTAAGATGTGTATATTGAGTATAGACAAGCACACTTCAATTCCTCTTCTCCTACCATGTAATTTACACCATCTGGTGCCAAGTGGCAGCCCTCTCCTTTCAGCTGATGCTGTGCTACAAGTCCATGCTTTCTTGTCCATTCACAGCATGGATCACTGAATATATTAATTAAGGAGGGAGTCTATTCAGCTTTGTTGAGTTTTACTTAACATGGTACTTGTCCTGACACCCTTAATCACCCCGAGATTTGTCCTGACACCTGTGCACTACAGGAAGGGCCTGTGTGATCTGGAGTAGCCAGGTAGCCATCCCACCATGGTCTGGGGACAGTAGGGGCCCTACATGGTAGCTACAGCAGCACACTGTATTAGTCGACCCAGTGGATTGTGCAGTGCCTCATTCTTTGTATGAATCTTTGTATACCAAGTTATGTATGTGGACCTGCTGGGCTTGTTTCCCTGATGTCACCTCCCAGACAGAGGTAGTCCCAGTCACCTTCCACTTTCAACCCACAGAAGGCAGGTATCTTTGGAGAATGTAGTGTTTTCTATAGCTTGTCCTTCCTTAAAAGGCTTTGGGTAGAGACTTAGAGCCCTAGAGCAAAGAAAGTGTCACCACTGTCAGCAAGGAGAAGCAGAGATTTATCCTGGTTTAAGGGAATCATTGTATCCCTGTTACCACTGCCTGCTAAACTTCACATGTACCTCTTGTCTGTGAGCTGCCGACCCCCATTGTGAGGGTCATGATTTCTTGAGGCACAGAACTGCAACAGCCCAGCATGCAGCCAGCACTGCCACAGGACCCAAAGCCCAGCAGTCAGCACAGTTGCACTGTGGAGAAGCTTTTATCCCATCCACCCCATTTTCCAAAGCTGGAGGGGAACAGATGGGGCTGGCTGGCTGGAGAAGGCCAGCAAGTGAACATGCACTGTCTGTGAGCCTCAAAGCTGACACTGCCTGTTTCTTCCTCTTGCAGGCTTCCTGTTGCCCACTTGTCCTGTGAGTGCCTGCCAGCTGTGTCTGCCGAGTCCAGGGTGCTCAGATGCCCCACTTCACAACCCTTGGGATTTGTGTGACGAGCCAGGTTCCTCCACCAGATGCATCCCAGCCCACTGTTTACCAAGGGTTTTGGCAAACTATTTCTGTGAAGGCACAACAATCCCTCTGCTGAGCAACCACAAATAATTTCTTTCTAGTTAAAATTTGATCTCAAGCTTAGATCCTCATTCTGTCCTATCTTCACCTGGAAGGGGGTTCTAGAAGTTGTTTTCCAATCACTAGCCAAACACCCTGTCCCAGGCTGATGTGACACAGCGCCAGCATGGCAGGAGGGTGTTCCTGTCTTGTGTGTTGGTTCTATTGCTGGCACATCAACACTAAAGCCATGTGGATGCCCTGTCCCAGCAGAGACAGAGGATAGACAGTGGTGGGAAGGAAGGCAAGAGCTCAGCCATGGTGCTCAAAAGCGAAGGAGGCTGAGTACATTCCACCAAACTCATGCCAAAGAACAACAGTGATGAAGAAGAGGCAAAAGCCTCTTAAGGAAGATACAGTTCTTCGCTGCTCTAAGATTCAAGTTCATGGCAAAACACTTGCCCTGTGCTCTGAAGATGAGCACAGCATTCCTTGTGGTTGGCCTTTCCTTGTCCATTAGCTCCTCTCCAGGAAAGGATCTTCTCACCTCCATTTGGTCCCAGCAGCTCTCTTTGGCTAGCTCTCTCCAGCCAGCTGTGCTCCCACTGAGCACAGCATAGAGTGATGTCCTCATTCCCTCACTGTTACTCTGTCATCTCTGTCATTTCAGAGTTGATTCACAACCATTCAGGTTTGGCAGAGCATGCTCACAGTGTGTCTCAGCTGATGCTTGACCCTCTCTCCTATTCCACCCAGTTTGGTCCCGAACCATCAGCCCTACTTTATGGATCACCCCAAAGCCCTAGACTGTCAGAACAACTTCAATTACAGCAGCGATGGGCCCCGTGCCACCAGCAGCATCCGCGGCCTTCCAGCGGCTGACAAGGACTAATTAGGAAATGAAACATTAGTTAAGTCGCTCTCAATTAGGGCCAGGATAACGTTTTCCTGGCAGCACTGGGGCGCTTTAACTGCTGGTCCCATGATGACTGTGAGCACATCAGACTTGCTGAAGGAGCTTTAATGTTGAACATATGTTGGAAGATTACAGAAACCCTCTCAGCTGTGACATTTCTGTGTGCTCCCTGCTTTTTCTTTCCCCTGTAGCAAACAGTGAACAGTGAATGTCAGCTCAGGAAAGCAAGAAAGAGGCTCAAAGCAATTATCAGCAAGACACATACACAATGCTCACACATATATATGTGCACAAATGATATACCCGCCTCTGAATATACACATTCCACTTTTAATTAAACAACCATTGCACAACCATCCCTATTCTTCCCCGTCTCTAGAAGCGCACCAGAGATGACAGACCATTGTCCCATGTCAAAATGCAGGTTAGAAGCCCAAGGGATTCCTAACTACAAAAAACACAAACAGAACAAAACCGACCAAACAAAAATCCAAAACACACAGAAAAAGAAAACCCAGTGAGGTTAGGAGAGAGGCAAGCTTGGACTTTCTTCAAATAAAAGCCACATGAAGCTAAGTCTTGTATGGGAACCTCAGAGGGCCAGAAAGCAATAAACAAAACATAATCTACCAAAACAAAATGAAACCCTAAAATTAAAAAGGTTCATGAGCCCTTGGAGAAAAGCATGGAAGAAAGAGGAGGGTGTGAGAGGATATTAAAGGAAATACTATATTAAGAAAAATACACAGTATATCAGTATATTTTGTGCATAGTCAGTTTATATGGTACAGCAGTCTTTGGGGACCAGATGCAGCACACACAGTTTTGCTGGGATTAAGGAACAGGTCTGGTCTCTCACATGCTCTCTCCTGGGGGGAGGTGTAGGACAGAGAGGCTGGGAAGACAACTGCAACTGGAGACAAATATGTGCCACAATCTTTGGATTTGAGAAAGAATGGATCTGCATCTGCTTGAAAATTGGCTTTTGAAATACTTTTTAAATGGAAATTTCAGTTTCTAAATTAGTTAAGGATCTGGTCTTTTTTTTTTTTTCTCAAAAGAAAAGAAAAGACTTTTCACATGGAGGAATATCTTGTGATTAAAAAAAAAGAGAACCTTTTGACTATCTGAAATTTGCTAATGGAAAACTTCTGCAAGATCATCCCTTTTCCATGTGGGGAAAAATATCCATTTGTCCAACAGGTTTGAATGTAGCCCTTTCAGTGAGCACATCTCTCCAAAGCCCACTAGAAAATTTTCCATTGAATTTGCCGGGCCAGAGCTTTGCTGCCCAGCAAAAATACAAAGTCCAGAAAGAGAATATCAGAATATCTGACAGCTCTTGTGGCCCATGTAAATGGGATCCTAAAATGACTGCACCAATCCCAACTGTCTGTTTAGACTTCTGCATCACTGTTTGATGAAATACACCCTTGGCAGGTCAGCTCTATCTCAAGCTCACCATATGCTCCGAAAGCATCACAATTTCAGCACACACAGCCACATGTAAAAAGCCTGAGAAGAATTTAAACGGACCTGTGTCTAATATGGTTGCACCAAAACACTAATCATGAACCAGAACGAGATGTTACGAAAGTATCACAAGAAACTGCTCTCTGCCAATACACACACAGTGCTGCAAAACCCACGCCTGTGTAAGCATGCATGGACCTTCCAGGAGAAGACCAGAGTCTGGCTGTGATATACCATTGTGCACTTAGAAGTGACAATAGCTATTTTCATGTCAGCTTTATTCCAGTGATACTAAGACCATAACCTGGCTTTTTGGTTTGCTTGAGGTCTTAGTTCTCCATCAGCTTTTAACTTGTGTTGTCATTTACAGCTTTGCTGAACAAAAACTTTCAAAGAAGCATAATGGCAGGGTTTCTCTCAGTGTGCCCACACATGAACGATGACACACGTCGCTAAGTCGCACTGAATCTCATTCAGCAGGCATGCTGTGGGAGGACCTGGAAGAAGGCAACTTATACCTTCCTAATCAGGCTACTATCAGATTTTGCCTAATTTGGTTATAGCTACTTTCATGCTGTTTAAACAAAGCCTGCTTAGAAGACCTAGTACAATAAAAAGGAAAGCACTGGGATGTTCTCTTCTCTGATCGTATAAAATCAAATTTGTGTTTTTACAGATTCTTCTTTTTTTGAGGTGGCAGTATCTGAATGTAAACACACTTCCCTCTGTGCCCCTGTTCTGGCTGAAACCAATGACCCTAGGGAGTGATTAATTTTTATCGAAACACCTTACAAGAAAGTGTAAAGATACGTACATGCAACTAGCTGACATATATCCACAGAGCCTTTGAAGGCACATGGCTCATTATTTCATGCAATAGCTAAATGCTTTGAGTTTTGCACGCACTCCCTTGACCACTGTGAGCCAAAAAGGTGGGTACCTCTAGGAACCTTCTCTCATGCAAACAGTATCATCCAATTGGAAATCCAATGAAAAGGTGTTTTTTCAACTTTGTAAGTATGTCGGCATGTATTAGAAAGTATTACTGAGAAAGAGCTAAGAAGGGGCTGACAACAGGAATGAAGAAAGCGAAGGACACGTCCAATACAGACATCTTCACTCTTGTACAGTCCTTCTCTATATCAGGAAAAAACCAAGTCTTACACATCAGTCAAATCTGAGGTTGTCACTTCAATACAGTCACCTGTGAGAATTGTCAGCAACTGCTGCAAGACTGTTCGCAGCATAGAAAACTAAATAGGTGCTTAAGTGTCTGTAGGATTGAGGCTTGTGTGTCATTTGCCATGTAGAACTTGCCTTTCTTACAATGATGACAACCTCAACTATTAGTCTGCTTGAAAAATTATGGGAAAGCAATTCAGAAGTGCGACCCAAACTTTGCCCAGAGCCTGACATTGCCTTAGGCAAGCATCCATCTAGTCATCTATCTATCTAAACTCATTTGCGTTGACAAAGGAAAAAAAGCCAGAGAGACGTCAAAATTATGGTATTTTGTAGCCACATGCAGGAAGATTCAGCAGCTCTACTAGGCAGTTTTCCTTGGAAACAAATTTAAGACCCCTGAAACCTTGAGATAGTCTTTTCATGTGCAAATATTTAACTGAGTTTGTTCCATAATAAAATTTCTAGGGGACAACCTTGCCACCCGTGCCAGCCGAGGAATACATTACCTGGCGGGGTTAACAGGGTTCTCTGCTGCAGAAATAAATACATTAGGAGATGAGACACAAAAGGTTTCACAGCTCCTGATTTTCCTTTAATAATATTCCATTAAAAATGACTGAAAGGCAACTCTCCTCCTATAAATCAGGTACCTCGCTGATGTCTTTTAGTCCTGAAATGGGCCTTCTTTGGTTTTAATAGCTTCCCTTCCTTCCCTCTCTGTCTGTCTGTCTCCAGATATGGCTGATTTACCTGGATTAGCAGAGACATTGGCTCCAGGATCTGAATTTGACTCAGCACTTGACAGAATATAGGTATACCGAGGAACTGCTTTAGACTGAGACTAATGCAGACAGGGAAGGCCAGGCAGTACTGCAGGCACAGGAACAGTTTGATCATGGATGGTACAAGTGGTTATCAACATCAATTTGGTAGAGGAAGGATACTGGCACACAGGAGATAGCACAAACAGAGTAGGCAGGGGAAAACATCACATTTTTAATCTGTGTCTTCATAATGTCTTGCAAAGGAGATCCTGACCCATGAACAGGGTGTTGAGCCCTATGGGTATGGCCATATGACCACAAGTGGGAGAAGAAAGGGGAATTCGTGCCTGGGTGGAGGAGACAAAACTGCCTCTTTCAAAGGCCAGCCACACGTAAAATTGTGCAGGAACATCATGACACTGCAGCCTAGCACACTGCCAGGGCTTTTTCACTAAATAGGTATCAACAGCACACTTCACATCAGCACATTCAAGTGACTCACAAATGAGAGTTACATTGATTAAGCCTCATAAGTCTCCTAAACCACAAGTGTGCACCAATCCGGTTATGTTCAGATAGGTAAACTGAAGCAGAAGAGAGGATGCAAAACACCCCCAAAAAAAGTCAGTGGCAGAATCAGAACTGGAAAGCAGCTGCCTTATTGCCAAACTGTTCCAATACCATAATTCAGAAGACATATACCATGACATTAACAACTCACCTCTTCCACGCCCCACCTCTACAAAAGGTTTGTAGTGAGAAAAGCTACCAAAAATACCCAGTACTGGCCACACATACAAAAACATGGTGCAAAGAAATATTGCCTCTTACTCTCCAGCCACTTCCTGATTTTTTTTGTTACCCTGGAATGAGAAGATTCAAGACCCCTCACATCCTTGTATCTTAGATTAATACCTCCTCCAATATTTTGTATCTTCATATCTTCCCTATTTCAGCTGTAAATCTTAACAGTATCAGAATTAGAGTCTGTTTTGAATCTTATTGAGCTCTTACTAAGTTTCTGATTTCAGAGTTATCTGGTGCAACAAGTTCTATATGTTAATTAGACATTTTGTAAAAGAGTTTCCTCTACAGGGGTTTAAAGTGGTTTGATGTTTTTCATGTAATTGCTTCCCCTGTTGTTCTTCTAATAAAATGAGAAGTAAATAGGAACAGCTGAGTGAACTTCTTTTTTGTGGTGACGATTTCTATACCTTTACCACAATGCTTCTTATTTATCTTTTTTCAAGAAAACAGTGCTGCTCTTTTTAATCATTGTTTATGAAGAAGCTATTAAAAGACTCCAGCATTATTGTTCCCTTTCTCTGGTCATTCTTCTATTTCTGTTATTACCTTTTGAAAGATCGGGTGAGCAAACTGAATAGAGTGTACAAGGAGAGCACGTACCATCAATTTATATAATGGTACTGTATTATTTTATCTATTATTCTCTACCCTTTTCTTAATGCAGTCTCTCATCTTGCATGCTTTTATTTCACCATCACTACAGACGGAACAAATGTTTTTACTGAGTTGCTCAGTCGTGCCTTTTTTTCCCCCTCATTCTTTTCTTTTGAGTGGTTACAATTATTTTAGAACCCAGAAACGAGCATGACTAATTCTAATGTGTTGTTTCCTGAGTGCATCACCTTGCCTTTGCCATACTGCATTTCATTTACTCTTATGATGCTTGCAAATTGCCTCAGCGAGCTCACTGCCAGACTTTCTCAGTATCTTTTATAGGCTTGGGTAACCTAAACATTGCTCTATTATCTACACATTTTTCCTTCTATGTATTCTTCCCATTTTTGGGTTATTAATCCATATTAAACACCAGCCGTAATACTGCTCAGTGACACATCCGCTGAGCTGTGGCATCTTTTCATGCTGTGAACCAGCTATATATTCCCTCTCTATTTATTCAGTAAATTTTGTTTTTCTTCTTACTTTATTTATGATACAGCTTTATCTCATATTCCATGACAAGTTTGTTCCTTAATAATCTCCTAAAAGAGACTGAGTAAAGAAACAAATCCAACAAGCATTTGGAAAAGTTTGCTTACATGAAATTTACTCCTTTCCTGTTATCTCATCTGTTTCAGACTAGAGTAATTTTAGCAGGGTGAAAAAAAGACAGCCAGCTTACATGGAAGTCAGATTGGTTTGACTGTGTCGAATCACAGAAATTGCAGCAAGGTGGAACCAGAAGGGACCTCAAGAACATCATTTGGTCTAGCCCGCTACACCAAGACAGGATCAAATATTCTTTTAAATCCATTCCTGGAGAATATCTGCCTACACGGTTTGAAGAAGCTCTAATGAAAGAAGCTCCATATCCTCCCACCTACACTAACCCCTTCCAGTACATTGCTAGTCCTACAGTTAGAAAGTCATCTTAGTTAGAAGGTCTTCTTAGTATTTAACCTATTACTTCTCATCTTGGGGATTTGCAGCACAACAGATCAATACTACTTTTAAAAGAACAATTTATAGGAACAAAACTCTTATGTTTCTCTTTGCCTTCCCCATTTAGAGCAAGTAAATTTTTATAGCTCTAATTCTTTTAACCTTCCTATGCAGGTCCTGTTTGCTCAGCCTCTTGGAAAGCCTGCTGCTCCCCTCTGGACTCTCTCCTGCTTGTTTACATATTCCTTAAAGCGTGTTGCCCCAAACAGTAGGCTGCATGTCAGCAGAGCCTAGCACATAACACTCCAGTCCATGTTGCTCAGAATGACATCGAGGGACTTTTTTGCTCATCTTCAACTCAATGTTTTCAGAAGTATTGGTGGTTTTTTACCTACTTCTAATTCATATTTCATTCAGCTTGCCCAATACAAAAAAGAAAATCCCTGGCCTTTCATTTCCAGAATATGACCTTGCATCTTTATAATTTTCCAAAACTCTTGACTCAATTTGAAAGATTGTCTACAAATATTTGTCAGCAATGATCAGCCCCTTCAAAAATCCTTGCACATCCTGGTGACATACAGCAGTCAAGGGGTCTGCCTCTCTGTTCCTCAGTGTAAAACTGCTCAATCTGACTAAAAATTTTCAGACTTTTTTTCTACTCACTCAAGAAAGCACAGAGGATAGAGAAACTATACAGAAGGGAAGATTAAAATCAGTGCGTTTGTGACCTGTTTGTTTTAACACCTTTGCTCTTGACACTGCTTGAAAGAAGCTGGGACAGGTGAGGCACCCCCCCCAACATCCACTGGAACAATGATAAATGAAGTGGAGTTGCTTAGCCTCCCTGCCATGCCCTTAACCTTCTGTCATCTATATCCATATTTATGATTAATCTATGGAGTGAGGTAGATAGAGGTTCGCAGTCAAGAACCAGAGGTACATGGATATATTTAGAAAGAGGAGAAGGGGAAAAAAGAAAGGCAGGATTATCAATCTAGCATTTAGTTTATCAAATTAAGAGCGACAGTCTGATGTGCATTACACGGGTCAAAGCTGCTTAGTGTGAGATACGAGATTCTTTGACCTGCCCCACTTACAAATGATCCTCTTATATAAAAATATGCATTCCCCAGGTATGAGTCTTAATTCACTGTACACAAACCTGCACATCAAACAAAAGGTATGGAGAGCATCCTAAGGACTCCTCTTGCCACTTGCTCTCTGTATGTGCCCACATGCTATTATGAAGAGAAAGCTTCCAGGTCACAGCAGGGATGTTTATTTCTGAGTCTCTGTGTGGGTGTACAAAGGATACCTGGCACCATCAGCCTGCACAGCTTAGTGCCCTAACATTTTCCAAAGACAAAGAGAGAGACAGTAAAAAGGAGACATATTTGAAATAGAGCAATACACAAATGATACTTTCAGACAGGAGCAGCACACACAGAGAGCATGGGAGCTTTCAGAGCAAAGGCACACTTGCATGTGTGTGGGGCTTCTCTTACTAGTTTCATCCTGGACAGAATGAAAGCTCACAGCAAGCAGTCCTATCATCATCACACTTCTGTGAAAATGAAAAAGCATTCCCAGTCTTTTTCTTTATCATACTCTCAAGTTATTCCAAAAGCCAGTTTCCACATGACTCTTATAGCTGTTATCCACCTGCTGACTGTGTTCTCCAAATGCAGGAAAAAAGCCTAAAAACATTATGATTTTTCTACCTAAAGGGAATTTCCTCCTTGCTCCAGCTAGGCTTGATTAATCCCTTGGGGACAATGGGGTAGTTAAGGTAAAAGAAGAGTTCCTCAGTAGCCATAGAATCAAAATCAAGGCTTACAGAATTTACCCTACGCTCATTTGTCCCCTGCACCTTGAGTCTTTCACTTTGAGCTTAACAAACACTTGTGGCTGGTCCACTGTAGTTTGAACTCCAGCCCTTCCCAGCAGGGTCTCTGGAAGAGGCCTGATCTGTGGACTAAGGTCATTTGATTTACAGCCTAGTGGGAAGGCTCTGTAGATCAGTGGCAAGGCAAAGCATTGTCAAAAAAAATCTGGTCCACTGTCCTCAGTGGAAGGAGAGATGTCTCCTGACAGGGTAAAATAGAGAGCAGGTCTCAACATCCCAAACTTTCACAGCTCCAGGGAGGAAAACAGCAAGAAGAGTTTGTACAGGCTGAGAAAATATGAGGATGAAAGTACATTGTTCATCTGGAGTTCATCCTTTCTGTCACTGTAGATATATTCAACAGCAAAAATACATCCCCATTCTGTGTTTTATGGAGACCAAGATAATCCACTACAAGGATGTGAATGACACAAAACACAGTACAAGATGCTGGTCAAGGAAACAAGTAAATAGTCTTTTCAATTATGTATTTAGCTCGCTCTAGCCATGTCTCTTTCTGGGCCTATTCTACTGAATACGTTCACTGACCAGAACACTCACAGAAACAGTCAGTGTTAAGTGAACAGTAGAGACTATTTGCTGAAAGCACCTTCTAAACCCGGAAACTAGAATAGATGCCCTGGAAAACCACCTCTGAGTTTGTAACTGTACATTAAGATCTCCCTGTGGTGCTCTGCTAATCTCCTAGATGAAAATTGCTCTGAAACAGGCAATGTACAGCAGGCTTTCCTCAAAGCGAATGTGCCTTTACATGCCCAGAGACTTGCAGGCCTGCTTAGGAACAAAATCCAGAGATGTAGTCAGAGAGCCATTTAGCAGCAGTTCACTTGGAAACAGCACAACCTATTGATCTTAGGTCACAAGAAAAAACAAACAGCCCAGACATTACACGGGCTCCTGAAAACAGCTCAGGGAGCTGGGAAGCAGCATCTCCGATATCCCAAAACGCTGAGCATGAGGCAAGAGCAGTCAGCAAAAGGCAACAATAAAACTCCAAGCCAAATTACAGTGATCGTAGTCCCTGCTTGCCCCTGTTAGAAATGACATTGAATCCAAAGGCCCCATGAGACAAAAAACCCCTATCAATTTCTAGAACAAATAATACAGAGTAGTTCTTCAGGTGTCAGTCCTAGAGCTTGAGATGGAAGGACACAGCACTGAGTTTGGGTTTTTCAGCCTGCACCAGGACACTGCAGAGCCCACCTTGACCAGAAGTGTGGAAAGCAAGTAGAACATACTAGATTTAGTAACTGTCACCTTTTCCTCCAGGATTTTTGAGATTAAGCAGCTCCATCTCTGCTATGTTCATTAACCCTACAAGGAGAGCTGACCTCAGAACACCAACACACAACCAACATCCGTGAGGAAGACATGTCTGTTTGCAGGGCAGGCTGCAGAAGCTGTGCTAATCCCCACGTCTTTTTGGGAAATGAAAGTCCTTGACTCAAGCATGAATGATACTGGCAAAGATCCCATTACTGTAAAGCTCTCTGCCAGCCAGCCACCTCTCCCCCTCCCCCTTTTTATATCTCTAAGGTCACTTAACTGCAATTTAGTCATCATTCTTTATAGAGCATGAGCAGATATGAAACATCTGGAAACTGTTGTAGTCTCACTTTGAGATACACCTCCCGAAGGAATTAAGTTCCATAGGAATGGGATGAAGTACTTTTTTATCTTGAGGTCACTGCAGCTTGAATGCATCCTCGGTACCTAGTTACTGGCTACTAATGCCTCTTGGACAACCAGCTATGAAATGAGTTAGAGGGTCTCAGTACAATTCCCAGTGAGATGAAAACCTCAACCCAAAGATCATCTCAAATAGACCACTAGACATCCTTCTTTTTGGCAGTATCAGTGAGGAAACGTGGGCCATAAAAATTTCACTCCTTGTTAAATTCCAAATGTGATCCCTCTGGAGATGAACTGTGGCATGGAGATAGGAAAGAAATTTGCCCTGCTGCTACTTGTGCTTTGTAAGTAGGTAACAGCAGTCCCCAAACACATAAAGAAATATTACCAACCTGATATAAAAATGTATTTATGTAAAAAAGGGAGTAGAAGATTTTTTTCAACCTCTTGCAGAAGCCAGCACCAGCGTCAGTCAAGAGACAGAATTTTCTTACCTGACCCATATATAGAAAGTTAATTTAAACTTTATCTTCAATAATCTCACTTCTTTTTATTTACTTCATTCAGAGGGTGGAGGGTTAAACACGAGGTGTTTTTGAATAATTAAATGAAGGAGGAAGGACTATGTTACTGACAAAGCTCCTAATCTTCCTTATTTATTAATAGTAGCTGCATTAAGACTGCCTGTCCTTAATCCTGGCTCTCACCATGCAAATTCAGAACATCAGAAATAGAAAAGGCTAATTGAGGCCCTAATGCCAGGAAGAAAGTCCACGTCTGTGTCAAAAGCTGAAAAGGGCCAGATCCAATCAGTGCCTGGATGTGGAGCTGCCAAAGAAAGCCTTGCTGGCTTGGGAAGCCACCAATTTGGCTCTCTGGGACCCAAGTCTTGTCTTAGATGATTTGGACAAGCCCCATTCAGCTGGTCGGGTGCCCAAGATGCTGCATGTGTCACCACATTGCATTCAGGGGCAGGTGTTTTGTTCAGTTTTGAAGAGCTCCAGGTCACCCTTGAAAACACTCACTGCCAGTCACTGCCGCCACGCTTTGGCCCTGAGTGACTGAGGGCCCCTGTGAGAGTCAGGGACCGACTTCCCTGACATCCCACTGTGTGGGGGCCTGAGCATCCTGGCAGCTTGTTCACCTGCCAGCTTTGTGCCTAGGTCCTGACTGCCCTGCAAATCCAGCTGCAGGTATGGGTGAGTTGGAGGCTTTGCTCTCAAAAAGCCTGAGCTCTTCCCTCTTCTCCGACACCCTCCCCAAAGACCCAGCCGCCTAATCAAATTCTTTGGCTCAGCTTATGAGCTCTGACAAGATCGCAGCCCAAGGAGGCTCGAGTACAGACTCAGCAATCCTTACTACATCCAGCCCAATTTAGCTGTGCTCTCGGTGCATCACGCGCACAGTAAAGACCTAATCTAAAGGTAATCATTAATTCGTTACTGCCACAAGGATATGGCAATCAGCAATAGGATGCTGATTGTTCAGAGGATAAAGTAATGGATTTCTTTGTTTTTTTAAACAATAACCACCCTTCACAGTTGTAACCTCTTTATAGACATATTGTAGAGCTAATGACAAAAGCGCTCACAAATTCCTTTTTGCCCAAAGACTTTTTTACATGATGTAAAATGAACTTTTTGGAACTTCCTATTGCATATTAAAAACAAAAAAAAAATTAAAATGGATAAAACCTGAGCAAAGCATTTATAGCAACAACAGAGTCATCACCTCTGTTTGATAAAGGACTATAAGCCTTCATGCTGGCAGGCATAAGATGGTCATTAACCTCATTCAGTCAGAAAGAAAATGTCTCCTGTGAGCAGGTAATTCTGGTATGGTGCGGTACAGGCTTTCTTGCACCTTTCTGAATTATTTGGCAATTACTGGAGCCCAGATATTACATCTGTCTAACCCAGGTTGGCAACTCCAATGTTCCTGTGTGCAGCAAATCACAGAGAAGTTGGACCAGTGACTGAGCAGTGCCTATGGCTCCTGCCACTACCTCTCCTGAATTTTGTATGTGCAGCCCTGACCATACAACCTCCCAATCAGTGCAAGTGCAGAATCTGATACGATTCCTGGGAGTACAAAAATGGGATAGGAGAAATAAATCTACATTAAATTTGCCTTCTGCATTCCCTCCTGCATCCACGGGAGTACAAACTGTAGAGTTTACTCTGAGGATTAGCACAGTTTAGCCTCTGTGGAAGATGATCTCAGAAAATAAAGCTATTGAAGATGGAGAGCAGGGAAGGTCAGGTACTGGGCCCTTGTCTTCACCTCCACCATATTAGAAAAGAAGCACAAGCCTGTAACTCCTCTGTAACAAATGCTCCACTCCTGTCTCTTAGGCTAGCATTTCACTTGGATCTGCATTTTCCCTCAAAATTATCTCATCCAGCCTTTCTCCAGTGTACGGAGCCAGATACGCGTAAGAGAAATGTCACCTCATGAAACAGAATTTTAACCCCAGCTGTAACACCCTTTTCAGCTATCCCTCACATAATGTCAGCTCACGTGGAAAGTCAGTGTAATGCAGCAGCAGACCCTCTCTAAGTATGAACAAAACAGTAGTCCCCAAACTATTCCCTCCATTTCTCAGCTCTTTTAGGACAGGATTGACATAGTATTTGCTCTGTTTTAACCAGCTCCCCTGTAGGGCTAACTGGTTAAACCTTGTATTGTCCTCTGGCAGCTGATCTGCATTACTAGGATCAGTGACCATCACAAGCATCACTAGCTGCATTTTGGGAAAGTGCTGAGAGAAATGTACATCTCATTGTGGACTATCTCTAACTTCAAATCTGCTGATATTGATCTGTAAATTCTTAGGAGATTTGGTTTCCTTCTTGGCTGGGAATACCCTCAGAGCAGTCCCTTGTGGTGTATTCTAGCACGTTTGCTTCTGATACTGCATTTTTTTCAGATGATCCATCAACACAGTTATGATGGAGAGGATGGGCAGGGCAGAATATCACAATATATGTGATATTCCCCTTTTTAGCCAATACAACAGAGAGAAGCAGCTATCCACAGAGCCAAAACCATTAGCAGCAAGACCTTAGGACAGAGAGACAAGATTTCCCATGGAAGGCTGCAGCAGGCTTGGATCCCTGTGGACCAGGCACAATGCAGGATCAATGAGACCTAGTTGCCACTAGGCTCTCTAAAAAAATCTCTGACAGGTGAGATGGACAGCAGCTCGATCTTGTACCTCCTTAGGCATCACTGCCTCTCCAGATAGGCAGACAGTGAAGAGAGAGATGGCAATGAAAGTCGGGCAGAAGGGAGTGTCTTGTGCCTTGTCATTACCTCCCTCCTGACCTTCAAATACTGCTCACTGGCAGGGTAGGATAAGAGAGCAATTTGGACATTATTATTTTTTTCCAGGAAGGGATCCCTGAGGGCTATTACAAATATGGTCTCTCGGTCCCCTCCCAGCCCTGCACCACCTCATCCCCCAACCAAACACAGCAGCGAGAAGCCAGCAGGCTGCTGCAGTCACAGCCTCCTCTCTCCAGCGAGAGCTGGGGCCTGACAGCCCAGCAAAATGACCCACTTCTTGCCGACTCAGACAAAAAAGCTCCACTTAGGCCCCAGGAAAGTGTCTCTAATAAGGCCATCCGTTAGCTGTGTCGCCCGGACCCCTCTCAGCTATCCTTCATCCCTGCCCTCCCTCCCTGCCCGCCATTAATGCAGTCAGCACGCAGGAGAATGAAGCCGTCAGGCTCAGTAAATATTACTGAGCTCCACACAGGGAGCACAAGACCATTATTTAGACTCCCAGGTCTTGGGTATGTTTTGATCACACCAATTTAGCACAGAGAGGTGGAAGAAAACAACTGGCTAGTGGCTGTCTGCCACACCTATGCGTGTCCTGGTCTGTGAAATCCCAAATCCCTCTGGACTGGCCAAATCATTTCATGACTGGAAGCCTGGGAGTGCTGATGGCAAACCCTGGCATGAGTGGGTGGGGGAAAACATTAGATAGGTCCCCACCAAAGGTTACTTGAATTACAGGAGGCCAAAACTCATCCCTGCTCAGCCACTAAAGGCAGTTGTTCCAAAGCTTTTGTGTCTGGTGGCTGTGAGGAGGAAATGTCTTTCCTTCCCCTTAAACTTGGCTCTCCAGTTTCCCTCACAATATGCCTCTATGAGTCTAGTTATGTCTCTCCCTATCAGAAATCATAGGATGCTGTTCTACAGTTTGAGCTGTTCCAACAACCCTTACTCCTTGACAGACAACGTGCACTTCTCAAAAGCACTCAGCCCCTGCTTTTAACTCTTCCCTGTCTTTGTTCCAGATGAGTTCTCTGCCATCTTCTCTTGGCCTTGCCCCACACAAGGCTTATCCTTCTGCCTCCATGCAATGAGACATCTATGCCCAGGAGTTAGCTCCTCCTCAGCTCCCACTGTGTAAAACAGCTCTGCTGCTAGCTCAGACATATCTGCTGCTTCCTGACTCAGCTCAGACCTCATCCTCTCCCCAGCTCCAGGCTGTTCATGGCTCCCTCTTCCCATTTCTCTGTTCTTGGCTTTTTGGCTCGAGGCTCTAATATACTCATTTACCCACTGTTGTGAATTGTTTTCCTCTGTAAGCATTTGAGGTACAGTTTGTGGGGAAAAAAATATCCTTAAGAAAATAAAGTTGTGCCGCACGGTATTTTGAAGGAAAGAGAGGCAAGCAGGTCTCATGAGAACTGGGTATGAATTTACCTTGCACATCCCCAGAGGCACAGGCACAGAAAAGTGCAGGCTGATAAATCCCTTTTATTATCTGTACTGGTATCTGAAGGCAGGAGAGGATTTTTTTGAAGTCTGGCCAGTCCCCAGAGTGTCAAATCCAAGGGCGACATTTGAAATTCAGTGGTGACAGAGTAAGACAGAGACAGACAACAGTGACCATGTGTCATCAGCCCAGAGTATGTGCCAAAGCCAGAGAGACAACACATCAAAATAGCTCATGGAGCTCCTGATATAATTAAAGAGTCACTAACCTCTCATGGAGCACTCTGGGGGGAAAAAAAGAAGAAAAAAAGGAAAAAAACCTGCTCGGCACAAACGGATGGCACGAATGCTGAGGCAGCAGCATGAAAGCTTAGTTCCTTCCACACCAAGCAAAGCTCTGCATTCTCAAAATGCAGCTCTATTCAGAAAAGTGACTATGCAAGAATGCAGAGTTTTCTCCACATTCTCCCCTGGGCTGCTCAAGGAGAGCACTCTTCACTTGCTTAACTAAAATAAACATATGCTACTATTTTCTCCTGACACTCCTGAAGGAGCCAGAACAGCTCTAAAAGTGGGACTGTTTCGCCAGCAGTACCAGGAAAGCTCCACCTAACTACAGGTTACGCAGGCTGTAGCACCACTGCAAAGAGCCCAGCCTGCCTCTCAGATTTAATCATTGCCCAGTCTGGCTTTGGTTGGGAGAAAATGCTGAAAGAAAGGTTGGATGGAGGCAGAACCCAAAACCAGGCACTTCTCTCGGAGAGGACATCTAGGGATGAGATAAAACCATGCTAAGATGCATTATTATGAACACAGACCATCACACAGGCTGCTATCACTGTCCCTTAGCCAGTGATCTTTCAACCTGACCTCAGTACTCTCTCCATTACTCATTCTTCTCACTCATATGTTTCTCTCACAAGATGCTGAGAAGAATTTGCATCTTTTTAAAGCATCTTTTCCCTCCAAGGCCCAGGAAAGGGAGTAAGTCAGTGACTGAATAGCAGACCTTAGCCCAACTCCTGCATTGTGTTAATGGGCTGTGCTGTCTCATGTCATGGAGAAAGAGCTGAGACACAGCCCCTCTCCTCCTTGCTAGGGAATACAGAACCTTCTTTTCTATTGCCCTACCATCTAGCCTGCTGCCTCCTCCTTGAGGATTACCGGTCTCCTTGGCTGATAACACAGATCTTCCTTTTATCAGCCAGCAGACCTGAGGAAAAAGGGCAGCAGAGAAAGAGCATTTAATTTAACCCTCTGATAAGGGAAAAGAAAATCCTTGCTCCATCTAGAAGTACCTGATCTTTCCTCAGATGCATTGGTAACAACATCTTAAGGTCAAACTGTATATCTTGTAAAACATCTTTGCCTCCTCAAAGTGGTCTTTCCCCTCGTTTCTTTTCCACTTTCATTTTTAGAAACCAGGATATCTGAGGACATTCAACTCCTGCACTGCAAGTTTCCCACCTTAGTGAGGAGATGCTTCTCCTAGTCAGGTAAAACACCCAGCCTCCTCACACTGTAGAAGGGCAGCAGGCTTGTTACTTGTAGGAGCATGCAAGTGTACCAGCTTACCTGAGACTCATGTCCTGTACCTCCCCTCTCCTGGGAAGGTGATTTGATTGTCAGACCAGCACTGGAGGACTTGTGTTAAATATGTATGGTGTGAGAATGAAAGACGACCAAGGAAATAGTTAATGACAACACATCACAACTTTGGTTTGTAAAACTGATTCCCAGTCTGACTCAGCTTAGCAACCCTTTACCACATCATCAGCTAGATGCTTTCCTATGTAAACTTACTGGGTCCCTGAATTTCTGCAGTGGAAAGTCTTTGCAGTATTTCTATATTCTCACCGACTCTAAAATCAGGTATCTGCACCAAAAGCAGTGCCAATCATGCAGTGATCTGGCTTTGCAGAAAGCAGCTAAGGAGAGAGAGTTATGCTTGCAACGAAGCAAAACTGAAAACTAGTTTTCAGCTAATTTAAACTGCAATTGCCAAAACGTGAGATCAGGGCAACCCCGCGTTCAAATAGACTTGGGAGTGCATACCCATATCACGTCGCCATACTGATGTCTGCCTATGCCCTGCTGTCCTCCTACAGACAGGAAAAAATCCCCAAAATATTTCTGATGTCAAACCTGGAGAAGACCTAGCCGGATTTTGGCTTAAGTGACACAGTTTCCTTTGCTGTTGTTAGTTGGCATGTGAGGTAGTGAGATGAGAAACTGTCAATAGACTCTGCTGATGACCTGTAGAAGGCCTCTACACTTCTCTAATCTGACATGGTTTAATTTTGAATGCAGCAAAGCATTGACAAGGATGTAGGCTGCCAAGGCCAGTCAGCAGCGCAAATTGGGCAGGACAGGCTGAATTGATCTGCAAGGAAGAAACGAAGACGCAGCAGAAACTTTGGGCTATAGGTACCAATGGGGCAGTCTTTGGAGGGGGAAGAGAGAGAAACGTCGGGAGGGAAACGAATAGAGAGAAACAAAGCAAGGATAACACCACAGGAGGGAAATTACTGGTGTCTGGACAGTCAGAGGAGCTCAGTGCCTCTAACCCAAGAAAACCGGCTGGCCCAGGCTGTATGGCACACGGACCATATGGATTTCATTGCTGGGATGCAACATCCATCATCCCTGTGCCAGAAGCTGCAGCACGGTAGCATGGGAGGCTGTCCAAAGATAGCCTGTCACTGCACTTCAGTCAGTCCAGAGAATGATGCTCAACTCCAAGCTCCGCCAGAGGTAGAAAGGTCACCATCCATGCAATTCCCCAGCATATTTCTATCCTTCCCAAACCAAACCTGAGAAGTGAATGTACAGCCATATTACTCACTTTCAAGTACAAATTAAAGCAGGATGGCCAACAAGATTAGTTGGAGAGGTTTGTTATCACTACTAGTGTTAGAGTTTATCTTATCACTAGGCTAAACACCTAAATCAAGAGGGAAATTACGAGAGTAGCCTCAGCCTACATGGAATGCTCTGCTCACACACACAGGCTGAGGCCCACACCAAGAGCGTGTTTACCCAATGACAAGAGCAGATTTTCCACAGTGACAGTACATATCTTGTAAAAAAACCAGGCACAAAATATGCTCAAACACCTAACACCACCACTCGGGCCATCTGCTGAGAACGCTGAATGAGTATGCTGTTTGAAGTTTTCATTATTCAAAAAGTAGTACACTACTTAATTGACATTTTCAGTGGTAGCTGTAAATATAGCACTTTCTGCCAGTTCATGTCAGACAGACAAGAAACCTCAATGATGCTCTATAGAGTATTGAAACATTCCAAAATTTGCCAAATAATTTCTAGCAAATGACTCCAGAAAATACTGAAAGTCTCCAAAATCACAGAAGTAAAATATTTAAACATGGATATTTTGCCAAGTTTGATTGTCATTTTGACCAGTCTGTTCTAGCATCAAGGATTGGCAGAACTTTGTTACTGCCATATCTAATGCTTGCAGCAAAAAAAAAAAAAAAAAAAAAAGGCGAAGCTAAGCATAAGCTGTCTGTATTCAGTCATCTGTCTGTCACTGGGCTGAAATTCTGCTCAGATTCATTAGGTGGCTTTCACAAGTTTTGAATGAATCTGATCCCCAGTTAAGCAGAATGATATCAGTAATGCTTCTATGTTATGACTCGATGGAAATGTTTGTACATTATCTGAGAATCAGAATATAATCATGTAATAAGCAAAATGCAGTCCTTGAAAATAAATGCTGTCAAGCAAAGTGAAAGCCACACTATTTAGAAACAACAACAAAACAGTATTAGTAATACAGTGGTAAGACTGAAATCATTCAAGAAAAGTGCTCTGAAAATGCCCTTTTCTCTGTATTTTGTGACAAGAAATAATACTCTGAAGGCAAGGCAGCAGAATCCATGGTATTCTCCATGTGAATGGAGGCAGCAGTTATTGTACTCCACGCTGTAAGAAATAATTCATTTTGCCATGTGTGCTGCTCTTAACAAAGAGAGGAAGCCTCTATTTGGAAAGTGAAGCATGAACTCTTACCCAGCATTAGCAATATCAAACCTCACATTCACCACCATAAATAAATAAACCCTCTCAACAAATATACCACAAGACCATAATTATAAAGCACCTTGCTATGTTTGGTCTCTGCATTTTCTTGCTTCCCTTGCAGGATTCAAGGACCTATCCAAGCAGTGCATATGCACTGCAATGGGAGACAGGACTACAATTTATCTGACATGGCCACAAAGGTATTAAAGTAGCTGGAGTTCATTGACAACAGCAGCACTAAAGGCACAATGGCACAGATTTCAAAGAAAATTAGCCATTCTGGACACTTCACAGTCTCATTCACAGCCCATGCCAACATCTGTGCTGACATCTCACTTCTAATAAGTAGCTCTGAAGTTCAAATTAGGTCAGGTAGGACTACCCAGGCTTCAATCACACATGTGATTTCTCTATAGACAAAACCTCCTCAACCACTTAGATGCTTTTGACAATTCCATTCCACCCACCATATATAACAGACCCGATGTAGTCAGCTTTTGATATGCAAAACTAGTATGGATGAAAACTTTGCAGGGGTGGAAACAAATGGGTAGAAACGTCAGCAAAACATGAGCAACATCAGCAGAATTTGCCCTTGCTATAATGGAAGCAAGAACACAGTTTAGTCACAAGATAATACAAACTTCACTTGTAGTCTAGAAGAAACGGGAAGCCTTGGATTAGTCGTAGGAGGCCTTCCTTATGCTCCCTTATAGCAGGAAATACGTGGAGCACCATAAATGCGTGGAGGGTAACAAAACAGAGCATATAGGCTCTATAACGTTATGTTTGGTTACCCCAGTTGGTGAAGTTACATCAGGCTAAAATGGGCGCAGCTGACCGACATGGAAAGGGAGCCCATCCTCCAGGTCCTGCCCAGTTCTGCTACCCACCAGAAACCCCAATGTTGTGCTATGTGGGGATGTGAGGCTGTGAGCTGTGAGGTAGCAGCCCATTCCGCGCCCACTGTGACATTCTCAAAAATTGAAGCCATTCTGAGCAACAGGGTCTTGCATTATGTTTGGCTCCTGGAAGAGCTGCTTAAATATTTTCATTAGAGGCAGAGTATTTTTGGATGATAAAGATAATTAAGTGCTGAAAGCATAGCGATCCATTTGACACCGAGAATAAGAGATATGAAGTATTTCTAATAAAAACAGAACCCCCGGTGGGATTTGAACTCACTCTGTGTCGTTACAGTTTGAGGCAAGCGCTGCATCCATGATGAGACTAACACAGTCTCTTTGCTGGGTCTGCAATTTACTGGTCTTATATTGCCTTCATTGGGTCTCCCCTGTTGTTCTCCAAATGCAAAAATTATATACTACTGATCACTGCATGCTAACTTAAATTGATTTGTTCGAATGAACACAAGAATTATAAAGTTTGGGAAAACCTGTTTCCTAGTTGATGCCAACATCTATAACCTGTTCCTGAATTCATTATTCTTGCTCTCAATTTCCTGTGTGGTTTTTTTCATAAGTGGGTTTAAAAAAACACAGCTAGACAATCATGATGATGATGGTGGTGAAGAAAGCAGCTCCTGCTCTTTAGATGTCTGTTCCCCCATATGTAACGTCAGAATGATTATAGAGTGTCTGATGTGATGAGAGTGATTAGATCTGTGCAAACACACACAGAGGAGGAAAGAGGTTGGCTTTGACAAAGCACTCAATTACCCAGGTTCTCCCATCATGTCTGGTGCTATCACAATAGGAACAACACTCCCTCTGTTCTCCTGGGAGGGAATCACTGCCGCGCCTTTCCGCACCATCACTGTAAATCATGCCATATAGTTCTGTGCCACCCAGCTATAATTTTATAAATACCAGAATGAGTCAAGGCAATAAATCTACTGGGTTTTAATTATAAGTGTGCTTCTCTAGGTGTGGGGCTGGGTTGTTTCTCAGCTTCTGCCAATACAAATCATGTACATCTGCTCCTTCAACCCAGCCAGTATTATTCTTTCTTGGGAAATCCTCCGCTACTGACTTACTACCAGGACTACCCTGGCACATGGATTGCTGTCTCAAGAGCACAAATATTCAGTGAAAAAGGAAAGGTTGTTTCCCTCTCCCTACTGCTGGATCAAAAAGCCCTACCCCGAGCAGGATCAGAAAACACAACAGTGGTGTGGAGTCACCTCTCCTGTAATCTTGATTTCCATTGATATTGCCTACATTTGCAATTTTATCAGTGCTCTGTGACTACACTAGTAGGGTTTTTCCCAAAAGTCCCAGCTTCTAAAGTTGGATGATCACCCAGAGGTCTTTCAAGCTTTTCTTTCAAATATGAACATTAAGTTTCTAGCTATTGTTGTTTCAAATGAAAGCTTATAAATGCACACTAAAAAAGCAGGAGGCAAAAAGACAAACCTCAAATATATTCTGCCTTCTGATATTTTAAAACACGCTTTTGTAGATCCCGTCCACACTTCTACACAGTACAACCCTACGGATGGTTTTAAGTGAACATTTGATGTAAGAAAAGGGGGTGGAGTTTTGTGCATGTAACACGGTGGGGAGAAAAAACAATGTAAATAATAATTAATAATAATAAAATAATGGGATCATATGTGAGAAACCACGTGTGTGAGAGCATACAGCAATACAATGTATATGCACCTTTGCATGCACATGGAGCAGCGCGTGCACCAGCAAAATGAGCAGGCAACAAAGGGAGAGAGCAAGGGAATCTCTGCGTGTGAACACGCCTGCACTCCCAAAGGTCAGCCTGCTCTCCTCAGATTTAATTCCCTTTCTCACTGCTACTGTTCAGAAGTAAATGTTGGCTTTTTATTAAAAATCAAAAGCAGAGGGGCTCGTAATCCTCCTGACTCCATTTCTTCTCATATAAATGAAAAGTTTAGCTTGGAGCAATAGCAGGTAAAATCAGACTGAAAGCAGAAGCTAATTCTCAGGAGATATGGAAAAGCTAAACAGCATTTGAGGATGATTTTGTTTGTATGTGTACATTTCTCATTAGCTAAATTCTTATTATTATTCATTTTTAAATGGAGAATTTAGTAAATTCTCACACATTGCAGCACATTTTTGGAAATCGTTTTTCAGTGATATAGGAAACCAACTGTATTCTCCCCTTGCAAAACTAATTCTGTTCTAATGACTGCAAAGAGATGGCACTGCACTAATTTCACAGATTTCACTTATTTAGTATGTTCCCTCCTTACTTGGAGTCCCCATATAGCCCTCTCCCCTCCTCATTCTCACTGCTAATACTGAAAACCTTCCCTTTGAAGCGCTACTCTGTTTTAATGATATTTCCCTTATTTAGTGTAACCTTCAGAGCAGGGACCATGTTAAAAATGTTATCAGCAATACTGCCTGCTTAAACTACCAAAAATATAATTGCAGAAGGTGGGAAGAAGGAGGAGAAAGAAACAAAGAGGAGGAGATTTCTAAGACTTTCAGTTATTTTGGGTGATAATTCTTAGCTTCCTTCTGGAAACAGAGACAACAGAAACTTAAAGAAGAAAATGGAGGCTCCTTCCTAAGAACATACTCACCATGCTCAGGCTTCAATTAAAACATCAAATAAGATCTAGTATAGTACTGACAGTGGGCAACTCTGCACTACTTTCTTCCTCATTCACACTTGGTTCCAGTGCCTGTTTCACTAGGTTTAAGTGGGCAGAGGGAAGCTCCTCCCTGGGGTTCTTCAGGGGCACTGAGCAGATCAGATTTTCTACTCTGAAAATAAGACTTAAAGAAGCAAAATTCACAGAGTGGATCATGCAACACTCAAAATAGAGTTGGCAAGGACTTAACATTACCTCTCCAGATTTATCGAGCTTGAAACAACACAGATAATCCTACCCATGCTGTACCTTCACCTCCACAGGTATAGGCCAGAACGGTCCTAGCTTGTAACCAAGTAATTTGCTTGATGCTACACCATCTGCCTCCTCAGATATCTAGTCCAGACATTCACAGTTCTCTGTTCCTCTTGAGATGTCCTTTTACCCTAGCTGTACTGAAGCTCCTTCCTTTTGGTTGTCTCTGTCCCAGGCACCTGTAGGTTTTGTGCAAATAAGCCCTGAAAGACAAGCTGAACTGAACTCATTTCCTTTGCCACTGCCTGTCCTCTCCATGAGCCAGTCTGTGAACAGTAACATTCCCTGGCATTATCTATACAGTTTAGGATTTTGCACTCAATTAATTCCCTTCTTAACTGCTTCTCCTTCTTCATCTTCTTCATCTTCTTCATAGTCTATAAAGACCTCACTTATATTTTCAGCCAGTCCTGTTAGCTCAGGACTCACAAACTCTCACATCAAATTTTCTGCCCTTCTTCTGTACACCTTTTTGAGGTTGAGAGGGCAAAGGAGATAGAGTGGAGAAGATGACAATCACCTGGTGTAGGAGCTATGCTGTAGTGTCTCTGTCACTGATCCGCCTCAATTGTCAATCATTAAAATTGCAAATTGCTTCACCACTTTTCCCATGGCCTCCTAAACTGTGCACTTAATCTTTCTACCTGCCGACTTACCTGCTAGAGCAGAGTCAGTCTCTGGACATCATCTCTTCTGAAGGAGCTCTGCAGCAGCTACTGTATTATGTATCTAAAAAAGGATGCCTCAGAGATGTTAATGGTATGTGGTGCATAAAGTGGAATGCTGACTGTATCAACCTGGCAAATGCCACCTATCTCTTTGGCTAAAATACTCAGGAAAATAAATCTGCTCTCTCCCAGGACAACCATAATTTTCAGAAAAGATCATGAAGAAAGAAGTGGTTGCTACCAACTCCCTTTTCGTATTATAACCCACCAGCTCAAAAACTCATCAAGGAGGTAGGTCTAATTCTGTTTTCTATCTGAGAAAGTTCAGTTCATCCTTTCCAACTTCCCAGAGGAATGCCTATAATCTTCACTAGTGCTCAGAGGATACTAAGCTCTTCCTGTTGAAGCTGCCATGCACTAATAAAAATTAACTGTGTCAGAGAAAGCAAGAACCATGCACAGCCTGCTGATAAACACATTCCCATGTCTGCCCCTCAGCCTCTGCTCTAACACGGAGTGGCTAAGAAGAAGTGGGGTTCTTCTGGGTTTGAAAAGAAATACAACTGCAAGTACATGGTTATAAATGCCAGCAAACACTAGAAATATACATATATTTCTCTACATAGAAGTGAGCATCAGTGAATAAGTAGACTTGGACTTAAGAGCCAAGAGTAGCAGTTGGGCAAGACTTTGGTACCTATTATCCTTCTGAGGGTTTAACCATCAATTTTCCTGTTCTCCATCTGTGAAATAGTGTAATTTTACTTCCTCGCACGCCTGAGGTGCTCTGACAACGCATTAAAAAGATTGAGAGGTACTCATATACTAGGGCAATGAAGGCCACACATCTGCTTAAGACAGCTCAGTGACTAAGAACTATCAGAAAGGAGATCTCTACAACCAGTGTACAAGACCACCAGCCTCACATCAACTTCCTTTGAAAGCACAGATGGGGCAAAGGCCCTTTGGAGATTCTCCACCATGTAACGTCTTCTTCCTCTAAGCATAGGCTCATCTGACCCATGTTTAATTCAAGATGAGAATCACTCTGGCTAAGAGCAGATTTTAACAAGCTAATGTGCTGGTTTCCCTACTCAACACAGTACAGTTGTTGGAAAGGGAGCTGGCTAATCCCACCCTAAGTTTCTTGCTTTGGGAAAGCAAAACAAGAGATCTTCATGACAACACTGCAGAAATCCTAGTTTCACTGATGAGTGGCTAATGTTCCACCAGTAAGATACCCAGCATCCATGGTCGGCATAACTGAAGACTAGTTGGCATCATATCAGGTCACTGTCTACTGATAAACATGCTAATTACCCATCAATAACTGAAGTTAAGGCCTTAGAAGCTTCCAAAAGAAGTAAATAATGACATAATGAATTCACACTAATGGAGAGAGGCATCACCTCACTTCTAGCTTTCAACACCAGCACCATTTCCCCATCAGCTCTTTTCAGAGCTGGGCCCCTAAGGCAGGTTATCACAACTACAGAAATATCACCGTTTTTCTACACATGAATAAGCAGTGCTCAGGAGTTTGCCAGCCAGAGACACAGTGAGAATTGAATCTTATTCACCTAATCTTCACAAGATGCTACAACAGGATTCAGTCACTGGCCTTTCTGGCAAAAGCAACTCTCGGCACCTATAATGGCAATGCTCACCAGCCCCTACCCATCTGCCTGCCTTTACTAATGTTCATGATAAATTTCATGTTTTGCCTGTCTGCCACTGCATATGGAAACCTGATGGATTTAAGCAAGGACTAGATCTATTAAGATCGATGTGCTGTTCGGCAGGTTCAGAAACACAGCAAGCAGATTTATGGATGAACACTAAGTACAGGGGCCTGACCACTTCTTGTCACTAATGCTCCTGCAAGAATTTTGCAAAAGCCAATGTCTCAGAGCTGCTGGTATTCGGCAGCTTCCAGCACTATAACTGCACACGGCTGCCAGGAGCTCGCCCCCTCATTGTTACAGTGAAGCAGTTGTGTAAACTCTTCTGCACTGAAAGGTAATTGTCTGTTGTGGAACAGCTGTCCCTTTCTACTCCAGCTATGAGCCTGGACATTTTGTCAATCCTTGCATTCTCTTTAAAAAGTGGGGGTTTAGTACACATTTATCAGGCAATCAGTGATACACAATTTCTTAAAGGAAGAAGGATTCTGTCCACCCACTCCACCAGCTAAATTAGTTTAGCTCCACCTTAATAGCATTTGTGCAGTATATTTCCTGTATGTGTAAGCAAGAAAGGTGTCATTTAAGGGTGCTGAGGAATTCAATTATATGTAACAAGACAGCTTTCTCGCAGTTTCACTCAGTGTTACTCAGAGGTTTGTCTTTGTGTGTGGCTTCGTTCGTAAGGTATTCTTACAGACAGATCTATGTTCCTCTATTGTGCCAAAAGCTTTCCACATAGAGATCAACACTTAATTTGAAGGGACAACAACTGAAAGGAGTGTGTGCCTGCATGCGTGAGTACATCCATGTGATTGCGTGTTTGAGGAAGACAAGGTGGAGGAGGAGGAATGCAAAGCTAGAGAAAGTGAAAAAGGAGAATGCTTTTTATCTCATTCTCAAAGTCTCTTTTCCAGGAAGATGTATTTTCAGTTTTCTACCAAGACTACAGCTGATGGCCTGCACTAAGACGATGGGGGTGGAATAGAGCACAAGAGAAATGCAAGCCAGAGGTCTCCCTCACTCCATGTCCCCAAATATACTCTGTTCTAACTGATGTACAGTATCTGGCTATGTCCTGCTAAGAGCTGCTACTCCGGCTCATGCGTGACTTTGAAAAATACATTTTGTTCTTCTGGAGCCCTCAAGGACAATAATAAATAGAATGAAAACAAAACCACCCCGACAGCGCTTTAGCGGGTGTCCTTCACAGGCATTACCAGTGTCAGCTGCCCTGGGATTTCACCTTCACCTGAAGGGAAGCCTGTTTAATCATGCGACACTAAAGGAGAAGAAGACAAAAATGTTTCTTGAAGGAACAAAGGAAGGCAAACTTGTCCCCATTCTCATAGTTTTGCCAAGCATGATCACAAATAACTCGCTGCCTGAAATCTGCCATATGCTAGAACATCACTGTGACAACAAGCCTCGAGGTCTGGCATTACTGTAAAACAGTAACTCATAATAATTCTCTCTGTCCTTTGCTGCACAGATGCTCATTATTATGGTCCTGTTTTGGCAAAAGGAAAGTCAGTGGATCAACTGGACTGCTGGAGTATGTGAGGTTCAGCAAAGGTCATCACAGAAGAGCTGCCTGGGTTGTCCTGTTTTGGTTTTGCAGCCTTTGCCACAGGGTTTGTTAGAGGCAATTACACTCTGATTGAGCCCCATCTTTAACAGTTCTGTATACAACTGGTTTCTTTTTATTCCTTTCTCTGTGGTTTTCTTTTCTGAGTTATATCCTCAAGCAAAAGATGGGCACACATGGATATTTTTATAAACTGTCTTTCAAGAAGTCTTTGACCAAGAATTTAATTAAAAAAAAAAAAAGTTCCAAACTCAAAGAACTCCTGGGTTGGAAATGTAAAGTTCTCTCATGGAGAACAAGTCTGTACAAGACAAAAAGCAGAAATGAAAGAACAATGGATCTTCCGTTAATATGGTGAAAACCTAACAGCAGGAGTGCTGCTGAGAAGTTTGTTATGACCTGCATATGTAATACATCAGCTAATGCACTGAGTAGGAGAATGAAATTGTGAGAGACCAACATCTACTGATAAAGCAAAATGATTATATCTGGAGCATGAGGAACAAAGGATCCTCACAGTGCTAAGAAGATACGCAGCAGCCTAACATACCATTGAAAGAGTTCAGCCTTGACACAGGCAATATGTATTGGGAAGAATAAACCATACTCCTCAGGTATCTTACTGGGTTGTAAAATTAAGTATGGTCAGACAAGAAAAAACCTATAGTTACTGTAGGCAGATCAATGAAGCCTTTTCTCTGAGGTACCTCAACAGCAGGCCAAAAAGTAAATGGAACATTAAGATGTAAAAATAATACTTGGTGAAAAATCACTCCTGTGCAGAGGCTCAGTGCAAGGCCAAAGCTTCAGCAAAATCTCATCTAAGCCAACAAAATACAGCTTATGTTGGATTTAAGTGGTGCCTAGATCTTGTGTGAGTCATTTCTCTCAGGGGTGGGTGAATCTCACCCACTGAGAAAAGTATTAATGCCACTGCATACATCAAGTCTTACCTTCAGCTGGAATAGTGTGGTTGGTCAGCTCTGGAGCTTTTCTTAAAAATAAGAGTGAGAAAAGCACACACAGATAATGCAAACGATTAGAGTCCTGGAAAAAAATCGGGATGGGAAAGATTTTAGAAAACAGAAACTGTTTAAAGAAGGAACAGGTGACAAAGCACTTGAAAAACACTAAGGAGCAGAAACAATGTAACTTGGCTTTCTACATATGTGCAAGTGGAGAAGGGGCCCCTGTGTATAGTCTCCCATGGCTAATAAGGGATGACAACACATTGTATTAAAGGACATTAATCAGATGAGACATTTGTAGAATAATTTAAGATATTAATTGGTACTATAATTCTCATTTTACAGGCTGGAAACTAACTTGTAAACAAGACAGTGAATTGAACAATGCTAAACAGCATCCTAGTACTGAGTCTTAATCCCAGAACCATGCCTTCCTCACAAAACACATCCATTTAACCACCCTGGGGGAAATCAGGTGTGACCACAGCAGAGAGGATGAGCCCTGCTTTCTCAAACCTGACCCAGCCAGCATTTAGCCTAATGCTTATCACTGAGGGGCACCAGCAGCAAATGTGCTACAAAGAGCAGCAATCTATGGTCATGTCCTCCAGTAACTTTTAGAAGACCTTTAGAATCTGGTTCTGGTTGCTATGGCCTATGAGCAAAAGTTCTACACTGTAATCCATGCTTGAAAAATGTAACTCCAGTTCATTCTGAACCTGTTACTAGTTCTTGCACTATGGGTACTCAGTGAAACCTTCTCCATAACATTCAAAATTTTGTAAATGCCCATTATAGTCCTCCTTTTACTGTCTCTTTTCAAAGCCAGGGAGTTTAGCCTATACCATCTCTCCCTGTTGGGAGACACAGAAGTAAAGGAAGCAGCACGTCAAACTTGTACACGCACATGTAGGAGCAGGTAAATTATGGGAGGGGATGAGCAGCAGAGAGAAGTCACTTTCTAATCTCTCATCCAAATGAGTGCCTGCAAGACCTGTAATTGGAAACACATTTCTGAGCAGAAAGCTATCTGGTCCCTATGCTGGCCAGTGTGTCTAAATGGGTACAGGAGGGAGCACAGGAGGGGGAACAGGCACAGAAACTGATCAGTAAACAGTTGAGACATATAGCTATGCCCTCTGGCTTACACATTTCAGTTCTAAATCTAAGCAGTCTAATCTTGTACCAGAGTATTTTTCTGTTTGTTGTGCTTTCTTTTTTCATATTGTTATGTGAGCCACTCACACAGTAGGAATATGGGTACTTGTTTTCCTTCACTCTGGAAACACAGAAGGGAGCACAGCTCAGTAAGCAAACAAGCTCTAAAAGGGTTAGAACAAAACACAGAGGGTTTCAGAGTTGTGAGACAGAAGCAATATCTCCATCATTTGTGTTGACTCTTTCCTGTAAAAAAATAGACAAAATGTGTCCCTGGGCCAGATTCACAAACTTGAGCTGAGTGATACCAAAGTAAATGTGAATCAGCTCCGGGTCACTTACAGGAGGAATGCCTTTTAGAAACAGACATGCCGACTATTGCCACGGTACATTCAGGCAGGATTTATCCAAATCTCAGGAGATTTACATTCTGCATTTGCTTCAAAAGTACAAAAGCATCCACATCTTACAAAAGTGATATAGCAAGTAAACATGAAGAAGGCTGAAGATCAGAGCAAGTCACTCTCAAGAGCCAGGCTGGGTCAGAGGAGAGGAAAACAAGTCACAGCCATTAATGTTAAGCAGTAGTGACACCTTCTCCAGGTCTCTAGGGGATAGCAAAGTTGTTGTTGTGGAAGAAAATAGAAATAACTGCCCTGCCATCACTCAGAACAGGAGCTGTGCTCCTAGGAGCTGTCCTACTCCTTCATTAGAAGCAGGCAATGGCTTTTGGTTTTCCCAGTGCTGAAGAAGCTGAGAAATGACTTTGTGTAACCTTTGAAGAGAGCACACAGTTGTGGGAGGTAGTGTTTTCCAGACTGGAAGTAGACAAGGCCCCTGGCCTATCCATAAGAAATCCCATAGAAGTCATGAGCATAGGTGACGCTTGCTTCAGCTTGGTACCGGCTGGAGCCTTAGCCTGCTGAGCTGAGGTCCAGAGTGCCCTGCTACAGAAAGGATTTCCAAACCCCCTTCTAAACTTTCACTGTACAGGAATGCCACTGCAAGAATGGTGACTTTGTTCCACCTCGGAGTTGGCCGTGTTTCAGCAGTGAGCTAAATGGTTTGGGATCCTCCTGGATGACACTAAAAAGTGCTGTAGAAATGTCAGCTATGAGTGAAAAGCTTCTCTATAACTGTACAGCCATTCTACAGCCATATGTTTCTCTCCAGGGTTGCCAATGACTGGGTTTCCCCTTTTGAAAAGCTATGTAAACACATGCAAAACCAGGCCTTTACATAATACAATGGGGCGTATCATTCATTAATGTGCAAATAGGTCGCTCTCCACTTGCCCTCCCACTCTCTTCCTTTCCAGCTAGCTGAAAGCTTGTGTAGCAAGAGCTTAAATGTAAGTCACCAATATTCCTGATTTAGCACAGCAGGGAAAAGACATGACTTCCAAAGGTGAGAGGGATGAGCAGAGCACAACGTGTTCTTTCTTCTCCCTAAGCTCCATCCTGTTAGGTTAGGGAAAAACACAACCTGAAGTCAACAACCCATAGGCAAGTAAAACAGGATCAGCAGTCCAATGACACCCATTCTCTGCAGAGACTTTCGAGAGCCATGTTCACCCACGATTTACAAGAACCCTGGCAAAGCCCCATGCTGTCTGCAGCACATTAGGCCTAAATTAAGCACCGAGAAGTTCAAATTAATGCGGAGTACATTTCAGATTTACATGCACCAAGCAGTGCTGTACTGCAACGGGATGGCAGACCAAAGTAATAGACAGAGGAAAATATATGTCCTGGGGCAGGTGTTAAGGATAAAGGGGAGGCAGTTGCACTGTGGGTTCTCAGCTATGACCTCACCAGTGTTCTATGACATAACAGAACACAACTAGTCCCCAGTCATTCCAGAAAAGCAAGAAAAAAAATACAGATGCAAAAGAGGAATCACAAAGAGGACAGAATTAGCACTTTTACATGTACAAAGTGTTGTACAAACATTATCTAATCAATCAACTAATTGCCTAATTAAAAGAGTGACCAGAAAAAGGAGATAGTAGAAGAAAAGCAGGAAGGTTTGGGAAGGGCAGCAGGGCACTGGGACATGGGCAGCAAGTGCTCCCATTCACTCAGGCCACATTATCCCAAGCAAACTTGTGCCAAATTGCCAAGACAATAATTAACCAGAGTTCCCTGACAGATCATTATGAGAACATTAACAGGGTATTAGCAAGAATTACCCATTTTTCACACATTGATTAGGTGCCATTGCTGGTTCATTAGTGTATTGGCTTTTAATAGCCCCCCTCCAACTAGCAGCAGCCCTTCCTTCTCTCCTCTGACCACTCAGCACAGTTCCAAACCTCTTTAACTCTGACTAGGCAGTTAACCTGGCCTGTGCTGAATTGCACAAGCACATGGCCATATGCTGCATAGGGGAGCACCTCATTAATCTGTACAGGTTGGGTAGAGAAAAGTGGTGGCTGTGCACCATAGGCAGGCGTTAATCTTCCACCTGAACCTGTACTGCTAATGGAGGGTGGCACAAGGAATGACTCACTCCCTGTCCAGAGTCATCATTGACCTATAGCAAGAGGAGTCAGCTCTGGGACTCTTCTTCCTCTCTAGGTCCTCCTCAAACCCCACACTAGGAATGATGTTTCTGTGTCTGTCATTCCCAAGACCTTTCCGCCATACCTGCAGATGACTGTCTTCCATCTCTGCTTCCCCAGCTGCCACCTCCCATCCCACACTTTGATTGCTTCTACTGATAAGCAAGGATGTGCACTAGGGGAAGTGGTGCAAAGCAGCCTCCAGGGAAGCCACAGAGGAAGGTCAGGTCAAGAGGATCATTTCTGCTGCAGGAGTCAGGTGCTGTACTGTGTTTCTGGCAAAAAGAACAAGACTAAACTAAAAAGGGAAGAAAAAAAAAAAAGGAGACACGACTGAGGAATCTTTCCCCTCCCTTCCCTCTTAGGTCACATCACCTGTCCACCTACATCTAAAATACGTTTCGGTTGAGTCATGCTTGGGAAATATACAGCAATCCTCTTAGGTGCTATTATACAACTGATTAAGTCTCCCTAATCCAGCCATGTCCAGCACAGATGCCCCACTCAGACCTGGGGTACTGCTCCCACCCAGATCCCTGACCTTCTTTGTAAGGCTACTTGTCAAAACAAGGCAGGTTGTAGTGTGTAAGATGGGTTACTGAGGTGTCAGGAGCTAAAACTTTTGCAGGGATGGCTGGATTATAGGACAGCTGAGTGGGTGTATAAGTCACCAAGTGCAGTCCTGCAAAGCTGAGGACAAAGCTAGCACCCTTCAATGCCAAAAGAAATGAATGAGGTAAGGCACAGAAAAAGAAGGCAGGAAGGTTCACCCATTTGACACTGAAAAAGCAAAGGAGAAAGTAAACACTGTAGAGAGTTAGAAAGCCAGGAGAAAATACAGAGAAAGACCAGCCTCAGAAAGGGGTTGTGTTGCCAGCAGTATCTGAAAAATACTGCTGGGAGATGAATGGGACAATGCAGTTTACAGAAATGTAGGGAATGGGAGGGGTGGGAAAGTTGGATTAGAAACATCAGCAGGACTGTCTAAGGTCATAAAGGCAGGGACTACGAAATTCAAAGGGGACCTGATAGAGCAATGCAAATAGAAAGGTGATGTGTTCTGCATGGCAGAGGAAAAGGGGCAGTTTTAGTATGCCAGAGAAAGTGAGTTGGCTTTCAAGCAAGAGAGACAGAAGATGTTACAACAATCAAGACTAAGGAAGGCTAAGGCATGAACAAAGGTTCTTGGTGTTGAGAAAGTGATGAAGAGAGGGATCTCCTATAGCTGGTAGAGGAAGAAAGATGTTGGGGAAAATACAAGGGAGAAAATATCTAGGCTCTATATTACAACAGTATGGGACTGGGAGGATTTTTTTTCATCACGGAGTAATAAAGAGACTGAAGTGAAGAGAATCCAAAGGAAAAGACAAGCAGCTTTTTAACACTATTCAGCCTAAGTTGTGAGCATTTGCTGACTGAGATCTGGGGAGACAATATGTGACAGGTCAGGGTGTGTAGTATGTCTAGAAGTTGCTTTAGGTGGTTGAACCTGGATGTAGCAAATGCGACCATCTGCAAAGCAGACATGAAGGACAAAGCCCTTTGAGATCCACTGTACTCATGAGGACGGTGCACTGGCAGATAGAACACTGTGTGTGACTCAAAGTTGGAAGAAGAAAGCAGAATAAGGGACTGTGGTACATAAAAAAGGAAGCATCAGGAGAGCCCTGCCATTTGCTGCAAAGAAGCTGATTGAGACACTGCACTGCCCATAAAACACAGAGGGTACATTAAGGAGGGTTTTGTGCTGGAACAAGAGAAGAGAAGAATCAAACAGCAACTGACTATACAATCAGTTCAGAAGTAAAGGAAAGGGGCAGATCAGAGTACCAGGTTCCTATTTAGTCCCATGCACAGCCCCCCGGTTCATGTGAATCTGTGCTGACAAACTTGGGGATTTAGAAGACTACTTTGAGCTCAGGGGAAAGAAGCAGCATGCTAAACCTAAGTAGTCCAAGACTGGGGAGTCTTACACTTTCTTAATGGGACATCTAGCCAGCTATATGGCCTGAGTTAATCACAGAGCCACTGAACAAGGGACTGCAAGTTGTCCTGAGGCCAAGGGTAAACCTGCCAGCTGCTCTGTTTCTCTCCCCTGAATATTAATCAGGAATTCACCTGCTATTCATAAGAACCCTCTGGATACTACTGGACCCTGGTGAACAAAAGCAATGCCTTCATTTTTTAATACAGGATATGTCTATGCCTGTGATTACAGCAGTGCAGTACCATTGCAAATCCTTCTTCTCTGCTACTGCCACATAGACAAAATGTAGCATGGGGGGACGGACATGCTAACTCCCAGCATCTCCTCCTCATCATCAATGAGTTAACCACAAAACAGTTAGCAAAGTGGGATCAAAGTGTCCCTCTGAAGTCACCAAAGCGATATGGCGAGAAGTGCTCCTTGGAGCAGGGCTGATGAATGCTGGGACTGGTGTGTTGACAGGTCTGAGCACGGCGTGTTGCTGAAGGTAAATCAAGGCTGACAGCCAGTACTTTTACCTTCTCCCCCCTTTTCCTGGCCTTTAAACTGAGCCAAATGGAGCGCACACAGGAGGACAAAGGACAGGAGGATGGGTGGGAGCAAGAGGGTGAGTATGGTGCAGGAGGAAAGAGACTGAGCATCCCTCCATGGTAGCAGGTGGGAGTTTCAGGGAGTGCAGCAGACGGGAGTGAGCTCTGTGTTGAGTGTAAATCCACGGGAGGCAGGCAGGGCACTGGGGCTGTGATCCTGACCTTGGGCCAAGGCAATCTGCTTTTTAACTGGCGCAACTGTAATCCAGTCTGTGAACAGATGGTACAGAGAGGAAAAAATACAGGATACAAATGTAGGATCTCCAGTATCTGTTCCAAAACCAGCCAACCTTCAGCAGGAAGGTGATTAAAGAGGCAAAAAAGTAAGGAAAAGCCAGGCGGACTTTCTCTGTTTGGCATGACTGGTGAAGCTGGAGCCACAGACCTGGTCCCAAAGGACTCAATGGCTTGGTGCTCTTCGGCTAAAATTCAGCAGCCATCTCTCAGCCAGTCACTGTTTCTAAGGGATGACAAACAGGAGGGTTTGTTTGCTATTCTGGCCAATCCTCAGTACTGTACTGTCATCCCAAAAACTTGCACTCACACTGTTGCTTCCTGTCCTAAGGCACTGTCAGGAATCTTTTGCTATAACAAGCCCACATATAAAGACATCAAATAGCAGGCAACTGACACAAAGCCTTGGTGAGCAGAACAAAATTTGCATATTCTAAGCATATTCTAAGCAGCAACAGACCTGAGAAAGCCTGAGTTCAAATACTATGAAATATGCCAGAAAAGTTCAGACCTGGCACTGAATTTTGCTGTGAATACTCTCTTGCTAGGGGGTGAATTTTCACACAAACCTTAGGATTGCTACCTTCTCAGTAGCTTACTAGCATAAATCTATGCTGTCCAGGGTCACTGCACCTGGTATCCCTGCTTACTGGCCTGGGTCATGGAGCCACATGGAGCCATGGGCTCACTGGACTGAGCCAAAATTGCTGTAACTCAACCTACTTCATGGGTTCAGGGGTTTGGCTCAGATTTCAATCCTGGACTCCACAGTTTCAACAGTCTGAAATGTATTTCGGAAATAGATAATAAAATATGGATGTGAACTACTGTAGTTGCTGGTCTTAAAACGCTGACACTGGTATACATTTGGGGATCATTACCAAGTACTAAAAGAAGTACTTGGCAGGAAATATATAAAATTAACCTACAATAAACAAACAGTTTTTATATCATCAACACCCAACAGTGGTGTGATATGTGAAGCCTCAAAACCATGATTCCTTAGAACTTTAAACATGCTTCTAATGAGTTTACCTGGTGTCCTTCCACATCCATTGCAGAGTCATCCGTGATGAAATGCCCGACATGCTCTGCAAGTTCATGCTGACAGGCTATGGGCTCTGAAGTAATGTATTTTTTTTTGTAGCTTTCTGAATTTATGACACATTCCACTACTTGGAAGAGGCTTGGGGTTTGATCATAACAATTCATTCCCTGCCCTGGTCTGCAAATGTATGTCCACTAGAAGTAGTTTCGCTCAAAGTACAGAGATTTGTTCAAAAGGTAATACTTTGCTTTTCTGCAATATTTTTGCTACAGTGATCTTCACTAACGTGTGCCCATGAATGAACATTTCTGTGAAACAGAGGAACCCTGTTGCCTTCATATTACTGTGGGGGAAACTAAGGCAGGGAGAAAGGACACAGACATTTAGATGGGAATATTGAGGACAACATTGATAGGTAATCACTGGCCAGGGAAGCTGTGGATGCCTCATCCCAGGAAGTGTTCAAGGCCAGACTGGATGGGGCTTTGAGCAGCCTGGTCTAGTTGAAGGTGTCCCTGCCTGTGGCAGGGGGGTTGGAATTGGATGATCTTCAAGGTCCCTTCCAATCCAATTCACTTTATGATGATCCTATAACTCCTCTGAACTCAGAATGGAATGCAAGCCCCATCAGGAACAAAAGCAGATCCTGCTTTGCTCAGAGAGACCTGTCTACATACGATGCTCCAGGTACGGCAGATTCAGAAATAGAGCAGAATTTGCATCTCCCATAAAGGAAAAATGCATGTGCATATGAACACTTAGAAACAATAATGGCACAAGTTGGGGAAGGTATGTGGTATGCTTGAATATAATCCTTCCAATGCTGCTCTCCTACTCTGCAGCACTCCCACTCTTCCAGCCCCAAGTTTCCCAAACATACCTCTGCCAATAGTCCTCGTTCTTGCCCTGAACTTCTAGATATGCCAATTATTTGTTGCTCTGCCAGCACAAGACTGGGCAGTGCTCTGACAGTGTTCCCTCATGAAAAATGACAATTCCAAAACAAATGCTTCAGCTGCTGTAATTCTGAGTCATTAAACTTGCAACTCTGACAAACACTCTCAGTATGTTCTTTCTAATTACCAGGACCAAGCAGACTTAGACAGGGCAAATTCAGCATGCTTTCACATTTCTTTACTATAGCCTGACTTCTTGTTATTTTCCCTTCCCTCCCTCCACTCTCGCCCTACCTCTGCTTATTTATTGCACTAGCGGTGCTGTTATGCCCTGCAAATCCTTTTGCAGAGAGACATCCCATCTCAGCCAGAGTTTTAACAGAGAAATTCTTCCCCCGTTCCTCATTCTTTCCCTGCTCATTAGCTTTGCTAAGCCCTTTTGGCTGTGAATATACAGCAGCATTTATACTGACTGATGGTGACCGAGCAAGAGGACGTTGACATTACTGCCTCTGAGCTTGCTGGGATCTGCTCTTACTCAGTGGTCTGTCTGTCTTAATTCCCTCCGACTTTATTGCAACCTGTTTGTGATTTGAGTCTCTCCTCCTTATCTGTATTTTCTTCCTCTCTTTCTACTTTTATCTTCTCCATCCCTCACCTCTCTTGCATCTCATCCTCCAAAGTCTCTGAAAAGACCCCCTTGAAGAAGTTGTTGATTGGCAATTGGCTCTGGTGGTGAGTTGATGCAAATGCATATGCACTTGAAGATGTTAGAGCAAGCACCATCACTCCCTCTCCCTGCAGAGTGCCTGTCTCAATTGGATCACACTGGACTCCTCAAAATACAGAAGTGGACGGACCAGCAATATCAGTGCACCTACTTGTATGTGATAACAAGCAACCATATGGCTACGTTCAATGTAGAACAGTCCCTGACAATAAAAGAATTAACCATTAGGCTATTCTGCTTTTCCACCCCACTTACTCCTCTTACTCCTCATTCTCTCCCCCACTTACTCCTCCTTCTCTCTCATTTCCAACATGCTTTTTATTTTAATATCTCTCTATTTTGCTTTGCTTCATCGTCTCTCTGCTCCTCTTGCTTTGTTCTCTTGCTCTTGGAATCTACCTTTCTCCCCTTTGGCCAAGCATACATTGAATATCACAGTCAAAAAATAAAAGACCTCAAGGGTTGTGAATTATCTGTCCTATTTTAATAATTAAAGATGAATACACAGGGCCAAGGCAGCTTAGGCATTTCTCTGAACAATCACATTATATCAGAAATGTCTTGCCTTGCCCCTAGAGAAATACATCAAAGAAATTCCCACCCCTGTATATACAGCAGTGGTCCTAGTCCTGCCCTGAGACCATTCAGCAGCCAGTCAACCTGGATTTCATTGGAGACTATATATTTAGTTTCAATGGATAGGATTTGATGGGTTTTGATAATCTGCAACTTACAGCTAAAGAAAAGCAGCTTATTATTAAATTCAAATAAAATGAAGTCCAGCTGCCTGGATGCAGATAGCAATTACAAAAAGCCCACAAGACCTTCTGGAGATCTTAACTTGTCCAGAGAACACGGTCTGAGAGAGCAAAAACCTGTGATTCAGATGAGCTGCACCCAGCAATAACTCAAATGAGTGATACAGGTTATAGGGTGACTTCAGAAAGCACAGGCCCAAATGAAGAGCGGACTGAGAGAACCGAGAGATAAAAGAATGGCAAAAGGTTTGTATTTTGAAGAAAAGGGGTGTCTAGTTTTTAAGAGCCTCCCAACTTCATTTGACAGCAAGCACCGTGTCCTGCTCCACAGAATGACTGGGTTAAATCAGAGGAGGAGAGTGCAGGACTTGCCACCTCCAGCTTCGCAAAGCATGAGTAGAACACAAAGAAAGGAAGGAAACGAGTTATAACGAACTTTCACTCCCTTAGGAAAGAGCAAGAAGCAGACACTACATGCCCTGACAGAAGCAGAACTTGTTTCAGAAAAAAAATACAAAAGAGAAGACAAATACTCCTTTTAACCTCTCAATTGCACATAGACCAGTCAGAATCTATCTTTTCCCACTAAGAGGGCCAAAGGAGACTTCACAACTCTGCTCCTCAGCTGTCGCGTGTCCCAGTGGTGCCAAACAGCAGTGCATCTGATAACTTGAATGTAAGGGCTACAGGCTGCAACCTACCATGGAATGCACTGGGTCTAAAGCAAAGGAAGTGGTGCGCTCCTTTTGCCTAATCCCTGCCTCCAGAAAGGCATCCATGCCTCCTGCAAAATTCATGCTAGGTCAGCAGCAGAGCCTGTGCAACAGACTATACAGCGGGCCTCACGGACTGCTTGGAAAAGCACATGGATACATAAGTCACGCTCAGCTCCTTCCTTGCTGCCTCTTACCATCCCCTCCTCTGACATCAGATCAGAAGCCATTTCACAGCCTCTGCACCTTCTTGTTACGTGACATGTAACAAGAAGAGGAATGCTTATGTTTCACTGGCATTGCCAGGGGTGAGAATACTTTGAATGTGAAGTTCAGTTCACACCGAGAAAGGGAGACATTCATTTTGCCCTAACTCCAACAGCTTTGTTACCAAGCCCTGATGCTGTATTTGTGTTGGCTTTTCTTGTGTCATTATTTTTTAGAGGAGAAACTGCAGATCAGGCATTTGACTTGCTTGGTTTAATTCATCCAAATATCTTAAATGTGTGCAATGGTCTGGGTCATTTTCTTCTCAGTCCAAGCAAGCTTTACCCATTATTTCCTACTGATTGCACAAACCAAAAGCAGGACTCAAACTGCCCTGACGTTCAAAGCCCCAAATCTGAACTTGCCTCACAAACTGTTCCTTCAATTCCAAACAGAGAGTTCAAGGAAACAGGTTCTTGGACCCTGTTCTCTTTTTCTGTCACTCTCAGCAAGACACAGTCAAAAAGTAGGGCACTGAGCACTAGGGCCCCAAGGGAGTGGGTGAGGTTGTCAGAGTTGAGCAACACCTTTCCCACTACTCAAGCCTTCACCTGTGTGGCTGTGATGGCTCTTGCACCCCTTCTGACAGACACAACTGCCACATTCCCCACCCACCATACTTTCCTGTCCAATCAGGGATGCTGGAGTAATGAAGTGTTTGTGAATCCCTCCAGTTCAGCCCTTGCAGATCCCATCCCTAGGATTGATGAAGGGGAAAAAAAGTTTTCATGGTGTGATATAGAACAAATGAATTTTTCTTCAATAAATCATTTGAGAGAGACTATTGACTCCAGGACCTTTGAATGCACCGACCCATTCATAAAAATCTCATCTTCTCTTCTACCCTGTATACTTGCCTTCCTTTCCCCTGTCACAACCACTACACTTCATTTCTTTTCCTTTCTTTTTCTGTTTCTTTTTTCTCCTTTTTTTACCATTTTGACCCTGTAATCCTATCTTAACCTTCTAATCCTCTCTGCAGTTGCCTCTTCTTCTTCCCTGATCTCAGCTCCGTATCATTCACAGGCTGCCACACTGTCAGGAGAGAAAGAACGGCAGATATTTACTGAAGTATTACCATAAAGATTAAAGCTAGCAAATACCATGGCTTTCTCCTTCCCTCCAGCCCCTGACCTAATGAAAACACTCTGTACTCTTTCCCTGTTCTTGGAAACAAAATGACAAAGCCCTATAATCTCTAAGGTGGAAGAAAAAGAAGACCCAAAAGTGATTAAAAGGATAGAGAAAAGAGAAAAGAAAGGGGAATAGAAGTGGGAATAATATTATTTAGCACTTCTATAGGACCTGACTGACGATATTATGCCGATCTGCAGTATATTGTGCTTTCCATGTGCTCCCCTTCTGTCCGCATTCACCTCTTATCCCCAACTCTTGGAGCATAAGCTCCCTGAAGGAGGATTCTCCTTTTTGTTCTCTGTGTGCTCAGGGCCAAGCAAAAAGGGATACAGATGCATAGCCCTGGCTCACGTGGCCACAGCAGGAATAAGCAGAGCTCAAGGCACTTCACGAGGGATATAGCTATCACCAACCCCAGGCTGCGAGGAGGACAACAAAAGCCCAGCAAGCTGGGGTGACTCATGCATGGTTAGGGAAGTGGCGCTACTCGAAGGAGGCTTGGACAACAGTGTTGTCTGTCCCTCAGCCTTGCTGCAGCCACGACATCAAGAGAAGTGGATGAGGGAAGACCACCGGAATGAGGGAGAGAAAGTAAATGGAGAAGTTGGATAAATGAAAGGAGAAAAATGGAAAATAATCAGAAAGGAGAGGTTTAAAAAAGAAGTATAACTAAAGGAAATTGAGAATGAAAGAAAAAATGAGAAAAAGAGGCAAGAAGTAGAAAAAGAAGGAGCCCAGATATGTAGGGCCAGGGAGTATGGAAGGACTTCTTCAGCATGTGGAAACAGACTGCTTGCAGCAGGAAGAGGGAAAGATTTTGCGACAGCAGGAGTGAAGTGCATTATCCTTTTGAGGCTCAGCCTTTTCAAAATATAAACGGAATACTGTGGCACTATAAACCGGACAACTACGTGTACAGGCAGGAGAGACATAAGCATGAAGATCAGACCTCTCCATCACTCAGACATATTCATCTTCCACCTGCTTCACCATCTATCCACACATGCATGCAGAGACAAGGGGTACCACAGTGAGGCCACAGGATTTATTGGCACATCAAATGCACTTGAGTTCTGCTATGCACAGAGCTTTATTACAGAGGTAAAATTACAAGGACTGCACAGAAGACAACCCTGCACACAAAAGTTCAATTCTGACCAACTCATAGCAACAGATCTTGACCAGTTTGGAAAAATAGTCTTTTCTGTGCAACAACAAGCAAGCAAACCCCATTTAAAAAAACAACCAACCAATCAACAACGAACAAAACCATAACCCCAAACACAATCTGCCTATCTTTTCCATAGATCTAGTCAATGCAAACAATTAGAACGAAGAGCTTGACATAATTACAACTTCATCTTTCTTGACATGTAAAATTCACAACAGTATTATTGCTGCTGGACTCCTGTCCAAAGAAAGGCGCTATTTATTCAGTACAGATAAAGCTGATGAGTAAACAGGTGGATGTCACCCTCTCACTACGCAGTGAGAATCATGCACTTGCTCGGACTGCTTCTATCAAAAGATCTCAAAGCACCTGATGAATAGTTCATTAAAGCTTGGCAGCACCTTTGGGAGGATGGAGAAGGAACAATGAACGATCACTTCAGTCTTCACAGAAGGGCATCTCCCTTTAGACTTCAAAAGCAGAGCTTGTTAGCAGTGCACAGATGCACCATAAGACAGTTTAAGGAAGCCCTAAAGAATACCTCTTGCAGTTAAAAGCACAGAGGCAATTATGGGAACCTAAACTAAGGTGAAAATTCACCAAAATGAAATTTGTTCAGAAGACAATAAAGCGATGCTGCTTTTCCCAAGCATTACTTAATACCTGTCATTAATAGAGGTCAAGGCACTTTTTTGAAGGTGTTAAGTATTTTTATCCCTTTCATATAGTAGATAAGGAAAGGGAAAACAAGGAAGGGGAGATGGTGTGCCACAGTCCACACACAGTGAGTAAGAAGCAGAGCAGAGAACAAACCCTGGGTTTCCCAGGCTTGCTATCCTATCTGGTACGCCATCTCCCACATTATCCCTGTGCTCACTTCATCTGGACACATCTGTATTTAAAACTGATGAGGTGAGACTTATGCATCCAGCTAGCCAATCTGAGGTTACAAGTCCACAGATCAAGCTTTCATTGTGTTCTCACTGCAAACCACAGATTCTCCCCATCAATCATATCTTCCTCTGTATCTCCACGTAAGGCACAGTACACGCTTAACAAACATCGGTTGCCAACACACCAGCATTTCCACCTGCAAACATCTTGGCTGAAGAATATTGTAAAGAGCAGAACCTGAGCCAAGTGCCACTTAGGCTTTGCCTCACAGGATGCTTCAAGGCAAACTGCAGCAGTGTTCAGGGGCAGCAGCACAAACTAGCTTCCTCAGCTTATAATGGCTTGCTTTTGGGAACAGGGTGGGAGCACTGCTAGGAGGACCTGTAATCCTTCTAGGGATGTACTGTTTTCCCAGAGATGATGAGGGTTCCAAATGGCTTTGTGTTTCCATGGCAGTGGTGCAAAAGGGATCCTGCTACAGAAGTCTCCTTTGGACAAAGCTGGAGTGCACCTGATGGTCATCAAAATTTGTTTGCCCATTATGTCCATGGTGGATAGTCAGGTAGAAAAGGACTGCCTGACAGAACTGCACTTTGTGTCACACAGACCTGGTTGGGCAGGCTCCAAGGTGCTCCTCCTCCCTACTATTTAATTACTGTGAACAGAGGTTTTAACAGAGAGAGATGCTATTTGAGACAAGGCTGGTTAGAGAGATAGCCAGGTCCTTGGAGTTAGTAATTAATTACCAGGCATTCTCAGTTTTATGACATTAACTGCTTACCCTTTTAAATAGTAGTAAATTGGAGATACGTGTCTAATTAGAGTCGTAAAATGCTTTGGAGGATTGAACAGAGAGTGTGAAGTTACGGAGATGGAGTGGGAGGCAAACTGCTCTCTGTGAGGAAAGGAATTGTCGGATGGAGATGATATTGTTACTATGAAAGGCTGTCTTTTTAATGTACTGCAGTCCTGGCTATCTGAAGGGCCCTCCAGTTCTGCCAGGCTCCACAGCTGCATGCTCCCAGAAGAGGGGAAGCAGGGAGAGCACTGGACATGCATAGGATTGATATTTTCCTAGAAGTCAAAGACAGACCTTGAACTCTGCCACTGTGATCAAGCTAGCAGTTTTTGTATTTCATACCCTAAGAGCAGGCATGTCCCCATCCACTCCAAAGATTTTAGGAAGCATATACCAATAGGCTGTATTAGACACACACTAAGCTGATATTACTTTTAGGAGATCAAAAAGTTGAGGGGTTTTTACTAAAAAGACATGCCTGGATTTACCGTTCTTCAGAAACACAGACCTAGAATACCTCCCTCACTTAATTTAAATAGGGGGAAAAATAATAGAAAATAAGCTATTTCTGGATTTCTGTTGAATATCATGTGATCTCAGTCTCTGCTACCAGCAACTTATTAGAGTGTATTTCAGGTCAAAACCACACCAAGCAGTTACCCTGTATTTTGTGCAAATGCTTTTCATTTGCACATTTGTACTCTCCAGCAGGCTCTCCTGGGAACTGAGGTCAGTCACATGGTTTAAGAAGTTTGTTACAAGGCAAAAGGACTTCTTGCTTCATATGAAATAACACAGCTCAAATAAAGTGCAACTGAAATAATCACAACGGTCTAGTAACTGGTCAAGGTAATAGGCAGGCCCAAAAGAGTTTGCTCTAAGGGAGCACGTATTAAATATTCCTCCTTTCCTTGCTCTGATTTCTGCAGGTCCATCTTCATTCACCAGCCTCCATGCCCACTTCTTCCTACCTGAATAATTTTTCCCCTACTTCTTCACCTCTAAAAAATAATCTAATGACCTTTGAAAGATGCTGAAGAGGGTGTTATTCTAATGGTGTGCAGAGTGGCAGAGTTCTGGGGATGCTCTGTGCTTTGGTGCAGCAGGAGGATGGGTTTCACCATGGTTTTTGTCAGCTGGCTTTGGCTTTCCTGTACTCAAAGAAACTACTTAATATCTTCTATCTTCAAGGGACTAAATATTGGAGACAATACGTTCCTTGGGCAATATCTTTGTTATTATAAGATTATAAATAAAAAGACTGCTTATAATCAAAGATCACTTGACACTTTTCAAAGGCAAGCGTGCAAAGACAGTAGTCTTGTCTGAATTCCGATTAGTTTAATTACAATCTGCCTTCCAAAATAGTCCTTGCAGTTCCAACTGGATGTTTTCTTCTTCTTTTCTTGTCTTGAACCTACTGCCATTTGCTGTTTAATATTTGCAGTGTTCCACTTCAGAGGTGACTGGGCTTGAGTGGTGAGCAGAGCACAGCAACCTCTCCACAGACACATTCTTACACCATTACCAGTGACACCTCACCTCAAAGATTCTAAAGAAGGCAATAAGCCCACTTTTAAGAAGCAATTAATTTCAAGGTAAAAAAGGAGAGCATCACTCCATAAAACAAGAGCACAAATGAGCAGTGCATCGACTCAGTTTACAAACAACAAAAGCCATTCTGCTGGGCTATACCCTGTCTTAAGCAGGAGCATTGATCAAGCACACGATGTTAAGTGATGCAAATTCTAGAAGGAATTATCTAAGTTACCCTGTTGGCTTCTAAGTTAACTAGAATAATTCAGAAATTAGGATTCATCTATGGCAAACTCATAAATATCCTCAGTTCAGAATGGGAAAGAATCCAAACGTAGGATGCACTGAGACAGAGAAAAAAATAAGGCCAAGTGCAGTACTGTACTGCAATACAATGTCCCATATCAGGTCATCCTATCTGCAAAAGATGCAATAGAAATAAAAAGGGTTCAGGGACAGGTGACAGCAATGAGTTAAAGGCCTCACAAAGTATTGGTAAGAAGGGAGATTGAAAACACTGGGGCTTTTTGCTTCAAAGAGGAAACAAATCAGGCTGGAGAGTGTAGGGATATATAAAACAATGAAGATACAGCAAAGGCAAACCCCCTGATAAAGCTAGGGAGCATCCCATACAACTGAAACACTACCCATTTGAGGCTAGATGGGACTTGCTGCTTTCCTACCACATGCAATACTGTGTGGAAGTCACTGCCACAAGACAACATGCAGGCCTAACGCTATTCCTCAAAGAGTACAATCCAGTTACATGAACTGCAAGAATACAATTGGTCACTTTATACATGAAAATACCTCCTCATGACCCCTTCCATGCAACACCAATGATGTCAATCCTCTTGCTTCAGACTATAAGAAGGAAACAATCTGTCCAGGACACAGAAATTTCTCCTATCAGCAAGTTATTTCTATGATTCTGCATATTTTCCCACTTAGGAGGTTTTTGTATTTTCTTATATAATGTAAATTTAAAAATACAAGATACTGATGTAAAATGGTTTTGCTATCATCTGCTGTTTCTTAAATTCTTCTGTTTGGGAGGAAATTCATATATGCTAAACAAGAGTCTGTTTGAAAAGCACTCTCTCTTAAGGACTTCTAAGTGTTCAAGCAAGAGAGGAAAATGATCATCCTACTGTTTTAATGAGTTCATGGAGGACCTGAAAAGAAACTTCCCTTTCAGATGGCTCGTGTCCCAGCAGCTAAAAATTTCCCCCTGTATTGTATCACCCATAGTGACTTGGAGAATATCCACAAAATGCTGCATCTGTCATTCCCTGACCAATCAGGGAATGCGCTTTCTCAGTAAACTTCTAGGGAAAGACAGCTTGTTTCAATAGATTTATAATATCAGTCCCTGCAAGGACCTGCCACAGACATAGTTCCAAGATTTACAGGTCTGTCATTTCATATGACCCCACCTAGATCTTTCCAACAGAGCTGTGTGAGCTGTTACACACTTTGCAATCACCTTTTTGGATATCCTGCTTTACTCCTTCTCAAAAAAGTGAATAAGCACATCAAAAAACAACAAAACGCTTTGCACTGCTATCTGTAGGTTTCTCCTCTCAACTTCCTCACTTCCTTTACAGAAATACATGAATGCAGATTCCTCCTTTACCAGGATGCTCATTTTCTGGATCAGAATCTCCACATCACTGAGGAGGACACTCAGGTGCAAGCATCAGTCATTGATTTCCTTGGGAACAGGAAAAAAGCTGAGTGTTCCCTCCCACAGCTCATTTACACTGAATTGGAACTGCCAAGTTCTGGCTTCTCAGACCACAACTGAGAAAAGATGATGTCCTGCTTTTGTATTACCTTAGGAGACATGATATCCTAGTCCAGCAGCCAGTTAGGCAGCATAGCACTGAATAGGACCTATAAACTGGGGTTCCAGCCTGCGAAGAGTTTGGTCACCTATGTCTGGCCAATACTTTCCTGAGACAAATCTCCTTTTTGAGCCTCGGTTTTCCATTCTGCAAGGTGGGGGCACTAATGGTGACTTGTCTCAAAGGAGAAATTAATTAAAATACTCTGAGATTCAGAAGTGGCAGGGACTACTGAGCTAAATAATCTCAAAGTAATTCCATGTGCTCTGGCATAGATCTGACAACTTATCTATGTATGTTTTTAATGGAGGTTAACATTTTCATTTTCTCTGAGCATATTTTAGGCTCCATCACATAAAAGAAAAGTCTATGCAAGGCACCAACAAGCAGAATGCACAATCATTAATTTCTGCAAAGCAGCCTTGGTGTCTGAGAAAACACTCCAGGTAACTCAATAAATTAGAATAATAAACACAAAGGAAACCAGAGAGCAAGCAAGGACAGGGTAGAAATCACAAAGAGAAGCCAACAACATAATATATGATATACCAGCAGTTCAAACTGGGCCGCTGTGAGGCACTCCAGGAGCCTCTGGGAGGCACACATGAGGTGGAGGATATCCAAGTCCTGGTACTGTTCCTTATTAGTCCTTCAATCTCATATGAGCAATTTTAATTTAAATATCACTGTGCACATGCCACCAGGGCCTCTCCTCACAATGCCTGCAGGGAGATCTCCAGCTGCCAAGCACAGCACAGCCCCTGTAGCCATAAACCCCCAGCGAAGGAACTTTTGCTGATGCAAACACAGGCTTCAGCAGCAGCAATCAGTGCCTAGGGCTGAAATGGTGCTGCAGCAGGGGATGTCTGGCTGCCATCAGCAGGACAGTCTGATATTAGCTAGGGAGATGGAAAGGGTTTCTTCATCTGCCCACAGGTGTTAAACAATACTCTCTGCCTGAGGGCAGGGAGCTGGGGAGAGGGAGGATGAACAATTGTGCCTCTAAACTGGTTGCTTTTGGCTCCTCTCGTAGTTTGAACTCCCGTAGAAGCAAATTAACTCCAGAGGGGAGCAGAGGGAACCTTTAGTGCCGGAAGACATATTACTTTCTTGCAGGAATGTTTTTTTGCTCTTAACATGTCTGTCTGGTGTGATAGTAATGGCAATACCCCCCTCCCACAACAAAGTTCTCCTGACCTGGGGCTCCCCACATCAGTTCCGCCACTGCACCCCTATATCCCTTGTGCTGCTCCAGACCTATTTCTTTCCTCAGCACATCAGGTTTATGCATCTTAAGTGCTTACTTCTGCAGCTACTCCTATTTTAGTCCCAAGTCTCTTCTGAACAGAAAGTACCATTCACATAAAAATTATGAGGACAGCCAGAAAGGAATTAGGTTGTGAGGAAAGATTCAGCAAACTTGTTCCATTTTCCACCTGGATCAAGACCTGAACCCACAGGAAGCCTCCAGAGGTACTTTCTGCTGCAAACGTACTGTGACATTTAAGAGACCTCCCAGTGAGTCCTGGGAGTAGAGAGATGGACTTCTAGTGGAAAGTTTTGTCTTTGCCATGCAAGGAACTGGAGCTATTTATAATAATTCCTGCTGTCCCCAACTGGGCATGAAGACAACCAGCATCTGTCCAGACCCTCGGGGAAACTGCAGAACCAGAGATGTTGTATACGTATCTGTGCAGTGCCCCTTGCTACAGCATGAAAACGGCAGGATGGGCAGACAGGAGCTGTAAAGGACTCAGGCAGGGCTGGGGAGATGAGGGGCTCAGGAAGGGGGCTGGAAGAAGGGGATGGTACCAAAGGGGATGGGGTTTGCATGCGAGTGTCTGTTACTTGAGATCACACAGATGGTTTCTCTTTAGCTGTGGTTTTGAAAAGCCCCCTGCCTTCTCTGCTGGAGGCCCTTTCCTGCCAGAGCTAAACCTGGAGCTCCCAGACACAGGAGGAGAGCTCAAAGTCTCTGAAAACAGAGAGTGCATTATGCTGGGAAGCTGGGAACTGGAACTCTATATAGGTAGTTTTGCACACTTTATCTGTTTGATGTGACAGGGCAAAGGCAGGAGTAGCACTCTGACCTGGTCCTCCTGTCTGGCAACCGGTTCCTCCACAGCCTGCCTTCACCACCCCCTTCTATCTGTCAGCAGCTCCCCTTCCTCCCACCCTGTCCTGTACAACAATCTGCTGGCTATAATTCCTTTGGCTTGAAGAGAGGCCCCGCCTGTTTCCCCCAATTCCTGCTGCTCCCTCCCTGCTCATACAGAAGTTTCCTCTCCCCTGCTTTACCTTCAACACATTCAGATTCCCCGCAAGGAAAAACCCCCATGCTGCAAGGCCTTTCTGGGGCATTGGTCTCCCGTTCCTCTCCCACCCCAGTAGCAGCCAACACATTTGTTTTCTTGCTCCATTAAACCAGTAAATGAGGCAGGATTAGCTCAGCACCATGAGCTGGTGCTCTGAGCCCAGGATGTGTCTCAGCACAAGAAGTAACACTGATGTCACACAGGAGCAAAAGAAGGGATTTGTGTTTGGCACCACGCTCTTCTACACCCAGACACTGAGGACAGCAGCTTCTGGAGACCAAATCAACCAAGCTAATGTAGCCTGCAAATGTTTTGGGGTTTAGCCAGGTGACCGTGCTGCCTTCTTCGAGGCCATCCACCCTGCTCCAGGAGAAGATAAATCAATGCAAGGCAACATCTGCCAAGATATTGACTTTGGCTCTGTTCATGGACTGCCTGCACTTTAGAGATGGGTAATATTCAGCTTGATTATCTCTCACCGCCAAGAGGAAGTTTCTCTCTATGCTTAAAATCACTTGGATGAGCCAAGGAGGAATCGATCTGTGGAAGAGAAATGCTGACAAGAAAACACAAGTCGGAGACAGGATGAGAGTGGACGATGGGTGAGCAATGGAGACAGCCTCTGGCAGCTTGCCTGGCCAGGTTAGCAATGGCCTGGGTCACTACAGCCAGAGAAAGATTAACACCAAACACATTCCTCCAAACTTTACATCAGGCCCCTTTATGCTGTTCCCCTCCTTCCCTTTTCCTCTCTTAAATTGCTTCTCACCCTTTTAAAAAGTCCTTTTTCTACTCTCCTCCTACATCCTCACTGCACTGCACTTCAGTAACTGAACTGTTACCCAGTTCACTGCTTAAGGTGTGACAGTCAATAGTTGCAAGGCTTGCTGCCTGCCCCATTTTGTGCCTTATGTCACATGCCCCTTCCCCAGTGGATAAAAATCCCAATAGTACTCATAAACTGTACCACATCCACTCCTTGGGTAGACCCTCATCCTCACGGGCTCATATACCAATGCACAAAGTGATGTCACCCCAGAAGAAGGTGACATTTCATTAGCAGAACATGCTGACAAAGCCTCATGAGGTGAGCATTCAGCAACATCATCAAACTTTGCCAGGATAAAACACTAAGCCTTTGATTTGTTTTTCCCTATCACACTCGTGGTAAAATATTCTCTAGATCCTCTGGCCCTCCAAGGGCAGCAGATGGGAAAAAGATCTGAGTTCCTATGAAAAAAAAATCAGTTTTAGGGATAGTCTTGACACTGATTCCTACTTCTGTTTGTCAGATAGGTTAAGTGTCACATGCTTGCACTGGAGTGGCACTGATTACAGGCTCCTTGGAGCACATCATGCTCCTGGATGGAAGGGAGAAGGACAGCCACAGCAAAAGAAATGGGTAAGGACCTCCTGGCCAGGCTCACTTGGTTTCTTGCTGAGGCACTTCCCTGAACCTTTCAGCTGTGTTTCTGCCTATGCTCCTGCCATTCTCTGAGCCTGAAGGCTGTACCGAATCAAGCAGCAGAGGTAGAAGTGACCCAAAGGAACCATCTAGTCTGTTCTACTCTGTGAAAGATGGATCAGTTCTACTTTGTCATTCGTGGCATCTGTCACTCCTCATACATGTCCAGTCTGTCCTTAAAGCCCTCCAGTGATGGAGTTACACAGCCTCCCAAGCCAGTTTGATTCAACGTTCCGCTGTCTTTACTGCTGCAGAGTTCTTACCGACATTCAGGCTGTCTCTCTTGCTACAGTCTTAAACTATTCCTCCTCATCTTCTTCTGCGGAAGACATAATTCCTTTATTTTGTATCTTATGTACCTGCATGCTGTTATGCAAATCTCATGCCTAGTCCCCTCTTCTTTAGTCCCAAAAATTCCCATTTCCATCCATCTCTCCTCATGAGTATGCTGTCCAGACTTCTGATCATTCCCACTTCCCTCTTTGGGATTACATCCAACTGGTCCAGATCTCCTTAGAAGCATAAAGTACTCCAAATAGACACAGGACTCCACTGCACTAGATACAGCGATCAGCAAGCAGTCAACACTACCACAGAGGCAGGAACACGGCTACAGCAGAACACAACGATGATGCTGGAAAGTCTGCTGTATGCCCTTCTCTCTTCTCTGGGAATTGGATGCTGTTTCCACTTCGAGCCCCATGGACGGGGGGAAGACATTTAAAAGGCTATCTAATCTGACTATGTCCGAAGTCCTTGACCCACCTGGTCTGCAGTTAAGCACTGCTTCCCAACTCAGGTAGGAACAAAGCTGCATGTGTTCCTCCACCTTGGGACACACTTTTCAAATTGATAGACCTGCATGCCTCTGACTCATTGCCGGGACTGGAGACTAGCCAGAAGAATAGGAAGAAAAGAAATGCCACTCTAAAGGCCAATAAATACGCAAGAAATATGTTACGCAAGAACCCCCGTGGATCCCCTTGTCCAGGTAAAAGTCCTACAGATGGCCCATCACTAACCGTGGTTGATGCAGTGGGGAGGATGTGTGGGTGGACAGATAATTTGATATTTAGCTGAAAAAACTAAAATGAGTTTAATGCAGTGCTAGGAAGACAGATTGCCTGCAGCACCTTCTGCTCCTGATTATGGATGCCAATCTCAGGTCTCCCTTAAGCGTAAAAGCAGCCAGGATGTGTGGGTTTTCACCAAAGCTTCAGAGTCCCAGTCCTTCAAAAAGGAAGTACCACAGGAGGATAATAAAGGGTGTCTAGCACTGAGGAATGTCCCTGCTACAGCACTAGCAGCTGGTTTTCTGTAGCATCTTATGGTTTCATGACAAACACGTGGGACATTCTCCAAAATACCTGGAAAGCTACTCCTGCAATGGACAAATCTGGCTGGAGTGATCATAACTCATGAGGTAAAGTCCTGATGCTTCTCTTTAAGGTCAGAGAGGTCTGGCACTTCGAACACCAAGAACTTTCCCTAATATTGCACCACCATTGTCTTTTAAATGCATCTGCCTTCTTTGCCACTTGCATAAGAAAATCTGAGGTCTGCACCCCATCACTGATCTGTCACCCCATGTCAATGTCACACAGTGGCATCACACAGGAGCTTCTCACCCAAGAAAAAGCTACAAAAGAGGGAGAAAAAGCCCCCAGATACTTCCAGGAGTAGAATCACAGTACACCAGGAATGCACTGCAGCATGTTCCTCTGTTGACAGCAGCAAGGTGGTTTTCACAGCAGCCTGGAGCCTCAGCTCTTGCCTGTCAACCACCTCATCAAGGAATGTGTTCTCCTATCGCTCTGTTTCCAACTTGGACTGCAATTAAAAGCAGGAGAAGCAGATCACTGGAATGCAACAGGCATCCAGCTACATTCCTACTAGGAAAAGGAAGAGCTTTACTGGTGACGCAGCCCCACTTCTTAGTAGCCCTCCCACATACTCCCTTTCTATGAGCTCACAGGACATAAGGGCACCAGGCATTCTGTGTGGGAACAGAAAACAAATACATTGGGAAATACTCCACAGGCCCGGCCTGAATACAAAGTGCTGATTGAGTGACCATGTCCAACAACAGATCTCAGTCTGCTCCATCATCTACAGCAGAAGAGCCAGAGCACTGCAGTCACTGTGGTGCACCCCCTTTCTTCTCTGCTTTTCCTCCACTCCATCTCTCAGGTCCAGAAGGGAGGGGAATTTAAAGGGAATTCAGAGTTGAGCAAAGAGAGAGAAAGGAAAGGAAGAGGGGGAAGGGGTTGGAATCAGGAATGAGAACACGTGCTGAAGAGGGGTGAAGGGGGAGGAGTAGATGGATTGAGATAGAGAGAGAAAGCAAAGCAGGGAGGGAGGATATGAAGAAAGCAAGAAAGAGATGTGACAGACAACTTCGTCGAGCAAGGTAGGAAGCTGTATGGGGGAGTGTTCCAAGGAGAGTTTGCTGTGTGTGATTTGCAAGAGGGGAGACAGGAAAAATACCTCAGTTCTGTCTCTCTGATAAACTTATCTCACTGGACAGACGTCTGCAAACACACTCTTCCTTTTCCTTGCTGGCAAGAGACAGCCAAGGGTAGCAGTAGAGGGAAGGTGGATGAGGTAAGCATGTGCACAACTAAAAAGGTTTGGGCACACTCTGAGCCTCAGCAGCAGGTGTAATAACAACAGGCCCTAAGGAGTGGGAATATCTGGTGAGAGAAGTAACTAATTTTCTGTTCCTCATTAGGATCGGATCTCCTGTTATTGCTGCCCACATTTAGCACATTCTAAGGAGTACTGCCCCCATATGCTGTCCTGAACTCTTTCTTTACTGCCCAAAACCATATCTGCCTTTTGTAGCATGCAGGTGAAAGAGGCAATATGAAATATGACTATGCATACTTCTTTACACTTTCTGTCTTGGGGTGGTGGGCTTTTTTTCCCTTTCAATAAACATGAGGCGAGCACTACCTGGAGACTGCCTCCATGTTCCCCATCAATAATCTGATCCATTTCAGACAACAACTGCCATTAGTGAGAAAGTTGAGAGCGAAAGTAACTATAAGGGGGTTGCATTTTCTTAGCTTCTTATCCCAAGGTCCATCCGTGGCTCACAGGACCCAAGTCAGCTATTCACAAGGTACCCACCTGCACCTATAAGGCCTGTCTGAGCACACAGCCAGCACCTCCACCTCAGCTCCACCATGCCCACGAATGATTTCAATTAAACAGCACTGTAACCCAAGAAATAGACAAATATGTGTGTGTATGTATGGCAGGTGTGTGCCAGCAACGATGCGGGTATGTGTGAGTCATTTTTCCATGGTGGCTCAAAGGACTCTGGAAAGCAGCTTGCTCCCTCACTTTCTCTCCAGCCCTGATTGCTTCTCTGCAGTGCTGCCAGCCACCCCAGTGGTCACTGGCATGGAGTCGCTGGCAAGGTGACAACAGTAACTGGCTAGGGAAAGTTAGCCCGTGCATCCAAAAGGGGCTCTTTAAAAGGAAGAGGAGTGATGTGGTATGGATGGGGTTGACCGCTCTGGTTGTGAGGACCTTGCAAGTTCTGCTGCACAAGGAATAGAGGTGGTGGTGAGAGATGTCCCCATCTCCCACAGGGGAGAAGGGTGTGGGTGCTCAGTAAGCTGTGGGGCTCAGAGGTCATCACCACCCCACTGTCAAGAACAAGAACCCTGTTAAATGGGGGACTCATGGTAAGTCTGCGGGGCCACTCTGGAGAGCTGAAGATGGGACAGAGCCTGCCTGAGAAATGTCAGGGGGTTACAGAAGGACCATCCCTATTTATACAGAGCGCCAAAGGCTAAGGAGGCAGCTGATGTGAAAAGGGGGGAGGACAGGCTGCATCAGTCCCTTCCCATCTCTTTCCACCAGCTTAAAATCTCCCCTGTCCTTTGACTCAAGGGGACAGCTAATAAACACGCCTGCACTGAAAGGACAAACATGGCCCACTGATTCACAATTCACACCTGCCTCTGCTCATACAACAAGGGGGACTCCAATGCCCCTGTCCCCATGAAGCCCCAATAAACAACAGCCTCAGCTGGCGCAGGCTCCCTGCTCTATTGCTGCAGGGATGGAGACTACAGATCATATTATATTGTATTTGGCAGAGAGGAGACAATAATTTTTCAGGGAGTAATCACTCTTCAAATCTCACTTTTCTCCAAGCTCAGAGGACGCCCTGGAACAGATGAGGGTTTCCTAGCATTCCTGTGCTAACTGCAGCACTTAGTAGTTGCTACCTCGCTGTGGTGGTGTTTTTCCTATCCTCTTGGGCATTTTCCAATTCCAGCATGCTTATTTGTGCCTGATCCTCTCTGTCACATGCTCTCCTTTCTGTTCTCTGACAAGATGAGCACGGGGCCTGACCGTGGACAAATTCCTGCTGACTCCAGTTGGGGATCTGGGCTGGGGGTGGGAATGGAACTCACTACAAAAGAGCTGGTGTGAAGGAGTCAGCTAGGCTTTGTCACTGTGGCTCCTCTCCTCCAAAGAAAAAGAAAGAGATAATGATGTTAGAACTTTTAACCTTTCTTTTTCTGAGCTTGATAGGCTTGGCCTGAGGAACCTTTCCTAGCAAAAACAGGCTGCTGCAAGATTGATTGGTTGGGTGCAGAGTTTAAAGGTAATTTTCTCTTGTCACATGCACATAAATTATTGTGGCTCGAGCTGTGATCAGCTCCACATCTCGCTTTTTCTACTACCTTTATGCCTGGGCTCCTATGAGGGGTTGCAAGAACCATGTCCAGTGCTCCCTAAGCAACAATCAACATAAATATATATCAAGTGCACCATAGGCACACACAAAGTTAGTGTCTAGGTGTAAGGGGAGGAAAGGACACATGTCTGCAAATCTGTACAGACAGGGACTTCCGGCTGCAAAAGTTGCAGCTAGAGCCTTGTTTCGCTCATCTACGGACCTGTTTAAAATGTTCTGTCCATGAACGCCAGGGCAAGGAAAACTCATCCACTCAGATTATTCACATGGGGGAGAGAAAAAAAGATGCACATGCACACACACAAAGGAAGCACAGCTGCAGACAAAGTGAATTCATTTTTAACATTCATGAAAATATTCACAGAACACTTCAGTGCTATTTGCCTAAATTTTGCTGTTTGGAGTAAACACTTGAGCCAGCGCAGGCTGTATGTTCTAGGCAATACCGCACTGGGGATTAGGGGTGGCTGTTGGATCCAAGTCACAGATTCACACCATGTCCCCAAGTACATGTGACTCCCCTACTTTAAGTCACAGACTCACAATCTGCCACCACATAGTTTGGGATTTTGGTCTTTGCAAAATGACTTTGCAAGTACCCACAGCCACCGCATTCCCCATCCATCACAACGTTATGCAACAAAGGCACGTGTGTTCTGCCAAATTTAAACACAAAAGCAGTGGCAAACAATGACAGCTCTGGCATGTGCCTGGTCTGGGGGAACAGACCCCTTGCACCTCCTCTGCTCCCCCCATCCCTCTTCTCAACTAATCCCCTTCATTGGTTTCTTTCCCTGTGCATCCTAAGCAGTTAACACAAGGGAAAATGCTACAGCACACAGGGGAGACTCAGCTGAAGCCCTGAAGACAAGAGCTGTGTGCGTTGTCTCTTCCAAATACAGCTGAGACGACGACTGGATAATTGGCTAAGTGCCTGTCAGCTTAATAACAGAGAGAGAGAGAGAGAGAGACAGAGAGGGAAAAGGAGAGATTTGTATTTACTATTCAAAGTCATGGATGCTGCCTGCCAGTGGATTTCAACATGGGTTTTGTTTGCACAGAAAGGCATGAAAGGTGATTGGATGTGCAGCTCTGAGTCATGGTCAAGCTGGAGCACCCTTGGGATTTCCCTTCCCCACATGAATCCAGTGCTCTTCTAGGAACTCATCAAATGCCATGAGAAACCATTCAGGCATGTCTGGGCTCTTAGAGGAGGATGTGTGGGAGACAAGAACCCCCTGCTCTTTGAAACTTTTCACTACTTCCCTCTGCCACAGAAATGCCAATTTCAGAAGTGAGAGTGGTTCAGGTTGCTACTGGAAAGGGACAGTATTGGCCAGATCTACAGTGGTGTTAACCATTAAGCCTCAGAGGAGAAAGATGCTATATTCTCCTCACTTGCTGCTTTTTTCCTTAACAGCTGTAGCAACTGAGACATACTGAAGCAAAAGGACACTTCCAGCATTAGTAATGGTTACTGAGGTCCAGGATTTGGAAAAAGCCACATAGACCTCCAAGTAAGCAGACCCTTATCCTGTCCATCCAGCAGTGCTGCCTCTCAGTTACAAGTGTGGCAACTTTACAAATTATATGAACATTTGTCCAACTACACACAAGAAAACACTTCCCATTTTTAAGTGGGAGCAAATGTAGGGAAACGCACACTTGAGCACAGGCACATGCAAGCACGCACCTCCCAAATCTCATACAGATGTGCTATTGCAAAATATCTGCTGAACTTCAGCCCAAGTTGAGCGGGCTCACTTCCATCAAGTTAGCTAGGACTCAAAAAGCCCAACCCTGGTGAAATCAATAGAGCTGCAGCAGGGCTATTTCTCTCTTTACACAGGGCTGAGGACTGTGGGGGCACTCTGGGATCATAGCTGGTCTCTCCCACACAATCAAGTTGCTCCTAATAAAAATCTGTGCAAATATACAAGCACAGGGGAGACTGGATGTTTTGAAATAGCTATTTTTGAAATAACTATTTTGAAATAGCTGTTTTCTAGGCAGAGGTGAAACTCATCATTATTAGTTCCCATTACTTACCATAAAACCAGGTATGTTAGATGTGCCTGAAGCCTGAAGCAAATGTTTTGGTATCAGATTCAGCTGAAAATCACATTCGTTTCTTCTTCAGCAAGAGAACAGTAAAAGAAAACTCAGTAAATTCCTGACTTCACCTTTGTGCCCTCTGTTGCACTTACTCCAGCAGAGCACGAGTTCACACAAACCAGAGTGAATTTTGATGGACAACAAAACTAGGTACCTCCAATGGAAATGGCTATATTCAGCCTCGCAGTAAGCCTGTTGAAGTCCTGCCGCTGCATCAGCACTGAGCTGTGGCCCTGCAGCTCTGTCAGAATCAGATGCCTGTGGGTCTGGATATAAAGGGCAGGTATGCGTAATATATATTTTGAAAATTTATAGTTATGAGATGGCAAATTCCAGTAACTACAAGCTATTTTAAGACTAGGTCCTTCCTCATGACCTGCTGGGGAGGGGAGTGGATGGAAGAGGTACTGACTCTGAGACACTCCAGGTAACATGTACTACTATATAAATTTTAATGCCAACTAAGTAGGAAAACATATGGTACTTAGCTGCAAACTGAAGTGTGTGTGCAGACTCAGGGGAGGAGGTTAAAGCCATACAGTTTGATATTGTCTCTCCTCCTCCATCTTTCTGAGCGTAGATTTTCCATACGGTGTTATTAAATATACATAATTTCACCAAAGAAAGCCTATCCTTTTTCAATTTTCATTCCACCTTTCCTTGTGATGAGTTAGTCCCACTTTGCTGAAAGCTCAGTATCACAAAGGCTCCCCCTCACCACTGGGCAGACCCTATAGAAATACTGTGTGTGCATAAGGAGAGATGAAAATCACCAGCCTTTGACCACACACATATTGCAACTTCCTTTATCATATGTATGCACACACACATATCTATGGATGCATGTGTGTCTTCATATAAGGGCACCATCTGCTGCCAGATCTGGAAGTTTTGCAACATCATCTGTTACTACATTTATACATTTTTATTTTTTATTTAAAGGAAAGCATCAGCAGAGTTTGCACAGATACCAACACACCCTCTCTCGACACATGTACACTGGATTTGATAATGAAGGCTTTGTACAGACCGGAGAGAGAGAAAAGCACTTGGGACTTGTAGTCAATAGCAGTGCAGATGAGGACATACCAGGGAATCCTCATGTGTCACGTTTGCTGGGTTGTGGCAGCCCAAGTTAATGGATGGGTTGCTAGGCTGGGTGCGCCTGAGCCCCGCCGTGCAACCCTGGGCGAGTCCCCTCACCCTCCGAGCACCTCCTGCCCACCCCCAGCCTCGGTCCAATCCAGCTAATAGCCTGCCTGCCCTGCAGAAGAGGGTGCCTCTTTTACTCTGTGCTTGCATGGCCCTTAATACAAAAGGGTCCCTCAACTCAGTGGTGGCCTTTAAGTGCCACAACAATACCCCTAATAATTAAGGTTACAATTTTACTGCCAAGACTGTATTATTATGTAGCATTATACCTTTGAACATGCCTATTCTCATTTCTAGCAAAGAGCTCAGCTCAGTGCTCCCTGTTATAAATCATATGCTAATTATAAGTGTAATCTGAACAGCTTTTACTTTTCTTTTAAAATGACTGTATAGGGCATAAACTTTGTTGTGATGCTGTGTTGCTATTTTGCCTGAGGTGCCTTTGTCCTCTAGCATAGCTCCATGTGTAACGTATCAGCAAAATACCGGGAGGCCAAGAACGGAGTTTGCATAAATTGCTTATATTGCAGGATTATACCAACAGCACTATCATTACTGCTGGTAATTTGATTCTAGCCCATCCTTTGACACATGTAACTTGAAGTAACTAAGTACCCATTACGATGGAAATTCCTAAACACGCTATCAGCCTGAAATTTCACATTATTTAGAAATACCTGGTAAAAATTAAAAATGCACACTCTGTTAAATGTTGGTTTTCATCTCTACATAAGCATCAGATTGATTTAATTCTTGATGAAAAGTTGATGCTTGGAAAAACTCCGGAGCAATGAGCCAAATGCTGGCCTTGGCGAGATCCCAGTTCTCCAACAGGTTGAACATCATCTGAGCAGCGCTCAGCAGCTTAAGCCCTGTATGAGTCACTTGTACCTCTTTATTAGCAGTCCCCGGGAATCTGCCCCAAAGACAAATGTGGTATTTCTGGCAGTGCCCTTGGGCTTTGGTGGATTTGTACTGGTATAACTGAGCAGATTGGAATGGGGATGTGACCCATTTTGGTTCCAGCTAGTGACAAGCTCCATTTCAGGAGTCTTTAAAGGCCAAATCTGCACTTGTGCCAGGACTACTAAAAGCCCTGGACAACCTGCAAGTCCCGCTGACACCCTCAGAATACTGCTTTAAAGATATTTTGGGGTGAACTGCTGTGATGGTTCCTGAGGGAGCTGATGTTTTTCCCCTAACATGCTGTAGAGGTATGTGATCCCACAGCATGGATAAGCACTGCCATTTTGCTTCTAAGCCATCTTAAGGGCCAAACACAGCACAAAAGCACAGTTCTCTCCCTTCCCCAGTTTGCAGCAGCTGCTCTTCATTACTGCACATGTCCCAACTTAGCCAACATCCTCTTATTTCTCATCCCCTCACTAGACTGTGCACAACAGACCACAGGGTCCCTGTTCACCCAATATGAGAACAGTAAATGAGGTGGGAAAGGATGCTGGAGAAGACTTGGGTTTGGGGACTGTTTTACTTTTCCTATTTTAATTAATTTGGGGGATATTTTGAGCATTTCTTGTTTGGAGATTCTTTTCTTTTCCTTTTTTTCCTAGCATTAAGCCAGGGAGTTGCAAAACCTGACAACCTCATGACTGTAATTTTGTCAGCAAAACATCGGCAGGAACTGCAGCCTACAATTCTTTCTCAATACTGAAAATAAGGTTCAGTGTCTTTCTTCACTTGCTGAAGACAGAGTTAAAAAATCAAACCTTAGAAAATCTGACAGTGTCACTAATATACAGTGTCATCTTTGAAACATCCTGCTTTCTTTTCTTGGTTGTAGCTGGATAAATACTAGCAACTCTGCTAAGCCATTATCACCTGTTGCAGCTCTCAGACCTCTCCTCTCTTTTCTGCCTTGCTCTAAGGAACGGATCATTACCCTTTTCCCTGTGGATAGTCCATCATGAGCTATTTTTATTCTCTCTGCAATTCCCTAACTTCCCCATGCCAAATACTTGCTAAAAGTCATCAACCTTCAGCAAAGCCAACAAATGAATCAAATCTGCTGCCAGGTCATTTAGGAGATGAGCCAGTTTAGAGTTAGGGACATTTTTTAATAGTCCCATAGTGAGAGAATATTTTAAATGCTGTAGTTTTAAAAAGTCATCTCCAAACTTCTCAGAATAATTCTATTTGAGTAACAAGCTGTAGATGAAGCTTCAGAGGAGTGGCTTCCTTTAGGAACATTAGGGCTTATAATAAACCATTTTTCTCCACTTCATAGATCAGTCCACCCACCCATTCTTCCGCCCACAAGTGTAACCCTATATACAAATGCATAAGGCCCCAAAGGAGAAAACTCATTCAGAATATCCTGTCCTGTGTGCTTAGCTGAATGATTTGCATCACAATTTACAGGAACAAAATGTTTTTTGATATCTTATCATTATGTACATTGCTTTTATTTCTCTCCAACTGCATATCATTTTTTCTCCCTCCTACATTTTCATTTCCCTTCAAGCTTTCAAGCTACAGGATAGAGCTACTGAGCACTGGTAAACTGATGCTGCACACTCCCTGTTCCCTCTGAAGCAGATGTTTAGCAAAGACGGGTGATATGATCCATGTATAGACATCTTTTACCTGTCACTCTGTGGAGGTAAAGATCTGAACACAGTTAGTATAGATTATCTAATGTTTTTTTCCCATCTAGCTCTTTCCCTTCCATCATTACTAGTGGATCTATAGACAGGGAAAGCAAGACACTGGGAGTTTTTCAAACACAAGGCTGTCTTAAACTGTGTTATGTTTTGGGGGTCAAGGAAAACAGCAAGGGGGAAGCTAGCAAACTAACACTTGCTTTAAAATGGTGGAAATTAAATGTTATCCTGCAGGACCTCAAATCTATGGGACACAGGGAAATCTCACACCTTCCAGCTTTATGTGGCAGTCCTGTCGCCCAGTACAGCCTGGCTTCTGTCTCACCTCTGAAGGAAAGACTGAAACATCCTAGAAACAGGAGGATGGGCCCAGGGAAAAGGAGGAGGGACAACTGCCCTTCCCAAGAAATGGGAACATATAGCTGGCCAGATCTGCTTAAAGAGCCTAGGAAGGCAGTTGAGAGAGGTAAAGCCTGTGTACCGGCCACAGTCACTTCTGAGAGAAACGCAGCCTTGCCAGTATTGCTTGGGGCAAGCCATTACATGGCTGGGTGGTGTGCTGCTCCTGCTGACTGTGTCACTTGGCACACATCTGGCTGACACAGCTGGATCATTTCACTCAGGTGTTTTATTTTAGTGCCTAACATAACACTGGCAAGCCACACACTATCACTGAAACCACTCTCCCATGCAGCCCCATTGAGCTTGTTGATGAGCAAACGCTTCACACACAGAACATGCAGGCACCAACTCCACCATTCGCTTAGCCCTCTCTGCTGCAAATGCAGCTTTAGCACACAGCGTCTAGATAAACTCAAAAGCTCCAGGGTTAAGTGGGAAATAGAAATTCAGTGACCCCTGTCTGGGCAAGTGAGCTTAATGACTTGTCTGCTGCTGTATGTACCAAACGTATGCTGGCAAACATCTGTCTGAGCAGCCTCTCCAAAATAAATGATTGATGGAGGCGATTTGCCTTTAAAAATGGGATAAGTCAGCTAGGAGTCCTGCTAAAAAAGGGTTAATAGGATATATGAATTGCTAGTGAGTGGAAGGGAAAGGAGAGAAGCCAGAGTCAGAGTCAACACCCCTTGTTAGGTGTTTACCATGTCTAATCTGAACCACTTCCATTGCATATGCAAGGCAGATGAATTACTCTGTAAATCCTATTACTCCATGTGGATAAATCTCACATTTGACTTAACAAGTCTGGAGAGCTGGGGAATGGAAGCTGCTGAATGGATATTCCAGGATCAAAACAACGGAGCACACGGGAGCCGAGAGAAGCGATACGCGTAAGCGCACTCACACATCCCTCCTCTAGCATCCTTCTTCCCTCTATCATTAAATGGGAGGGATGCAGGATGCAGGGGATCGTGTAGCAGACCGTTTGGTGACATTCAGCAGGATTTATTTCACAGAAAGAGAAAGAAAACTTTGCTGCTGCTGTTAGCTTTGCTAGGGGATTGCTCCCTTGATGCTTCAGGGTTTGTGCACTATCAGCTCTTCATACAGATCACAGACTTACTTTAAATTACACACAGTAGTTTTATAGTCATAATACACAGTGTGTGCACACACTCACACACTGAGAATTTTCCTTCACTAAGGAAGTTACTGCAGGTAAGTTGAACAAGACAGAATGTGAAAACAAAACCCACAGGAAAAAGACTACTGCAGTTTAGTTATTTGGGACACTCCTAACTGAAAGCCCAAGTAGTGTCAGAACTACCTTTAGAAAGCCTGCACAACAAAACCAGAAATATAACACTCAATACTGCCAGTGAGCAAGGTTTCATGTGCAAAGACACCCTCATTACAATCAGACACATAGGCACAACATACACCCATTTATTGTAGCCCTGCAAAAACATCAACACACCGAAAAAGATACAACCTTCAAAAATGTCATAGCTCCTACACCATGTTTTCACCAGCCTTTTCAACTATTGTATCCATCTTCCCTCCACACAGGGTATAAAAATAAACAAATAAAATTAAAACCCAGAGTTTTCCAAAAGAACTTGCCCAAGAGTTCTGGCAGCACCAGGGATAAAGTTTTTGCATATGTACAAAAAGAAGCACGGGAAGATCAATGGAACATCTGGCAAGCACAGCTGGATCCCTTTTCGATTTCTCTATTGATACTGCAGGGCTGGTGGAAAGTGTACGTTCACAAGAGCTGGCTAACACAAGCGGATCTTCCCCACTGAAATTCTTTTGATCCAGAGCACTGCACAGAGCAAAGTGGTGGCAAGAAGTATTCAAAAGCTTTACGATTTTTTCATATTAAAGTACACGCATGCAGAGCTTGTTTGTAGCAGCTGCTGCTACTGCAGTTCCAGAGGTAAAATAACACACACTCTCACAGAGACATATACACACAAATATGTATCACGTCACATGTATACGTTGCATACATAGAAATACAGATACACAGAAGCAGAAGAGTTGGCAAAATGCCCTACCTGAGGATGGCTGTGTCCCCTTGCCTCACGGTGATGTTATCGGTACCTCGGGTAAAATCCACGCTGCGGACTGGCAGCCCTGTAGGGAGAAGGCAAAGCAATCTCAGTAGGACCAGCGGTAATTGTTTCCGATCAGGCTGAGCCCTTGCTACCATGGCTGGTCTTGTCGAGTTTCAGTCTCTACTTGTCTCTCTCTCTGCCTGTGTATGTGGACAGATAGATGTAGAAAGAAAAACAATAATAATAATGTACAACTCTCGCTCTGATCGACAGCCCAGAAAGGGGAGGTGATTTCACAGTCCTTCTTAGCTGCCACTTTCTCTTGCTCTTTTCAGTCTCTTGTTGGCTTCTTTCCCCACCTGGTCTTTTTTTTTTTCTTTTTTTTTAAGATTTTCAAAAAAGAAAAAAAAGTCTTAGCACAGCCTTCAATCAAAAAAGAAGGGAGAAAAAAGAAGCAAGAGGAAAAAGTCAGGTAGTAAAATAATTACAAAATAATAACAATTAAATCGACCCGTTTAGAGTGATGTAGAGAGGTGGTAAAAAAAAAAAAAAAAAAAAAAGGAAAAGGAACAAGAGGAATCCTGTGCCGCCGGGCTGCGGGAGGGGATGGTCCTGTGGCTGTGCAGCCTCCAGCCCCGCGCTCCCTCCTAACCCACTTTCCCAGGCGGAGCGAGGGAGGAGGAGGAGGAGAGAGAGAGAGAGGGAGGAGGGAGCCACACTCGTGAGACGGCAGCTCGGCACTACAGCGGCGGCGGCGGGCGCGGAAAGAGCCGCCAGCCGCGTTCCCCATCCCTCTCCCGCGGGCACAGCCCGCCCCGAGGCCCCCGCGCCCCCACCCGCCCTCGCCGGGGAGCGGCGCTGCCCTGGGGGGACCGGGAAACGGCGGCCGGGCCGGGCCTCGGGGAGCTGGACGGCGGCTGGGAAGGGGAGGGGAGCGGGGCACTGCAGCAGGGAGAGGGGCTTGTGAAGGGATGAGGGCTGGAGGGCAGAGGGGGAAGCCACGAAGGAAAGGGGAGGAGGGAGAAGCAGAGAGGGAAGGGGATGGGAGAGGAAGAGAGGGCTGGGGAAAGGAGAAGAAAGAGAGCGCGAGCGGGAAGCAGCACCGGAGAGGAGAAAGCAGGAGCCGCCAGGAGATGCTGAGCGGGAGGGAGGCACAGGGAGCAGGGCAGAGAGAATGGAGGAAGGTACGGCCAATATTCTCAAGAGAAAATAGTGAGGAAAACGGGTCCGTGGCCAAAAGTGCAAACAACTTGGCTTAGCGGCCTGAAGCCACACGCTAACTGATTTACAGAGCAGCATCCTTGGCAACTGCCTCTGCACCCTCAAACCTTGCTTCTTCCCCTCTCAGACTTTCCCCTCGACAGATAAGCAGTTGTACATCCCTCCCTCCCACCTCTCTCCACTCAGCCCTTCCCGCCCCCCACCTCCTTTCCCAGCCGGAGGGACGGAGCGGAGACAATGCCGGCATTGAGCTGCCCGCGGTGTGAATGCTCGGCCTGTCCTCCCGGCTGCCGGCGCCCGCAGCTGAGCCCCGCGCCCGCCGGCAGCAGCGCTGCCCACCCGGGAACGCTCCCGCAGCCCACATACCACCGCCACCGCAAAGAGAAGGGAGATTAAATTAATGGAGAGGAATAAGCTGTGTGTGTTACTGCTGATGCCTGCCTGCCTGCCTGCCATTTCCCCAGCCCGATCTCTGCCCTGCGGGAGGGACGAGAACTGTTTCTAGGGATGCTTCGCTAGTGTAACCCTTCTGCAGCCACAGCACGGCGGGGCTGGGACGGGGAAGCAAAGAGGGAAGGCGTGGTTTGAGAGGGGTCCAGAGAAGCAGGTGCAAGAACAGCCATGGGAGATCGGCTGAGAATTGCTGTCCTGCGGGATCACAGCGCTGCTACGTGTGTGTGCAGGAGGGGAAAAAACACTTGTACGATGCCTGCTTCACCTCTGCTCCTGAAGCCTTGTGGGATACAGTGGACACAAACTGGAGACACATAAGGAATGTCATTGTGTTATGCGAATGGCCACATGGGATCAGATCAAAGGTCCCTCTAACCCTTAGTTTTGTCTCCAAGTGTAGCCTAAAGCCAATTCCTAAGGAAGCACACAAGCACAAGAGAAGCACTGCCCCAGGGCACTTATCTATTTCCAGTGATTTGTGGTTAAGGCATGTCCCCAGCCAATGGCACTGTCTTTGTAGTTAATGGTACTTGAATGATTTTCTTTTTTCCAGGAATGTGTCCAGTTGCTTTCTGAATGCCTAGAAACTGGCCCCTGCAGCCTTGGTATGGAAAGGCCACACTGTTTATGAGTACTTAAAAAAGCCACACTGTTTATGAGTACTTAAACAATCCCTGCAAGTGTTAAAGGCACAGAAATTAAGGACTAAGGTCATGACACTGCTGCTCCAGTGCCACGCATGCAGTGGCAAAAAGAGATGACTGCTTTGTATTCAAGCCAAAAAGTGAGGCAAGTCAGACACTTCCTCTGCAGGAGACTTGACACCGATAGCACCAGAGGGAGAAGAATGAGGAGCTAAAGGGGTTAATCCACACACCAGATATTCCTAAGCTATTGCAGAGAGAGATGTCACCCGACAAGGATATTGCTCTGAAGACCATGCTGCTGACATCTGATTTCTGGCTAGTAACCACCACACTAGGGCAATGGACAGTGCAAGGGACAAAGATGCCATCAAGTTGCTGGCATGGCAGAAGATTGGCATCACCAACAGGAAACCCATGCACTCCTGTGCCAGAATTCGAGTACAGCTAAAAGACTTGGTCTCATATGAAGTAACCAATGAAAGAAATGCACCCCTCTTGCAAACCAGTGTTACATGGATCCTTTTTACAAGGGTGTCCCACATATGTTTCATCTACATTTAATAAGAGCTATTGTATGATAATTAAATGCCAGCAGAGTAAGGAAAACATATTTGTCGAAGATTAACTATTATGCAACGCAAGAAGCATCTGCCACCCAACTGCTAGAGCTCACTAAATATTTCCTTATCTCAGAGTATTTACTTAGGAGGCAATAACTATCCAGTTAAATCTAAATTTAATGCTTAGTTAAATATAGTTCATAGAAAGTGGCACCAATATGTTTTATACAGAGAACGACAGGGTTTCAGGGAGGGAAAAGGGAGCAATCCTGTCTCCAGACTCTAGTAACATCCTGATTTGAGATGGGACTGCATGTGGCCCTGCCTCCCTGCAAAGAGGGGTGGATCACTGTGGACTCTGAGCTGCCTCTCAGCTAATATGGCAGTGCTGGGAATGTCTTCATCTTCTTCCGCATTTATACAATCCTCATTAGAACCACCACAGCATAACTATTTAATAATAATAATAATAATCATAATAAACAGAGAGATGAGGAAGAAATTCCCTGAGGGTCTCATAAACCTTGGGAAAAATAAAACAAAAACTAAAGCTGATAGGTCTTATTTGCTTTTAGAAGCATATAGAAGCAAAAAGAAGGGGTTGCCTAGGTGTAAAAGGCCAAACAAGCAGGAATCACACAAATCCTAGGAGAGCGCCTCATGAGTAAAATAAATAATGTTATTTTTGTACGTGTTCCCAGAAGAAATAACTCTCTGGACCCATCTCCCCCTGCTGGAAGCAGATAATGAACAGCAGGTCTGCTTTCTAACTTTCCTACCCTCCGAAAACTTGAGGAAAAATTCAGGTAAACATTTAGAGCATGGACACCACAAATCCCTACTGCTGCCTTTTAATGCCACTTATCAATACTCCTGGTAGGTGCAGGACTGGCGGAACGAGCCTGGCTGACCAAATTTTGTCACCATGCAGTTCAGGAACGGATGGGCAGCACAAGCCCAGCCCTACAGGTACCATATCACCCTCCTCTAATGCAAAACACTTATACCTTGTTCAAAGGGAACAGGGCATAGAGCACCACACTGATGAACGTGGGCTGTATGGCACAGCCAGAGACATGATAGAAAGGCTTGGATGACAGGTTCAGGAAGGTGTCTGTGTTTCCACCCTATGAGTGTGGGATTGTTCTGCATACAAGCTGGAAGGAAAACAGCAGCATGAGCTAACATAGCCTGGTGAGCCCTACTTTCCCTGTGAGGGAAACCTGCTGAAGACATCACAGTCTGGATACTAAGCCAACTGAAGGAGAGATGCTTCATGCTGGCCCTGGATGGACAGCCTGTGCTGGCATAGGCAGTGCTGAGATCCTCTGGGACAGGTACTCAGGTCACCTCCGCCTACCTGTGTGGGAGCTCAGTTTTACAGATGCTCATGGATTGACACTGGGAAAGCCTGAAGTACCATCTGCTTTTCATGGAGAGCCAAGAGACACTGAAAGCATGGACTGTGTCCACAAATAGGAATGGTTTTTTGGTTTGGTTTTTTTTTTTTTGCATTTGAGGTGGCTAAATGCAAAGAGTGATCCATGGAAACTTCACTCAGTGCAACAGCCATCTGTATGATGGGGATGGCTGCCCTCTAGGAGCTGAAATAAGGCTCATGAAATCACACCACAAACAGCCACAAAACAGCAACTGTTCTCACTTGACTTTCAAGCACTACTAGCCACACCAAAACTGGCAAGTTGATTCCAAATATTGTTGGAATCAGGGAAAAGGCATTCTTAAACATACAAAACTGCTCACACCAGTCTCCAGACCCTATAATGACCGACACAATTGTTTTAAGGGGACTGTATCATGGCTCTGTCAGCAGAGTCCAAGCATCTAGGGACTTTATTTGGGGTATCTGCAACAGTGAGCAAAAACATATGATGTTTTGTGAGCTATAACATGTTTAGTCAAGATACACTGCTGTACTCTGCAGCAATACCTGCTCAAAGCTTCTCAGCCATGAAGAGAAAATGCAATTTTGTCGCATTGGCAGAGGAGTTATGGAGAGGAACGAGGAAGAACCGAAGGGGTTTTGCCACACGGGGAGGAAGATTAAGAGACCATGGCAGGACAGGGGTGATCTCCCCTTCCTCTCTTCATTCCTGTACTTGCAGCTCCTACATGTACACATTTCCACCCTGATGTGCAAGGGTGGCATCCCACTGCAATTAAGCATCTATGTACCACACTCCCTTAGATCTTGGGATACAGGGAGCCACAAGAGTAGGAGAAAAGGAGGAAAGGCAGGGCTAGAAGAGAAAATGAAAATCATTCGAACATATCAGATGCCTCAAGAGGCAAATTGAGGAGAAGATGAGCATTAAATGGTAAATGCCCTTCTCATATTCCGAGAGTTCCCATAGACCATATTTTGTCCATTCCTTCACCTACACCTCCCTAATAAAGTGGTCTCTAACTATGCCAGGTCAGAGTCTGCTGGAAAGAGCAGAGAAATAATTTCCATGACATCATTAGAAGGAAGTCTGCTAAGGACAGGATGCCATCTACCAAACATGATCCTGTGCCGACTAGAACATCAATGCCACTTATTTATATCCCCAAGGCACTTATGAAGGACATGTTATAGGAAAAAATTCTGTGGTTTGAGAAAAATGTATGTATAAAATGGCTTTAATACTAGAAGTACCCATTCCTTAAAGTGCTTTAGGAAAGATATGGTTTTTATTAATATTTTGCAAGTCTATAAATTAAACTGGCTTTTGATACTGAGAATCAGAGCCAGCTTAGGGCCAAGACTCACATCCAGATGCATAATGCAAAAAGACCAAGTTTCTGCTGCAGTAAGGACCTCATTAGGTAGAAGGATTTACTGCATTGAGAGCACTCAGATAGGCCATAACTGCAGACGATAACGTGCACGCACAACACCTCTTTCTAAGTGTGGCCACTGAGCTGTAACAGAACTTCCTGCCGTACAAGAACAATAGCTGATTTTCACAAATTTGTAACCATGTTACTATGCAATCGATCTAGTTTCACAATTGATGTCCTTGGTGTGGACAATTTAGAGGTCAAGGGCTAGGCTCTCAATTGCTGTAAGCTGACATATCACCACCAGTGTCAGAAGAGCTATGCTGGTTTCCACCACCTAAACATGAGTTGTGAAGTTCATCTTCCTCTGCACTGCATGGGTAGAAAACTGTGTTATCACCTTTGAAAGAGAAAAACTTGTTTGACTGGATAAAGAGCGTGCTCTGACTTTCTAATTTAGAAAGTTTCACGTTTATTTAAAGACCAAATCTGAAGGCTGGACAGGAGGTAAATAGTAGCCTAAAGATGCCTTTTTTCATCAGTATGACCAAGCAGGATTAAAGAATTAGCACTGCAGTTCGTTTGTGGTCTTAATTACTGGTTGTTACCACAGCAAGTGCTTGTAGAACTACTTAGTCATTTGTAACAGGGTCCTTCCTACTTGAGAGGGACGAGACATAGAGAGTGCTCCCTTTTTGATTAAAACAAAAGTTGCCCTTCCAGCCTGATGTAAACACAAGAATAAAAGTTGTCAGTGGTTTCAAGAGTGTCACACTACCTTTTCCCTGAAAGATCATGTACCATTAGCGACTTCCTTACTAACACCTCAGAACTGGACTCTGCAGCTGCTGTTTGCCAGAGGGCGTCAAATCACTTCAAAAGCAGGGGAAGCCACGCTGCTCAGCCACTGCTGCTGCGTGGCAGGGAGCCAAGCTGCCTGCCATCTCCCAGCCCAGTCAGCAGTCCCAGTGGGAAACTGTGGGACCTGTCCTCACAAGAAAGGCTGGCTCATGGCTTCAGAAGCAGGAAAACAGCTGATCCCAGTTCGACATTTCTCACGGAGCGAGGCAATATGTCAACCTGTGTTTTTAAGTGTGGCTATAGGAATTAGGCATGCGAATCTAGACAAGCAGTCAGTACTTCCCACTGAAGACAACTTCAAGATCTCTTTTTATATTTGGGAGTCCTGTTGCCTCACAAATGTCACATAACACTTGATGAGTTCAGCAGACCCAGAGTTCAACCTTACAGGTCTTTAAATAGTTTACTTCCCATAGGAAGGCAGTAGCTCTCTCTGCTTAAATCCAAAAACTATCCACCCAAGTTGCCCCCCCAAAACTTTCCTCAGCACTGGAGAATTACTTGTACTGCCCTCAGCACAAGTAATTAGGATTGACTTCAGAGAAGGAGACTACAATGGTTAACAGTCCCTTCCAACAGAGAAGTAGAGGTGACCTAGAGGTTGAGAAGTTCTAGCAGGAATTGGGAGATACACCGTCCCAATTTCCTCAGTGTATTTGGGTAAAGCACTCAATGAGTCATTCACAGAGGCACAAAAAGTTAATCACCCTAGGCTCCCTCTGCCCTCAGAGAAGTAATCTTCTCTTGAGGGCACATCAGAGCAGATGTCTACTTTAACTGTATAAAATTGCCCTATCTCTCAGGGCGTGTCAAAGTTTCCAGCTACGTAGCAGAGATCCTAACATAAGCTTCCAATAGTCTAAAAAGTGTGAAGCACTGAAGACTGCAGGATGATCTGACACGACCTGACACCACTATACAGAAAGCCCCTGCAAGACACAATCTACAGAACATGCCAGGCGTGACCTATTTCTAGCCTACTCTTTAACAGGCCCCAAAACAACTGCCTGGCAGTTGCAAGGGATGTAGATCGCTGCAGACAGGAATTCTATACAACTAAGAGGTGATCAAACCCGTTCTGCTGAGCCTTGATGCATATTCGATGGCCTGCTCTGGCATGGAGTTCTCAACACAATTCTAATGGACGAGAATAATCATTCTGACAGCAATGATCTTGAAAAGAGCTCCAAAGTCTTGCTGAAATGATACATGCTACACATCCATCATTACCAGGGAATTATTTTTATTGTGAAGAATAGAGTGTGGGCAGGCTGTTGTGCCATACATTTTTGTCCATTACAGCAGCTCCAACATAGCTTTTATGAAACCTAAACTGAGGCCTTCAGCAAGACAAGAAAGATTCTCAAGATTTGTGATGTTATCAGGAGATCAGGCACTGTCAGAAAGCCTCACGTGCAACAAACAGGGAGAGAAATTTTTATGCAGAAATTTGGTAAAAGTTCCTTTGAAACTATGACCTGCCTGAATTCAAGCTTCTGAAAACACTTCCAGTCGTTTCACTGTGTTCAGGTCTGAAAATGAGGAAAACACATCTTTAACATGTCCAGATCTTCAAGATGAAAAGCCAGCAGAACTCTCTCACAGACAAAGACTCAGTTAAAACCACTCTTACAGGCTACAAGTCAGGGATGTCTCTGCATCAGTGTTTGGAGTTAGTGCCTGCCTAGTCTTTCAACATATACTTTTTAACATTTTACCTTTTCTTCTCATCTTTCCCATACTGCTACTCTCCTCCAACCTCCTCACCCTGATATTTTCAAGTTTATCTCCCTTTCCTAGGTTGCTCCCATGCCTCATTTCTGTCATCCTGTCGAGCTGCCTGCCTCAAGCCACAGAAACTCACCCACTTCTTGAGTTCAATGACTAACTATCACACCAGGTTAAGAATTTTTCCTGTTGTTTTAACCACAAATGTTATTTCCTTTATCATCCAACAACTGAATTGAATCATGCCTTTGTCTGCTTAAATGGTTGCCTGTTGTTAAATACTATCTCCTCAATGCATTATGTTGTATCTGTTTGAGTCTTACTTTGTACCACTTTTGTTCCTAGTCCAATACTTTGCCACAGATGCCTGACATCTGATGCCAGAGAGGGAGATAGGGTGTTTTCAGCAGCCTCTAACAGAGTTGGCAGATAAATATCACTGTCCTGGGGATGAGCCAGATAGCAAAGAAGTAGGGCCAAAGGTAGGCACTTTAGGTCTAAGTCTAAGCATACAGAAGGGGAAAGTAGAAGTTATGGGGCAACCCCAGATGTATGTACAGGGCAGTGCCATGGAAAGGGACCTGGGGGTCCTGGTTGACAGCAAGTTGAATATGAGTCAGCAGTGCCCTGGCAGCCAGGAGGGCCAACTGTGTTCTGGGGGGCATCAGGCAAAACATTGCCAGCCGGTCAAGGGAGGGGATTGTCCCTCTCTGCTCTGACCTGGGGCAGCCTCACCTTGAATACTGTGGCAGTTTTGGGCACCACAGTATAGGAAAGATATTAAGCTATTAGAGAGCAGTGAAGATGGTGAAGGGCCTTGAGGGGAAGCCATATGAGGAGTGGCTGAGGTCACTTGGTCTGTTCAGTCTGGAGAAGACTGAGGAGAGACCTCATTGCAGTTACAACTTCCTTGTGAGGGGAAGAGGAGGGAAAGGCACTGATCTCTTCTCTGTGGTGACCAGTGACAGGACCTAAGGGAATGGCCTGAAGTTCTGTCAGGGGCGGTTTAGGTTGGATATTAGAAAAAGCATCTTCTCCCAGAGGGTGGTTGGGTGCTGGAAGAGGCTCCCCAGGTAACTGGTCACATCACCAATCCTGCCAGACTTCAAAAAGCGTTTGGATAATACTCTCAGGCACATGGTGTGATTCTTGGGGATGGTCCTGTGCACGGCTAAGAGCTGGACTCAATGGTCTTTGTGGGTCCCTTTTAATTGTGATTCTGTGAAGTTGGAGGGAACAACAGAGGACCTGCCCACCAAGAGGTGCAAGAATGAGGTGGCTTCTCAGGGGGAGGAGGCATTTTGCTGAAGGTGATTCCATCATCTGGTTATGTCAGACAGAACCGAGGAATTTCCAGTTCTACAGTTGGATGCATCAGCTATGCAGCTGTATGGCTTATGGGCTTCGCTCCTTGCAGCAGCAGGAGACCTCATCTCAGAACCACCCTGATGCCATTTCATTCCAAGTCATGTTTAAATCAGCTTGGATAAGTCGAAACAAACCCAAGTGTGGACAAACTTGCAAACTGCTCAGATGAAGCAATACCTATCAGAAAAAGCAATACTTTTCAAGGGACAGGAATTCTTCCCTGAATCACTGCTAAAGACACTGCTAAGGCTGGGCTGAATAAGGGATGCACACATCCTGAAACAGCTTCCTAAAGCAGAGGTCTGGGGTGGGCTATTTATAAAAGCCTTTCAGATAAGACGGAGAATAGGCAGGTGTTCTCCTGGAGGGGCATAAAATCCATGTGGGAACATGATCTGGCGCAGGTCCTGAAATGCCAGCAAATGCATCCCCCCCCCTACTGACAATTTACTCAGCTCAAGCAACCTGTTAGATCCAGCAGCTGGCAGGGCTTTATAAAACAAAGAGCTCACAACCCAAACAGGAATGGAAACATTGCTTCCTGTGAAACCCCTGGGGGGTTGTGCACAGTCCTGGCCTTCAGCAACACTTTATTACCTTCTTAATTTATACAACAGACCACTAGTTTTTAAATAATGTAATGAGCCTGCTAGCTTCTTCCAGCAGGCAGAGATCAAGGAAGGACAAAGAGCAGGTTGGGCAGAGCACTATAGCAGCTGGCTGAACAAAGGCAAGTGATGTGAAAAAATCACTAAAGTTGGATCAGACTGGAGCAGGGTAAAAAGGAAAAGACCAAAGAAAACCTTTGATGAAGAGATGGAGCTCTGAATAGGGCACTTACATGCTTCATTACTTGCCCTCTGATAGAGGAATGGACTGGAAGATGAACTCCATATACCTCACCCGTTGAACTTGGGTAAGTCTACCTCAAGTGTTCTCTGAGAATATCTGATTACTTTTTAGCTGAAGTCATTGTCCATAACACCTTTTCACCCTACTCTTTCTGTCTGCAAGGAATCATCCTGTGTTTGCCAGACATCAGTGGGAATCCAGGGGAGGCCTGAATTTGTGAAATGGAGGGCTCCAAGTCACTCAAGCATCTGCTTCTGAGCTTTTGGTAAGCAACCACTTTCACATACAGTTATGAGAAAGAACAGTAAAAATTGTTTACCAGAGATGCTTTACAACTGGTGAGTGTATAGCATGAAGGAGCTGGCAGGAAAGCTTTTTACAGGCCTTGGGATGATAAAACCTGCTGCCAAATGCAAGGAGTTACCAGCTGATGTGGTGAGGATCTGAGAAAAAAGGAGCCTAAAGCTCAAAGAATTTTCCCATACAAGTTGTCTATCAGTGTCTGAGATGTCAAAGGCAACCCTGACAGGTTCTACAGTCGGATGCAGCGGCCTCTTGGATGAATTCTGACCCTGATATAATCAAGCGAAGCTTTGCCACCAGTTTCTGTGGGGCTACAATTTCACCTCTTGAAGTCTGCCTTTCTCTCATTCCCTGTAAACTCCTCTTGGTTGGAGGATGAATGCAACACAAAGAATAAAGCAAACATGGAAATTAAGGCACATCTTCAGATTCATGTCAATTTAACTGAATTACAACAATTTTCCATTGCTCATCAAAGTGAGGAACAAACAGTAAATCTGTCTGGCTTCAGACAGACCCAGTATAAGAAAATTAAGTGCAAATTTCTCCTGCACCTGGCTGGTTCAGGACACCCCTGTTCTGTCCATCAACGTGCCCTGGTATTCCTGCCCGCTCTCACCATCTGCTGATGTAGCTAAGTCCTGAAAAGAAGAAGCTGCTACTGCCCATGAATTTTTAATGTAGCAAGGAAAAGGCTGCACGAAGAAGAATATTTGGTGGCATTTACTCCCTATGATCAAAGCCATTTCATGTCTCTTATGTGATATTATTAGAACACAATATGAAGTGAAAGCAGTGTTCAAACTAAGGTCCCTATTCAAGAAACATTTTCTGCAGGGGAGAATGCAAGAACCAATGCCAGTAGAAAGCCCCTATTCTTACAGCCTCTTTCTGCCTATGTGTATCAGCAGGGCATCACATGACAGAAAAAGCCAAGCAGGTACTTTAAGTCCAGTACCCTCTATCCAAGCATGATGCTAAATGGGACATCCCCACTCACCTGCGAATGCTTCCCAACACCTGAAAGCACTTGTATGACCAGCAGTAAGGGACCCAAGCCTAAAGAGGTAGTAATATGCCACAGAAGGAGCTGTATTTTAGGTCTCTGCTGTTACTGGTATTTTTTAAATAAAACTCACAAACCCAGCAGTTACTTCTTTACTGACCGTGTGCTTGTACACACCAAGCAACCACCCAAGAGAATGTAATGCCATAGAGAGAACTGACATGACCTGTCTCTATCCTGTCACTAGCTGAGCCAATCCACCAGTGCCAAGAGGCAGATGAAGACCATACAGGAAAATCTGTTAAGCACCCACACAGCAGGAAGGCAATTTTCAGCTAACAGGAAAGAGGTACTGGGGTTCAAACAGATTTGGCTCTTTGGAAGTATAGATTAATTCCAGACCTTTCCTTTTCTCTTCTCTACTAAAGGACATAATACAGTACATATACTAATGTAAGTTATTGAAAAGCTTCTTCCTCTGACTTCAGACAAGCTGTCTGCATATCCCTGACAAACATGGATGCATGAGAATATTCCCCTGGGAAATATTTCCACTAGCTGAATATGATGTAATTACAAATCGTCCAGTCTTATCCACCATCATTCAATCAACAACAACACTCAGACACCAAGAGGCCACAGTGATCAGACTCCTAGCCACCAGCAATGTACAGATCACACTCACTGTTGGTTGAGAACTTTCTGAAACAAATCCATCCACTCTTGGTAAGTGTTTGATGAGTGCTTCGTGAAAAGCCAATGCCTTGTTCACAATATACCTTTGATGGTACTGAGGATGCATTGCTCACACCAGCTGAAATTTTCAGCCTCTATTCCATGGCTTAAAGATGGAGATATCTGTAAGTAAGGGTCAAGGTTCAAAAAGCATTGAAAATATTTGCCCATTGAGTCACACAGCTAATACAAGACTTGAATGTTCACTGTAAATCATCACACCAACACATTTGCACTAATACCACACAAGCAAAGTCAAAGGAACCACAAGTGAAGCTCAAGCAAAATTTAAACATTTTGGTGAACATAATGTCTGTAAATGAATTCTGAGAGCCATCACGAAAATATTTACATAGGTAACAGGAAGCTTCTGGATGGCCCTTGCTGCTTTTTTCTTCTGAGCTGGACTCCAAGAAAGCTGGGGATGGGGTTTTTACAAGGGCACATTGTGATAGGTAGGTTTAGATTAGACATCAGAAAGAAATTCTTTACTGTGAGGGTGGTGAGACAGACACTGGACAGGTTGCCCAGAGGAGCTGTGGATGCCCCACCCATGCACAAGGCCAGATTAGATGGGGCTTTGAGCAACCTGGTCTAGTGAAAGGTGTCCCTTCCCATGGAATTGGGTTTGGAACTAGATAGTATTTAAGATCCCTTCAAACCCAAGCCATTCTATGATTCTATGACTCTGTTAAAGGCTCTGTACTGGACAGCTCTTTCTATGCCACTGTGCAAATCAAGCAGTACTGATTGAAGCAGAGAAAGGCCATGAACACTCAAAAATGTCCAAAGAAAACTACAAGAAATCAACACTTAATATATAATGTGTCTGCAGTCCCTCAAAGCTCTGCAATGAGAAAGCTCCATGAAGCAGAAGTTCCGTTCATATACAAGAAAGCAGGAATGTGTTATAGCTTAAATCTCTGCAGTGAAGAAGGTGGTTTGCTCTTTACTGCCACAGAGAATTGCACAAAGGATTTAGGTTTCACAGAGGGTGAACTCTCCCCACTCTACCTGCACAGCACAGCAGAGCTGAGGGTGATGTACCAGGCACTGCAAATCCATAAGGAAAGAAACTGGTGAAGGAGGGTCAGGGTACAGTCCTTTGTGGAAAGGGGCATATGACACCATCATGCCCTTTGTGTGCGTGAGTGCAAGAAAGGTGAGATCGGCATACAGGATATTCCAACCTACTGGGATGACTGAAAAGAACAAATATTAAGTTTTAGGCTCCATGGCCTTTTTGTCAGGGAGCAATGCTTATGACAAGAAAACAAACCAAATAACCTTAGATAGAAAGGGCAAAAATGCCCATATTTCACCCTGAAATCAAGACTTCCTTATAACTTCCAGCATGATCCTTCAGCTTTCTAAAGATCTCCTCAATATCAGGAGCCAATCTTAAAACACACTGTTTGAGTACCTTGGCCAGGGCAGAGTCAATGTATTGATGACTGAGGAACATACAGTGTACTTTTAGTTTACTAGATGTATTCAACTCCCTACAGAAAGATTCAAGATGTCATCAGTATTGGACAGATGACCCTTAGGTGTGCAGTCAAGAGCTTTTACAATGTGAAGCTGGTGTCCATTGTTTCTAGTTCCTGTAGTATCTTTCCATAAAGCTGACAGTGTTTGGATAGCTGTAAGGGAGATGGATGGGGTTGAGTACACAGAGAGAAACATTTTGTGATTGGAATGTGATTATCGAGCTAATGAAGCTCTAATGGCAAATCCGAAAAGGATGTACGAGCTGCTCAACGTGGTCCAATTCTCTGAATCCAGCTCTTGTCTTCCTCAATGTCCTGGTTTCGGCTGGAATAGAGTTAATTTTTTTCTTAGTAGCTGGAACAATGCTGTGTTTTGGATTCAGTATGAGAATAATGTTGATAAGATACCAATGTTTTGGCTGTTGCAAGTAGTGCTTTCCCTTTTTCATTCCCCGTGCTCTGCCAATGAGAAAGTGCACAAAAAGCCATGGGGGAGCATGGTCAGGACAGCTGATTCCAACTGGCCAAAGGAACATTTCGTATCATACAATGTCATGTTCAGTTTATATACAGTTGTGGAAGTTATCCAGAAGAGGGGCTGATTGCAGTTTGGGGATGGGTTTGGCGTCGGTCAGCGGGTGGTGAGCAATTGTGTTATGTGCGCATCATTTGTTTTTTTCTTGGGTTTTATCTCTCTCTTCTTTTTATTACTATTGTTATTATATTGTATTTTGTTTCAGTTGTTGGACTTTTCTTGTCTCAACCCATGAGTTTTACTATTTTTTTCCCCCTCATTCTCCTCCCCATCCACTGTGCTGGTGGGGGGAGGTGACCAGGCAGCTGCATGATGCTGCTGTCTGGGGTTAAACCATGACACTTGGTTATTTCACCAGAGTGGAAGAGATTGCCAAATACTAGCATCCCCCTGAAAAATGCAAAGCTGTTCTGATGACTCATCTGGCAGCTACAGCAACTACTTCATATTAATACTAAGTCATAACACAAAACTTTGGAAAATTAGGGTAAAGGGAAATAGATGTTAAAACTAGAAAATGTTTCAAAAAAACCCACCCAACCAATCAACCAAACCAAACAACAAAAACAAACAAACAAACAACAAAAAACTAAAACCCAAAGCATTCAGTATTATTTGTAAATTCCTTCCATTTGTCTTAGACCAGACAGAGAAATGATTAATGCTTTCTCATTATTTTGTAACAACATTTGGAATATAAGCAATGAAAAGTAAAGAAGAAAAACCAATGTAAAAACATTTCTTCTTATTCCCTCATCAGACATCTTCAAAAGTAAATACAAAAAGCCACAGTAAGACTTATATATTCAATCAAAAGAAAGGAAAATCCCAATTAGGGTGTGCATTTAGGATTTTAACTTGGTATAGATGTTCTTTTAAGAAAACTATTCTTACTGGCTCTGTTCGTACTGGGATTTAAGAAGTGCAAAGAACACATATTTAGCTAGCTAATGTGTATTAACAGCTTAGCACAAATAAGGCAGTATGCTTCCATGATGTATTAAAAATCAGTTAAACCTCAAGCTACTTCTTGCCATTATGCTTAACGTATGTTAAAATCATACTGTCTCGTTTTCATTAGGCTGTTAATACATGCCCCCAAAGACAGCTTCACCTTAAAGCTCCCATGAGAAAGACCTAAAGGTTTAGCTCCGTTGGCAAAGCCATCTTAAGTTGACATTCTGCTGATGTGGCTGTAACATACTTCCTGTCTCTTCACTCCCCCAGTAAACACTCTTGGCAAAAAGATTACAAGGCCAGAGAGCTGCACCTGCACTTTGGCTACAAAGTAGTGTCACATTCAGCATCCTGCGTCCTCATGCCTACGATTAGAGCAACAAAGGTCCAAGGCATGGACCTGATCCTGGACACAAGAAAGTGGAGGCCAGCCTACCAGGTTGGCAGAATTTCATGTGCCGCTTGTCAATTCACACAGACAAATTGAGGCTTATCCTGAAATAGTCTTGCTTTGGGTCATGACTGCTGACCATAGCGTAGGAAAGAAAATGCTACTTGTCCCAGTACCTGTGTGAATCCATCCTAATTTTTCTTTCCTAAATTAAAGCATTCCATAAGATTTTCCCAAATCTACAAGTTACTTTTACATGACTCAGATTTAGATTTTCAACATTAATTGCAAAAGAAAATTCCCTGCCTCTAAGGTATGACGACGCATTAAATATACCCACTGCCCTTTCAGAAAAACAACTGGTCCCCATATAGTCATCACTTTCATTGTGCTGTTTCTCTGGGCGACTTTCTGAAGAAGAAATTTTATTCTTCCTTCTGCCTTTTTACTTGCTCAGGTGGGACAGTCACCTGGATGTCACCAGGCCAGAGACCTAGTTGGTGAGGCCTAGTGGTGCCTAGTCAGGCACCAAACCACCATCAACAGAGTATAAAAGGGGCTCTTAAGGTCCTGGTGACACATTTGCTGTGTGTACTTCCTCTGCTTTACAGCTGACTCACAGGAGAACGACCAGGCTCTCTCCAGAACAGGAAAAATAACTGCATATTATCTCTTTAAAAGCCTCATAATCCTCAGGCAACAACTGAGTAGTAACTGCAGTGACGGGCAAAATCTTTCTGCTTCATATTAATAAACCCCAACACAATATTACTGCTTGCTGCATCAAAAGCTTTTACGTAAATGACCTTTTATTTCTTTTTACACTGAAACAAAGAATACACGTGTGGAAGGACTTGGATGTTAAAGACTTTGCTTAGGTTTCCATTTGGGGCATCATGTTGGCTTTTGAAATAAATAGAAAGCAAACAAAGAGTGCAAATGGGGGAGAAGCAAATAATCTCTATGTTTTAATGGTCTGTCATGTCATTTTCCAGACCATTTTAGATACTTTCAAGAAGAGAGCATCTTCTCCAAAAAAGTATCACTGTTACCTTTTTAAGGAGACCAACTGCCCGGTGTCACTCTTGAGAGTCACTGCTTGCCTTATGCTGACACAGGGACACACAAAGCCATGACAACAAGGGAGTGACCCACCAATGCCAGTTATGTCTTCTGCAAATGCTTTTTCTCTAGATGGTACAATGCAATTATGAAGTATTCTGCACAGTTTCATCTTATTCCCATAAATTGCATAGACAGAAAGAGCCTGCTCCAAAATGTGGCACCTGTGGAACTGAGTTACCCACTCATGTACACTGATGTCCTTACTATGTGGCAGCTTCCTATCCTATGGGGAATGGCTGCTGGGTGATATGAATACCTCTAGATCACTTCCACAGATGTCCTGGTTCATATTTGGGTGGTAGATCAGGTCACTAACAGTTGGAACTGCAAGGTTCCTTTCCCTCAGTGACATCATGGCACTGATAGTTCTACCATGACAACAGAACACACTAGATAGGTTAGTGCATATTTGTTTGCCTGGTCCTAAACCCTCCCTTAGAATATACATTAAGCTCAGGCCAGTACTGCCTCGCCAGGTGGTCTATCTTTGCTGGAGGACCTTAGGTAAACCAGTCAGATTTTTACTGGGTAGTTTTGTAGGGACAAACACATTCCCCAGTGTAGCCATGAGGTTCCACTGACATGACACTGGCCTTGCACGAGCATGATGCCTTATGGGGAGCTGTAGCACAGCCAGGCAGAATGGCTGAAAAGAAGAGAGCACTGAGGCCTTTAAACTACAGGTCCCATGACAGCCAGGGATAATGACGGGTAAAGAAAGGTTTTCTGCAAACTGGTTAAATTAAAAAGTAGTAGTAGTAGTCTGTTTGAGCCGACTAGAAACACAGTACTTCATTTAGACCTTCCCAGAAAAATGATAAAAGGTACTTCAAAAATAATAAGAACAGTAATAATAAAAGAGGTGAAAATCACACCATTCCCAAAGTTTTGTAAACCATATTTTCCATTTTAAATCATTGTAGACATCAAATTTCAGAGAGTCTTACCCTTGCTAGCAGTTCCCACTATTTTATCTGTAGTATCTAACAACTGGAGCTTTGCATCTCCTCTCTTCATTACCATCCTGATAATAACATCCTGTACAAATGCAGGCAGATTTGAACTTCCATCAGAGAACTGTAGCAGCTGCTGAGCAGGGAGAGGATTTTATTTTTTTCTTTCTTTTAAAACAATTAAAAAGAAGTATCTGACTGTTTCTATGAAAACTGTGGACTGGACAACATCTTTTAAAAAAACATCACTGGCTGAAAACTGGCAGTCGCTCCGTCAGTATGACAGAATAATTAAAACCAGTATGACAATAATTAGCACTTCTATAGTTCTTTTCATCCATGGATATCAAAGCACTTCACAGAAACAAGTGCAGCTACCTCAGTTTTTAAAGCTGAGCTTAGAAAAAAACCAAATCAGAACTTATTCTGTGTGGAAAATTTCAACAACTTCATCACTATTCATCCTAAATTAGAGAAAAGAGTTGAAATATTTTTTACACATTTACAAAATCAAGAATGCTTAAAAAAAGTGCCATGGTTGATTAGGAAATTTTGGTGGGTTTGATGGAACCAAACATTCAGCCGTTCTGAATTTAGTGCATTTTTGGTTTTTTGAGTCTCTCAACAATACATCTGCCTTTGGGAAGGGATTGCCTCCTGGGAGCTGTAGTCCCTGTTTTTCCACTGAACTTGATAACTCTATTAGTTAGGTGCTGCCTGTCCCCATCCTGCCCTAAGGCTGGGCCTCCCTATCCTATTGCTCTGCAGAAAATCATCATCAAACTATTCCTTACTGCCTCTACTGAGCTCCTGAATGAGAGGCACTGACTGCAGCAAGGAGGGCTGGACAATTTAGTGAAGAAGTAAATATAAAGCTGAATAGCCCCAATAACATGCTTTAGATGCCAGTCCAACTCTCCTTCTATGAGTCAGTAAAGCATCCTACAGTAGATTTGACTTTTTGGGATGAGTTCTTTCAGGTCAAGCCTGTGTACAGGGAGCTGAAGGAGGGATTTTCTGCTGCAGCTGCCACCTTGGGTTTATGTCTGCAGCTGATATGGTCATCATGTCCACTTGTTCGCAGCTTACAGGGTTGTTCTTTCAAGGACTGGCCTGTCTAGAATTGGCAGGGAAGAGGAGGAAAGGTCATGATTGCTACTTACAGATGTCTCACCTCAAATTAAAGCTGCTAATATAACTTGACAGAAGGTGGGTTACATACCCAGATGCTTGCTGATATGGCACCCTTCTCTGTAAGTTGCATAGTTTTAATATCAGCAATGCCCCATGACTCCTCTCAGCTACCATGTCAGGTATGACAAAGGGCTTCCTCTCCAGTGAGGCTGGAAATGTGCATGGAACCAGAGGGAGCCTGAATAAGCTGCTGCTTTTCTAGGAAAGCCCATTTACATTTACTGCATTTCTAGAACTGGCCTGAATATTTCAATGCTTTACTTGTGCTCCCCTTACACACACACTGGGGCAATTTATCTTGGTAGTCCCAACTACTACAGTACTGAAGGGGGGACTTTGATAACTGATCAAACAAGACTAAGCTGATTAAACTTCTGTTGTTTTCTAAGACTGTGCCTTTAATAATTTCAGAGCCACAAACCTCAGGGAGACTGCAGGTTCATGAGGGAGAAATCAAGGAGAAGCATTTAACATTGCTACTAATTTAGGTAATGTTACTAGAACCAAAGTAGACGTTTGCAGGCGCAGAGCATGTGGCAATTGAACAGTATCAAGTTCAGCTGATTATTCATGATTACACATACAAGCAACCCAGTTAACTCTTTAAACCTAACCTGGTAAAACAGGATGGCCAGATGTAAACAAACATCACCCTGAGGAAAATCAGGTCAAAGTCTACCCTTACAAACATGCTTTTTTCCTGTATTTAATGTACTATACAGATTTTTATTTTTTTTCAAAAATGCTTCTGATACTATGTCTGATTGTAAAAACCTGACATACATTATGGTGACTCATTCCAGGATGCTTATTGTATCAGCCATTTACATGTATGTCAGATCTTGTTACTCAACACCTGAGTTACACACATAGCACAGCTTAACCTCACTGGGTGAAACCATCCAAAACCAATTCCAGCAAACAACCAAAGCATTATTGCATTTAAGTAAATAAATAAATATTTCCGGACAAAAGCCTAACTTGTAAAAGGCCTCTCAGGCCTATATTTCTCTACTTGCATATTTGCACAACTGAAGAAAGAAACAGGACTTTTCCCCGGATCTACTTCTAAGCAACATACTCCATCACCTCAAATGTTGATAGCTGCAAAGGAATGGAGGACAAAGACAGAACTGCTCTGATGATGACTTGGGACTGACGACTGATCTGGCATTTTTCAGTTGTAGGACAAAGTTCCCAGACGCCTTTGTGAGTAGGGGCAGGTGGATGGGACTGCCACTGTTGAAGGCTATCCACTCTGTAACAAGACATGTATTGAAGGTAATTTGAAAATCTCCTAATTTCTAGATTTAACAAGCGCATGATGCCTGGCTCAGACGTTTAGTTCTCAGTTAAGAAATATGGAGCGGATGCTGATGCTTAGAACAATCTTTTATGTGAAATGTATACGTTCGTCTGTCAAAACATAAATAATGTACTGGGACAGTGTCACCTTGTGGTTGTTTGCTGACATAGCGGCCAGCCGAGGGGATACTGCCTGTACCTAACCCCCTCGCCCCCAAAAGCCTTTATTCAGGAATGTCAACCTTGCAAATTTCCTTTGGGGTGAAATAGGACCTCCATGATCTGTCCACTCTCTACCCTCCATGCAGGTGTTAGCAGCTTTTGCACTAATGGTTCCAAAAGCCCTCACAGAGGTACAAAGGCATTAAACAACTGGGACAACTCTACAACTTGCACTGGCTTCAAAAGTCTGGGAGAGAAAGATGTGCGAAGAAGGAAGCTGCCAAGTTCCTAAATGGGAGCTTTGACTTTAGGCAATAAAATTCCACTTCTCCCTTTTTGAATCTCCTGCCTTGCAAGGTAAATTCAAAGGACTGGCAGTGGATTTTGAAAACTGTTGTGTAGAAAGAGGAAAAAATACAGCCGTAATCCAAAGCAAGGAAATTCAGACACCAAACTGTGCTCTTAATGGAGAACTAATGAATGTTAATTAACCACCAATTGACAAAAAAACATATTTACTGTAGTTTAACAGCTCTGCAAATAAGCACAAACTCATTTACACATGTTTAAACCTTAATAAATACATTTGCAGTCACTGGCCGCTTAAGTTGATTTTCAAACTGTCCCTTATAGTAAACATAAAAGGGTACATTTGGTTGCAAAAGTTATTACACATTAATTAAACATCAGCTCATTGCAGAAAACTAAATAAGTTAATGGCAAATGACCTCTTTCATCAATACTGGTTTATTACACAGCTATTAAGAGCTGTACAAAAAAAACGAAGAAAAAGCACCATGCAATTAAGCTTTGTCTCTCTGCTGTCACCCACACCTTTGCAAAGCTCTCCCTGATAAGGGAGGGTTCCCCAGGCACTGTGCACAAGTGAGGAGGGCCAGCATGTCATGCAGTAACATTACTGCAGGCAATGCTCTAAGCAACAGGCTTCTTCAGTGCAGTAAGCATGCAACAGAATTTTTGAAAACTCGTTTTGAGCAGAAGGCATGGGATGGAAGAGTGTGTAGTGACACTTAGGAGGAAAGGTGGTGTTAAGAATACTTGCAGAGTTTTCATTTTCTGAATTTATTTCATTCAATCCTGTGAGCCTTTCATTTGATTCCTTTTTCTGGCTTTCTCAGTTTGGACAATACCATCTTCTCTTCTGCTGCTACATTTGCTGTCCATTCAAAATGGTGCAAGAACTTTCTCTGCAGCTTTCACTATGATCCTGCATTCCTTCTCTTGTCCTATTCCCTGGTATATCCCTTAAGGTTTCTTCTAAACTACATCCGTATATTTTGCCTTAAAAGCACTGCACTCACTTCCCAAAGGTCTGTAACAAGGGTTAAGCCTTTAATGTGTGTTAAATGCTCTAAGATCCCCTTGCAGAAAATTCTGGACTTAAATAAAAGATAAACATCACCTCCCTTTCTTGTACTTCTTTAAGGAACACACAGCATAAAACCAAGTCAAATGGTATTTATCCCAGGTTGGTTCATTCTCCAATGCTGTTGCAGAAGCCTCCAGTGGAGGGAGCTTAAAATAACTAAAAAAAAAAAAAGCTTTACTTTCAAGAGACTGACTTAATTAAGTCATTGTTTTGTATTTATACAAAAAAAAGAAAAAACCTCAGGAAAGGAGAAAAGGAAATAATCAGCATTCATCAGATGGGAAAAGTCCAGATCAAATGGTGAAGAAGTGTTTTCAGACTTTGAGAGAATACAAATAGTGTGAAATAGAAAACACAAATTAAATTAAGAATCATAAAATTTTCTCTGTTTGCACAGCTCAGGCAACACTGTCTGAAGCCAATTTATTACCAGGCTCCACAACAAATAAGCTCACATGATTCCCACACTGAAATAACCTTTACTCATTTCACAATAAAACAACCATAGGGGTCTGGTAAGCAAAGATGAATTATAGCTGCTTGTCAGAAATAATTATGATAATCCCTCCCACTCCCACAATATCTGAGGATTATAACCACCTTTACAGACAGCACAGCACTCTCAAATACACAGGGCAACATAGCAAAAGTATGTCATCAACAAGTTCTGAGATGGAGAAACTGAGGCACAGCAGAGGAAGTTAATCAGTCCACAGCCACAGCGTTACTCTGATCCCTGTTCCCACCTTGGCCTCAGTCCCTTGAGAGTGGAAATGATCCCACTGATTTCAGTGGACTTCTTTCGTTTTACACACTGCTGTCACAATCTCAACAGATGGACTGCAGCTGCACTCAGGCTCTGTGATTACGGGCCAGTGTCCTCTTGTGCTACACAAAACAAACTGAAAGAGCTGAACAAAACAAGATTTCCCTGTCCAAGAGCTTGCAAAGGAGATGAGACTGCAACCCTTTGTGTTTGACTTGGTAATTGTGCCTGTATAGGATGGATCTGTTATTATCTGGCAATCCTCATGGATTGAGGACCTTCATGGCTGGGGTGAGTCTTCTCTAACGTTGAGGGTATGTGTTGCATTCTAGTGATTCAATTTATGGAAAAGAACAGGCTGAGTTATCTCCTCCAAACTGTGCAATTTCCCCTTCAGCATAAGGGGGCAACACCAATGTTTGTGAGAACTGAAGTAAAAACTTATTTTTAAGCCCTTGTGTGTGTGTCAAGGGTTTTGCCTTTGGTAGAGCCTTAGCACAACAAAATTCTGGCTGGTCCACATCAAGTTCCCTCCAGGCATCCACAGGCTTGGCTGCAAACCCTTCTCTTTGATAACCCAGACCTTTCCTAACTGTGGCCCTACCTCACATCCAGCTTTCCTGCTGAGGCTATACCATTAAAAACCAGAAGGAAGCAGAACAACAGCAGTGCTTTCAGGAAAGTGATACCTCTGCATCTGGTGTACTTTAAAGGCACCAGGCTGTTCTGCGTTCACAAGGCACAACTCACATGATATCTGTCAGCCAAAGACATCCAAGGCAGTTGTGCCAAGCTGCCTTTTTCTTCTCAGTTACAGACAACTGTGAAGTCCCTCTCTTTCCCCAGATGTTCTTGCATGCTTCATTGCAAAAAAATAAGTGTCTGTCAAAACCACCCGTGCCCGCTCCCAGGGAAACAGTAGCCAGGGGCAAGGTGTGGGGGGGAGTGTCCTTTTTAGAATCTGCAGCCTCATTAAAGTAATTGGCATCTGGACTCGATTTTGTAAGCTCAGTGCCAAAGGGGCTGATGGGGTAACTAATGCTGTGGAGTCAGAGCCAGAAACTGCATAGCAGGCTTCTGAATGTGGTCTCTGGCAAGATCTATGCAATGAAATGACATTATGGCTTTGCCATACATTACATGCAGATTAGAAGAGGTTGGCAGCCATGCAACTGGCATACTATAGCAGCAATCATCCTTACAGGATATAGAAGGCAAGGCTATTCATACTCAACCCAGCAGAGGGGTGGGAAAGGGAAAGACGATGCTCGCACAATACACCTGCTTGCCTCCTTTCCCCTCTGAGTGACCTAAAGGCTTTTCCCAGTGCACAGCCCCTGGTGTTCCTACCTTATTTTTCAGCCTTAGCAGAAGGTATGATTTTTTTTCCTACATCTGTCCAAAATTCCCTTCAAATGTCTGCTGTTCTCTGTCTCTGCTTCTCCCAAAGTATCCTTGCCTTAGTGCCGAGTAGCTGCAGGATATGAACAACAAAATGTCTGTCTGCAGGTGCTGACAATTGATAGATGCAGACAGCTGTCTGGCCAGCCGGGACTTCACCTGCTTTACTGTTGATGAACTGCTCTTTCTGTACTTTAATTGCTTTTAATGTTTCCCCCACTTAGGTAGGTATCTCCTCCTCTTTAACCTTTTGTATTTTCTCTGAACTGTTTGGTCTACAGAATCTACACCTAAGCTTCCCAAAATCATACAGCATACTCTGATGACAGAGGACAGATGCCAACCTCCTGGTTCCCTATTTTCAAAGTGATGAGTACTAATAATTTGGGGAAATGTTAATGAAAGGGGCACTCATTCCTGCTATTTATTGTTCTTATTGTTCTTGTGACTGCAGGGATTCGCAATTTCTGTGGTGTAGAGAGACAAACTAAAGCAAAAATATACAGAAACCTAAGCCAGAGCTCTTGCTACAAAATCACAACAAACTCGCCCAAAGCCAAATGTCTTCTTGATGTCAGCAACTAGGTGAGAGTGATGGCATTTCTCGTTCAGTCCATTATAGTACTTCCATTATTGTTATATCAGGCCGCTAAGCTTACCAGAGTGTCTCTTTCAAACAAGCAAGGTAGGTTCCATTAATAAAGGATTTTAATGTGGGTACTCTAGGCTTGATAATTCCAAATGTCCAGCCTGCTACCCATCAAACTTGCCCCAACACACCATATCTCACACTGCAGGGTTTCACAAGGCAACAGTCCCAAATGGTTCCACAGGCTGAGCACAGTCAGACGCGATCACACTCCAGGACTCAAGTTTGCCATTTGCAAGACAACCCAATGGCCTTTCAAACCCCCTATTCTCCACAAGCCACAACTGAGGACTCTCAAGGCAGAGAGAAGGAAGTAGTAAGCAGTCTGCAAAGAACTCTGTTTTAGATATTCAACATGAACATTACCCTGTGTGTTGGATTAATGCACCTAATCATCAAAATGTTGAATCTAATACAGCTATCCTTTTTTTTCTTACTGCCTGCAGTGTTGCTGACTACACTAGAAAGTAATATTTTAGTCTAAACCAGTTTAGGTCTTTAAAGGACCTCTGGATCAAGTCCAGCTCCTTGCTACTGCAAACAATTTCATTACAGGCATTTTCAAAACCTGCAATGGGTAGCAAACCAGAGGGCTTAAGGGAGTAGAGGAAAGAAATCCTGCTCCTTTCTCATGTCAGTAGGAGCGCTGTTGCCTTCCGGAACAGCTAACAGAAGAGGTAGTTTGGGATGCTATTTCTCAGAAACAGCTTGTGTTATCTGCTCAAGTCCTGTTTCCAGTCTAAGGGATATCTCATTACAATAACAATGATGGGGTCAGGGAAGCAAAGTTCCTCAAATAACCTCCTCCACTTCCAACAGTGTTTGTGCCTAGACATCTGTGGAAGGAAAAGGGCCCCTAAAAGGCAGCAATGATCAAAGTAAGCTTAAGCGAAGAGTTATGTTGCATTAGTGAGACTGATAGAACAAGAGATGGGGATAGCCCTTCACTAACTAAAATCAGTGTCTGTCTCCCAGTTGAGATATGTCTGTGCTGCAGAAGTCTACAAAAAGAAGTATGAAGCGCCTGAGTCTGTATTTTACCTTGTCACATTCAGAAGGCTAGAGAAGGGAACATCAAGAAGACATGACAGGCAATGGCTGAAGGAGTTAAACTCCATTTAAAAAGTGGTTGAGTAGCATTTAAAGGTAATATTACTAGGATAAATACTTGTCCAGTGGTCAAGTGAGAATTCTGAATCAATAACTGAAATTTTGTGCAAGAGTGATGCCCGTGTTGGAGTCAAGAAGGTCTGTATCTCACGTGGGGTGGGGCAGGGGTATATTAGGTGTAGATGTTGCAAAAGGGGCACTTTGACCATTCCAGGCAGTAGGTTGCCAGACGGGGCCGTGGCAGATGTGATGTTCTGGAGTCATGCAAAATTCAGAGATTATTATATTGATACATGACAGATGTTACAGAAGCACCGAATATTCAAAGACAGGTGCATTACCTTTATAAATATTACATTCACCCTTATGGCTTTTTTAGTGATTATATCCTTGGTTCTGTAGGTAAACCCAAAAAAGTTTTCTGCACATCATGACACCCTGCAGGGGGCTTAACTTTCTCACGCAGAGAAAAAACAAAAGTAAAAAAGTCATTTAACTTTTGACCAATATCAAGCAAACCATCAATGCCAAAGTCATGAAACAATATGAGCTCCTGGTCAGACTCAAACATCTCTGACTTGAACAACCGGCTAGAGTCTCTTTGGAAACATAAGCTCTACCTGCATTGTGGAACATAAGAGCTTTCCCCAGGATCCCGGTGCATGCCCAAGTCTTGACAAGACACCTACACATTATATTGCTTTCCTCTGTTTGATTTTTCAGTTAGTTCCCTTTTTTTTTTTTTTTCTTTTTCATGGAAAGGACAGCCAGGCCAGTAAGCAGATGAGATTCGTGGTGTACCTGGGCCAGGCAGAGGGCCACAAAATGCATGTGTCCTGAAATGTAAATTAGACTTTGACAACCACCTTCACAGCTTTGCAGATTTATATTATTTTGAGTTAGGGAGCTGATAATGATGGAGAAGACAGTACAGAACTGCTACACAGCATCAGTTTTGGTAGATTTTGGTGGCAGTCAAGATCTTTCCAAGAGTTGAAGAGCCACCCCCTCCAGCAGCACCTATGCCAGACTTGGGGTCTCCCCTTGGATTACTTGGCCATGGATGAATCCATGGATTTTAGCGGGTATGGGCACGTGGCATAGAAAATACTGTGTTAGACTCAAACCTGCTCAGAGCCTCCCGTGTGCCGCACATTGTGTGGTGCCTGAGTCATCATTTACAAGTGTTATTTCCACAGGCTGCTGTTTTCCAGCTGACTTCACCCTGACTCCTACTGCTGCACCAGATATCCATGCAAACAAAAGCTTTGTCTGAACACAGAATCTACCTTCCTTATTGCCCATTTCACATTATTAATCAGATACCCACATCAGCTAAGGAGATGCATTTTCAGCCAGTTCCCTCTCCAGTCCAAAGATTCTTCTGAAGTTCATTAACATTTGTACTGTAACTACTGTTGAGCATGCCACATTTCCAGTCAAGATTTCAAACCAAATGAGGTTACAAAATAATGTCTTAATAGAGAATGCATGGTAATTTATATATTGAAATTAAAGATTAAACCTTAATCTTAATTAAATCTCACAAAAGTTCAGTAAAGCTGCCCAAATTATAAAATATAAAAAGATGTATTGATTATTTGAGAAATGGAAATCACATTTAATAAATACAGGAGTGAGCCATTAAGGGAATGGAGAGATCAGAAAAAGCACTAACTGGTGATTAAAAGAAGATAAATATTTATTAAATGTTGCTGTGATTTATTAAGCCGTGTTGGGCTAAACAAATGTAATTTGATATCTGAATCATATCTCATTCTGATACAGTCTTCATTAAATCTGAAGTCTTGGCTTTAAATGGATATCATATGTTCCCTTCAGTTCTTTATCGCTTTGAAATATCAGTTTGATGCTGTGGAAGACGTTGAAAGTCACAGAGACTGAAGTCTCCTGTGTATCAATGAGGTTGTTTTGCACTACAGGTGAGCAGTCAACTTCCCATTCCACAGTGCCTTTTTATCCAGGCCCTGTTGCAATTTTGCGCTGTCCCTTGGTGACAGGGCAATGTTCAGGTTTTAAAGCCATTCTGTCAAAAGGCCAGACAGGAAGAGCACGACTTCAAATTTCAATCAGTCCTCCAACAACCAGTGTGGAGGTCTGAGGCAGAACACCTTCACTGGTTTTAAAGAAGGAAAGCTGACTCTCACACTAATGGAGTTGCTGCCCAGCAGAACATTAGTGGAGGTCCTGTATGAGAAAACATCTAACCCCTTCATACACAGTAATTAGTCTAGCACCAATTAGCTCTGTTGATGTAGCTTTCCAGTTGAGATGCTAATCATGCAGGAACTCAGAAATTCATTCTTCCAAGGTTCAGAGAGCAACCTTATCTTTGGCCCCTCGCAGAGGGAGGCAAGGATCTGGTAGATCGTGGCACTCCATGCGCTTGAGGTGTTTGGATAAGAACATTTCTTCATTTTAGACAGCAAGTTGTCTCGGTCTTAAATGCACTCTCACACAGTCTTTTCAGCCTCTGTTTAGAATAGGAGCTTCTTGCTGAAAATTACTGGCATAAATGAATTGCTGCTGATAATTAAATTTGCACAGACTTAAGTGCCAGTGCTCTTTCCCAGTGCTACACTTAGTTATATACTGTTACTGAGAGTCATTGCCCATTCACTGCAAACCTGAAAAAAGGTTGTATGGAGAAGTAGCAATTGAATTCCACAAGTTTGCTTGAATCTGAATGTTGCAAGACCTCTAACTTCCTTTCCAATGCCCTTGCTCCCCTCCAAAGGAACAAAACAAAACAAACAAAAAAAAAAAGAGAGAGAGAGAGGAAGAAATGATGTGAAGTGCTCATAAACTGGAGAGGGGAAGAGACAATCACATACTATTCCTTTTGCCTTTTCAGGGATTGAGAAACAAAATCGGACTGAGCTGGGCACTGCAATCAATCACACCAAAGTCAGAATTCCACCTCTCATCTCTAGTATCTTCTTTTCTGCAATCACATGAGTAAAGGAAGTACAGCAGTGGGACAGATAGGAGTAGAGGCTGCCAAAGCCACTTCAGATCTGAGAGGACTTGATGTTTTGAAGGTGAAACCCAATCATGTGTTTTGGAAGTGGTTCTTACTCTTTACTGACACAGGCACTATGGTGAAAGCTGGGTCCAGCCTCAAGGGCCAAGGGGATCCATTAAGCCAGATTAAATATCTCTTTTTATTAAAGAGCAGCTGTGAGAGATGTCTTTGCATTATTTGGTGCTTTCCTGTAGGAATTTCATGATAGGAAACTTCTGGCATTTCCTCTCCCTAGTGCAAGCAGGAGTCGATCTAGCACAAAGTAATTACTTTCAATGTGTTTAGCCAGAAAAAAAGGCATGACTTCAAAATCCTCACTACCAACACAGCCAAGCAGATTCCTCTTCTGGAACTCACTTTTGGGTTGAAAACATGAGCAAAAAGTTCAAGCCCCTGAAGCAGTTGTCTTGAAAAGTCTTAAGCTGCTGAAGATAGCGGGTTTAGGACCATAACTACAATAAACACAGCAAATGAATAAGAGTCTTTTGGCAAGAATAAACCAGAATTGCAGAGGCGGATGTTGCCAGTGAAAAGAACAGGAAGGTAACCAAGTGAAGAAACAGCATGAGGAGGATTATCCTTATTTGGAAGCAATCCATTCCAGCAATAAATTAAGCCAGGGATCTCTGCATCGGAAAACAGCAGGGCAACCTATTAAGCTAAAGGACAATCTGCTTTTCTTGTCACCTTTGAGCCCTGACTAAATGGTGAGAGAAACAAACACACCAGAGATCAAAATGTATGTTATTTCAACAGCAGTAATGGTCAACTGCATGTTGCAGAGACAGTGAAATTCTTTCCGTGCACATTCCTAGAACAAGTGCCTGATCTTCAGCGATAGTATTGCCAGAGTGTGATGGCCATAAAGATCAAGTCACAGAAGAGGGCTTGGGTGGAAGAAAATTGATGATTTACATTTTATGGCAAAAACATAGCTGCTTTCACCCCAACTGCTGGGATGGGATCAGGTGAAATACTGAATGCAAACTGAAGCTTTTCTCACAGCGGTATTAGAAGACATAGAGGTAAAAAAGAAAAAAAATAAAATGCTATACACTTTTGGCTCAAAGGGGTCTATGGATCTGCCAGCTTGTAGCACGTGACATTGTGTGCATGCTGGCATGTTCCAGGGTCACATTTATTGCATCCACAATTAAGGGATTTCTGAGGGGCAAACACAGGCTGTCTTTCACAGGGGTTTAAACTATAGAGAAGAAGATTCCTAAAATGAACACACTGTACAGAACAGGGAGAATACAACTGAAAGAAGAGTAGTAGCAAATATTAAATATATATTTTCCATGTGCCTAATGTAATCAAAAAGAGAGATTATTTAGAATTTGGATGGTGTACCTCTGCACTTATAGGTAGCTGCTCCAGCTATCAACAAGATGACTTGTAATGCCTCTTACTCCCTTTCTGAATAACAGTCTGGCTGGTGAGTTTATATCTTTACCTCCACTACCAGCTGCTCTTCTAGTCAAAAGGTCCCAAGAGCTGCCCTGACGGAACTTAGAGTTGACATGTCACTCCATCTGGTCTCTCAGTCCTCGGTTTTCCCAAAGAAAGAAGAGGTACCCAATGATCCCAAACAGTGCACACTCCATTTGGTGATGAGCACAAACAACCTTTACCTGACAGATATTCAAGCATCTCCAGCTTCCTCAAGTTCCCACTGTGATACTCACGCTGATGCAAGATTTTTTTTAAAGCTCAAATTAGGCTGACAAACACAAACAGACTGTGAAAAGGGCAGACTGTCAAAAAAGGTTCCTCTCTTTTGAACAACACTGATGAAAAAACTAAAGTAGTTCCTTGTTGAAGAGTTAGCTCTAAAGTGAACTCTCAGTTCCACAGTGCTATGACATCTGCTTTTCTCAGCTCACTTAAAAGTCCAGCTGGCACTAGCAAAATGTCCCAGGGATGCTGCTCATTTCTTCTTCTTCTGTTGTTAAAGGGACCTCAGGCTCAGTTTGTGCTCTGCTGTCCAGGGCAAAACACTTTGCTAGTCTGCATTCTGTTGCCCACAGAAACTATTTTGAAGGGGAGATGCCAGCATCAGGTGAATAAGTCATACATGATCCCTGGCTATGTTATCAGACCTCTCATGGAATATTTTCAACCAATGATAAAATGTTATTACTGCCATTATCAAGCAGTTGGTCTTTATCTGTCTACCCATGACAGGCCTCGTTATTCAGACAGGTCTTGGGACAACTTCAAGGGGAGATCTTCCCCTCCAATGTCAAATACACCAGCTTTCTAGCCTTTTTTGATCCTCTTTTTTCTTTCAGCCCCTCCTAAACTGACTTGCAAAACAGATGAATGCAGCCCTCCTCCAACAAACCTCAGGGCAAGAGCTGAAGGAACCCTGCATCATGCCATGTCTCTGACCTTGGACTACCAAAGGATACGCCTCAAGTCTTCAATCTAAATTTTACAAGGCAAAGGCAAGTTCCTGATTTTTCCATAGTGGTCTTGATAATTACACAGAAGAAGGAGACATTCAAAATTTAAGGAGAATGGGCAAAACTGCAAAGCAAAACAGCTGAAGGAGCTGCCCTGAATTGAGACTTTTACAGCCCAACCACACACACATTCTTTCAAAACAGCACAGCAGCTATGCTTGTCTACTCTGTGTTACTCAGCACGTCTAAAATCCTTGGCACCTCAACACAACTGGCATGTGAGGGCTAAACCATTGCTGATTTAGTATGTGCTAGCCCTCTCTCCTTTTAACGAGCATGTCTCACCTTCCCCCCGATGAACACAAAGGCATCACTGTCAGAGGTCTGGGAGCAGGGTGACCTGTATGGGAGAGAGCAGGGACTGCCCTGTGCTGGTCCCAGTCAGTACCAACCCATGCCACCACTGTGCTGTGGCCAGTCAGAGGGCCCTGGTACCACTGCCCCAGCACAGGGCACAGGGGTAAGGAGCTCTGGAGAGGACACATGAGGAAACACAAAAGGAGATTTTATAAGAGGAGGTACACCTTTAAGGTGACTACTGCTATGGGTGGACCAACGCCAAAGCAGGGATCTGTGGGTCCACAGCTGTGGAGCCCTAAGGCAAGCAGGAAACAGGTGAAGAGAAAGGAGCAAGGAAATAAAAACAAGAAAGCAGGAGCAGCAGCAAGAAATCATCACGTACCAACCCACTCTTCTGTCTCCTGTCAGCTCATTCTAGGGACCGTCAAGGTCACAGTGAGCATAATGTGTGGCAGAAAAATTTAAGGGGGTAAGGGGAGATGTGAGGTGGAAGCTGAGCCTGGGGCAGGGGAAGAAAGGGTTTTCTCCTTGTGTTTGTTTTGCTGTTTCTTTTTTTTTTCTTCTCCATACACAAACTAGTAATTAAAAGCCTATGTTAACTGGCAATAAAGGAAGTTTCAATAGAATTCCCCAAGTAGATACTGTTCTGCCCATGACAATGGAGGTAAGGGAAAGTATTTTCCTTGAGTGCAGTAAAAGAGCTCAAATAAAGATGGAGGCAGTTGCCAATGATTGAAGGCAGCAATATTGTGGGAGCATGGTCTCCAGCGGCACAGCTGTCTCCTCTCTCAAGCTTAGTTCTAGCCTGAAGCTTTACTCCAAATGCTGATTGCACACAAAGATTTAAAGAACAGTCATAGTGTTCATTTCAGTGAGCAAAAAGATAAGCTGCAGTTGGTTGGTATCCCTCTTACATAGGTTTTCATATTTCTCTTGTCTCAAAATTTCTCAGAGGGTTTCATCTAATTTCAATAGATTAGAAGAACAAGGTACATGTCATAAAACTCTTTAGGTAAGATTTCTAGAACATCTGTCATTTTTTTCATATTTGATGCACATGGAGATGGTAGAGCCCCTACTGTGGGTTTCTCCTAAGTCCTGTTGTGTTTTGTAAGTCATGATAGTCGTGATATGAAGATCAAATGATGGAACCAACCCAACTCCTTGCAGATGCCAGTGTCATGTTTTTAATAGCACCCCCAGATCCCTGAAAAGGAACTAATATATCTAAAACCCAAAGTGATGACTGGCCTTCTGGAGGGAACTTTATCATGGAATAGATGAGTGGCAAAACACAGTCAAGGAGGCACCAAGTGGGGGCAATCCAGAAATCATGCCTCTGCCCATTAAGATACTTTTATTACATACATTGGCATTACTAATCTACAAGTTATGTGGGTTACAGAGATATCTGATCCTTTCTCCTTTATTCTAGAAAAGCCCATTGACATTCTTCAATCCCTTTACACCTATCCAAACAGCAGACACCCTAAATAAAACAGAGAATTAGCAGATAAATAAATAAGATTGCTTGTCTTCCTTTTGAAAACTTCTAAAAAGCTATTGGTGTTGGAGGATCTATAACATTTGTCTGAGATAGTGGATGTTTGGCACCAGTCCTTGCAAAAAAACATAGAGAACTCTACTAATCAGTTTAGGGTAAAAACAAGAAAATCTCCAAAGGAATCTGAGGGAGATACTGAGAAACTTAATATAATAAGCATTATTTACTTCAGCATGCAACATAGCCTTCCTTCCACACCTGTCAGCATCACATCTTTAAGACTCTCACTATGCCAACTCCTGCTCCAGGTAAGCTTAGGCTTTAGTATTATACTCATTTTACAAGTGAAGAAACTGAGGCAGTGACAGATGGAACAAACAATAACTATTAAGAGAGAGGAAGAATCCAGACTAGAGAGGCAAATCACTTGCAGGTAACCTGCTGGACTCTACCAGAACTTAGTGGGTACAAATGTCTCCACTGGATTGAAGAACCCAGTCAAAAACAGGGATTCTTAGATTAGTTTAGCAATGGGTTGAGAATTAAGAGGGCTGTAGGGAAGAAATAAAAGCAATCTTACCCTAGTAACATCCCTCATAGCTAGAAAAGAAGAGAACAGCTATACCATGCAACTATCAGAAATAAGCAGAGAAAGGGAAGCTATTAAAAGTTAAGAACTAACTGGGGAAAGGACATATCCTGGGAGCATAGTAGCTAGGTTTGTCAGTTGGGCCGATGTTGGATTTAACTAATACATTCCTAAAATTATGGGCTGTGCTTTCAAGGAGGGTGCCTCTCGCAGTACATGGGTGACACTAGGTCTCCCAGCTACTACTGGAAACAGGACAGCTTGACCACGCCCTACTGCCTGAATCAGGAAGGAGGAAATTCAACCCTCATGGATATCAACAGGAAACTACCAATAAACACATTTTCCAGATGGAGAACCACGTTATAAATAATACATTCATTGTCTTTATACACTTCACTAATTATTATTCTCATCTCTTCGTAGATCCATTAATCTCTCCAATATACCTATTACCAGAAATCTCTGGCACATGCTATTAGCATTGCTGATTCATTTAAGTGTATGACTGTCCTTATCATCTTGTCTTTCTCTCCTTTTTTCATGTAGACACAACCCATAAGATTTGGTTCCAGGTTTTGAGAACATTTAAAGTTTTTATGTGTTCTGACTATTCTGTTTTCCTTGTCACCTCTTTGATATACATGGTTTCGTGTTCTCACCTTTATTCACAGACAGAGAAAATCCTTTGCAGATATTCGATAGCAGCTTCAAGCCTTTGCTGTTCAAAACATACCAAATTTGGGACAGGTACTCTATTTCACCTCTAGGCGTTATCCTAACACTATAAATAAAGTACAGAGCATTGCAAGGATTTCAATATCCTTATGTTTCCCTCTAGACTCTTACAACTATCATCTGAGTTTTTAATAATCTACTTACTTGAAGTTTTGTGTCACGTCACTCTTCAACTGGTTCCCCTGGGAAGATAACAGACTTGGTCTACCCAAGTCACTCAGAATGACTGAGCCACAATAAGCAACACTGGTTAGAAAAAAACTCTGTTGGAAAAACTCTATCAAAATGCAAGTTTGTGGAAATCAAAGTGTCTGCAGGTACGTGTTAATCTCATCAAAGCTTTGGATGGCAGAATACTCAATTTGCTCAGATATTTTCCTAGAAATTAATTTATCATCATCTGTTTGTTCTTGCCTTTCCAACCTTCCATCCTGATTCATGATTAATTTTTACTTTTATACTTTAAAGAAAAAAAAAAAACCACAAACAAATAAACTCCAACCAGAGAAAATGTTCTATTTCAGAACTATATCCAGAGCACCTACAATGGAAGCCAGTACTCCTTATTGTGCATTCAAGAAATTAGCTGCTACAAACAACATTTGCTTGAGCCTGATAAACTGTTTCACCAACCCGTATGCTGCAGCTATGTGTGTTCAATTTCAGTTTGGATAATTCAGAGTAATCCTATTATAGAAAAGCACAAACCACAAAGTTCTGTTGCAGATGACATGTCAAAGTTCAGCGGCACTTGCAATCAGGACGTCTAACTTTGGTCCAATTCTGAGTTAGTATTGATTTTGTTTCTTTCCTAAAGTATAAAAAGCATGGCTTTGAGTGTCTCTTCACTGTAGTATTTTGGAGGCTGACAGTTAACATGCTTATGTCTTTGAGACCTGAAATCTCTCTCACTGAAGGTTCTATTAGAACTGGTATTTTGATAGAGCCCGCACACATCTGTGTAGATTGCTTGTCTGTGACCTTACAACACTTTTTCCCACACAGAGACAAAATTTATGATATCCCATTGATTTTTCCTAATCCATTTTGTTTCAGAATTGCCATTTACACTGTTGCATATTTATATTTTTTTCCTCCCAATTCTGACTCATTTCTTTAAAGAATGCTTAGGACTGGGAACATATCCTAGCAGTCTCAATAAAAAGAAGGAAAAATAAAGATTTCTTCTGCTGTGATTTAGTATGGGAATAACGAGAATACCAGGGCTCATTGGTAGTTACACAAACAGACTGAGCAAATACAATCATGTTGTGTAAGGAAGCATTTGTTATCCATATATTATATTTTCATGAGTATAACTAGAGCCCCCTGGCTCCCTGCTCTACAATTTAACAGGAGGGCAGACAAAATCATTGTGAATTAATGCAGGGGAAATAAACCCTCAGATTCCAGTTTTCTGAGCCTCTTAGCTTGGCTGTCTCCTTCAGTTCTCCACTGTCTCCCACATTTTGTGGCTTTCTGCCAACTTATTTCCAACAGCATTTTTAAAAGGTAGTATGTAATATGAGACAAGGGTTATGTGTGTGAAAATGTAGTGGTTTTATCCTACAAGCCCAGAGCAGATGTACCTACATTGATACAAAAGAAGGCTATACTAGTGCAGATCATTTCCATTCCTGCACAAAAGGAAGGCATTCCAATACAAACATGCCCCAGATGGCACCGACGTGCTCACATGGAGGCTTGTAAGACTTCAGCAGAGTGTGTGTGGATCAGGTGTTATTTGGACTTCCCCAGGTGGTATCAAGTCACTGATGAAAGTCACTCATAATTTCATTTTGATGAAATTATGCTTCTGCTTTGAGCATTACTGCTTGACTATTCTTGCCTTTCCATGCTGTGGTGTGTTTAGGCCCCCACATATTATTCTTAGTGATAAAGACTTCATTTTCAGTTTTGCTACCACCATTGGATTTTATCACTTCTTCAGAAGGTTCCTCAGAATTTACTAGCTTTCCCATGGCTCTACATCAGATTTTTTTTTTTCTTTTGCTTCTAACTGCATGTAAGTAGGAGTTTCCTAGACACCAACTCTTCTGCCTTCCTGCAGAAATTCCTTGCTATTCATTAAGCAGCAGTTGCCACCAGCTAGAGGGAGAAACTAGCCAAAATATATGCATTGGCTAGAGGACATGTCTGCCAGGGGCACTCCCTAACGTCCCACAATTTTTCATTGGTGTAACCAATAACACTGCATAATCCTGCAGTTTACACCAAAGAAAAGAGTAGAGGTATTTAGATCCTCAGTGTGAAATCCACCTGTATAGACAATGAATGCAGATGTGAGAGTGATTTCAGGCACATCTAGAGGCAGTTCACTCCTGAGGAAGAGAGGTAAAGTAGCTTTAGTGCCATGGACAGCAGCCTGGGAAGACGAACAGTCTGCTCCAGCACTACAACAGCTCCAGAGGAAGTCAGCCATTAAAGGGTAAATAAAGAAGACTCTAACCCAGGAAACTATTCACCATGTCAGCATTTTCTTATTAGTTAGATATCTATTCAAAAACACACCACCTTTTCCTCCAGCTCTGCATAAGGGGCATTAATTGGGTCCCTCTGCATCAGCCTGTGAAGTCCCTGTGAGATGAGGCCTGTCCTGTCACTGGTATGGAAACACGAGTTTCACTGGAGCTACCCTAGCCTAAATAAACTCCCCTTGTCCTAATACAGCCTAACAAAACAGAAAGAAAAGGAAAGGAAAAATAAGGGAAGGAAAAAACAAGGAGGAATAAAGGAGGAAAGACATGAAAGGTTCTGGAAATAGCTGGAATTGTTCATGCTGAGCCATTGGGCCCCGAGATTTGAATAATGCATGTTCCATAAATCTAAGTGTCCCCGCTTGCCACGTTTTAGAACAGGGAACAAAAATAATAGCTACTGTCCACACTTATCACCAATAATAAATTACAGGGCTCCTGTGTGTGGCAGCGATTAATGCAAAACGCAACCCAAAACACATAACTAAATAAATAGATAGTTTGACTTTCCTGGGGGTTATCTCTTTCCTTTTCTACACACCTCTCAGAGTCTCCTTCCAGCCAAAAATTATACTGGGAAAGACCCATCCTTACAGCATATCCCCTTCAGACAGACAGGCAGACTAACTCGTGGTTATCTTCAGAATATACACCAAGGCAGTCCACGGAGCGTATGCACCTCCAAAAACAGGAAATGGCCGTGCACTGCATAGATTTTGGTTCTTCTGGAAGGCTACGGTCTTCCCAAAGCATCATCTCCCACTTAAAATAGGGCACACACTCATGGATGCACCTCTCCAAACACAAGATTCACACTGCTTCCCTGAGGTCACATTCAGATCTACATTGATGTGTGTCTATGAGGGGCAGAGTATCCTTTTGGCAGCAGTCCCACTCCTTCAAATAGTAAGGGAGTTCTGGGGTGCTCTTTGGCCCCAAAGTAGCAGTATCGGTAGCAGGGAAGTCACTAGAAAACAATGCAAGGGCAGGGCATGAGGATAAAAAGGGTCTACAGAAGGCCCCTTTTAGAACTGCTCTTTACAGTGTAAGAACTTCCCTGCAAGGACTCTACTGTGTCCTCATTTTCACCTGGTCAGGGAATTACAAGTTCAAGCAAAGCTTTACTCTTCTTTATCCATATTTGCTGAGTAATGATGGGTCACCTTCACCGGGATAAGGGGAAGAAAGAAAACTCAACATGCAGTACGGAAATAAAAAATATTTGGTAATGCAAGGGGAAGGTGTGTGCAGCTACACAGGCTAAGTATCCACTTTAACATTACCAAAAAAATCCCCCAAACCAAAAATCCATCCACTAAAGAAATTTGTCTCCCTCAATTTAAAAAGGTTAGATAATCGAAATAATAGGCAGCCATTAGAAGCCCCTGAACAGTTAAACAGAACTGTAATCAGAGCTAGACCATGGCAGTTCACAGGTAACTAACTGTACCCTATTCTTTCTCTTAATATTTTAATTCTGACACATACAATTTTAGTTGAAAAGTTGTTTTTCTTTTTACACTAGCTGCCTTCAGTGCTTTACCAGCCTATTACCTCTGAGGGTATGGTGATCTGTCTCTAGAGAAATCTCTCCAAGTAGAGGCAATTTCCCCTTAGAGAAGCCATCCCTGTTTATAGTATGGGCTTCTGTGTAAAGCTACCCTTGGCATCCTCGTTGTGCAACTGTGAAGCAAGAAACAGAGCTGGAAAGGTCACAAGAAACAGAATAAACTGCAGGAGAGAGGCTACCAAAACAACTATAAAGGCAGCTCAGATGAAACTTGAGACTCAAGGTACAACACTGTTATGTGACCTGACCGAATGCCTGTGCTACCTGTCGTATGCCCTCTTCTTCCTGCTAGGGCCCTGTGCTCTTCTTCAGCACACCAGTGTAAGTCTGCTTGCTAGACTGGAGACACTTCAATTTACAAAAGAAAAATAAGAAAAGAAATTGTGTGCTCAAGCCACTGAGGGTGAGGTAACTCACACAAATGAGAGGAGGGGAAAAAAAAAGCAGCTTATACACAAAGCAGACACTATTACACTATTATTATTATTACTATTAGCTATTCATTACTCATATGTTGGCATTATAGTAGGATCCAAAAGCCTTATTCAGTATCAGGGCCCCATTGTGCTAGTCTCTATGCAAATACAAAGACAGCCAGGAAGAGCTCACAGTCTAATTTAAGACAAGACCCAGCAGGTGAATGTAACAAAAATTGGAGGAAGAGAGGGTAGGAAGACTATGCGATTTCACAGGCTAATGGTACATTGCTGAATGCTCATTCCTGGAAGATCTGAAAGGTTATGTCTTAATAACCCTCAGGGATGCTTCTTATGGCTTAAATCTCTGACCTCCTGGGTAAGAAGCAGCAGCACAATAATATCTCCTTTAGTTAAGTGAATGTCTAAAATGTGCTTAATCAGTAGTCCATTAACTCTCCACTTACCTCATTAATGTGTCTGTACAGCAGGTAGTTCTGTCCCACCCCACCATGTTTTTTTATATTCTGGCTTCAAATGCTGCTAGGCAAGGTGTAATGCCTTGGAGTGCCCTCCCTCCAGAGCATTTTATTTCATCAGTCCATATGTTTTAAACATATGGCACTGTCCCACTACAGATTTCCTTGGAATTAAGAGGTCTCCTATGCTGTCTGCTTTAGCATTACACATTAACAATTCTTAATTTATTTTTTAATTATATCTTTCTTTAATGACAGATTACTTCTTTTTTTTCCCTATTTGTAAAGAGTGGAAAGAAGTCAAGGATATTACTGAGCAAAATGCCAGCACTGGTGCTGTTGGCAGGTTAAGTCTTTCCAGGCCCCTCTTTAGAGAGTATCTACTGCATGGCTCCCATTTGTACAGCCTCCATGATACATTACATGCTGTCAATCAGACTAACAAAATCGTGATCTTGGCAACGAATAAAAGACAGCCTTTACATCGAATTGACCTGTGCTCTGTTTAAGATTTCGAGAAAGATCAGTCCAACTATGTCAAACAGAAAGCTTACCGACTCCTCCCATCACTTTCAGGAAGTCATGTCAGTCCTAATCTTCCTCAAAAAAGAAGTGAGAATAATATTCACTCTTCTTGCACGGCCATTAAAAATTAAATCAAAGGTGCACATGAAGAAGTTTGAAACTGAAAAGCACTTGACATTCTTAAACATGGCATGAAGTTCAAAGCAACCCTGATGAAAATAGTTTGATATACCTTTTTTTTTTTCTGTTTTAGATGACATTTTGACCCTTGCATCAAAAAATGGTTTACCCTCTAGGTCTGTGGCATACAGATTGTGACTCATATCTAAAGCACTCAATATCTAAAATATAATTATGCTTTAGTTGCAAAGTATTGTGTTGTTTCTGTGCAGGTTTTTCTCTACTCTTTCTCTGGGAAAAATCAAAGCAACTTCCTGTAGTAAGGCAATGATGTGACTAACATCTGTCATGGATCATTTTTTCTTTTCCTCATTTGTTCCCCTAGATCAACTGCAGTACATTTGAGAGAGGAGGAGGATTACTTGTTTGTTTGCGTGTTGTTTGGTATTTTTTGTCCTAGTAGCTCTTTCATGTGTTTTGCTGATTTTATACATGCAAATAATACTCAGAGAAGAAAGGCAGAGGAAGCGCATTACATTTGGAATAGAAGCTTGCGAGACTTGCAATGGCCATTCATTCCATGGCTGCTGACAAATTAACAGAAACTGGTTATCTTATATCCCAACCAACTCTAAACTTCCAAGAAAAACCTCTGCTCTGCCCAAGAATCAGAGAGGTGAGACATGGCTTGTACCTTGACAATACGGGAGGTGTAGTTGTTCATAATTCAGGACAAAGATCAAAACCTTGATCATGAATTGATATTACACAGCAAAAGCAAAGCTTATTTGGTTGCCTTGGCCTTTTCAGTCCTAAGTAAGCAGATAAAGCTTTGGTCTGGCCCCTCACATTCAACTCCCAATCAGCTGTTTTTGTCTGTGCTGCCAGCTCAACCAAAGGGCTAAAAACTTCTGTCTCAACTAAAGGATAAGGGAGTGGGAGACCAGTCATTTGAGTTCATTTAAGGATTTCACAGTATGCCAGAGACATTTACTCCTTTTCAACTATCTCAGTGAGTTCTCCAGTAACAACCCTGATCAACCATTAGTACAGGGAGCCACGTGGACTAGGGATCCTTAAAAGGTCTAGTTTGATCAACCATGATATTCGGATAACTTCAAATAAACCAGAGCTCTAGATACACCCTCTCTCCCTACAGACATTGGCATAGGGGGTGTCTGCCTGCCATTTATACCCAGGTTTACCTCAGCTGAGCAGCATAAGTGAAGAGTTTGGGCATCTCAGGTGATTCAAGAACGAAGAGGGAGAGAGACTGACTGACTAAAGGATAAATCTGTTACTGTTTCCATTAAAGACTCTTCCTCTTAAATCAGATACTTTAATTTTGTGCTTGAAATTTGTATAAGATAGCTTATACAAAGTTGTAAGTTAGCTTCTGATAGGTCTCTGAAGCTCTGATATAGAGTATGGTGTGGAGAATGCCATGTTTTATCTCAGAGGTCAGGGATTTTCTCACTATTTGGTGTGTATCGAATAAAAAACCAGTCCAGCAACCATAACTCTTCAATTTTTAATTTTTTTTTTCCTTTTTAGTTTTTCACTAGCAAAACAGATCTACCCACATAGAACAGCTGGCAGGACAGAGGCTTAAAATATTCTTTGTCTTCACAAGCATGAAGTAAAGAATGTTTTCTCTTTGCTAGGCTCTTTGTCGACTATATTCTTTGAAAGCCAGCCAGCCTCTTTAGTCCATGAATTGGGTTTGCTAATTTGCAAGAGGTTGGAATCATTTCTCACATTAAGAAACTTAAGATAAACATGCTGTGCTCTCTTTCTTGATGGTTTCTTTAATCTATAATAAATGCCATTTTGGACTCAAAGTCCTTGTTTGAGGGCAGAGATATTAGAGGCCAGCGTGGAGAAATGGATTTGCAGAGTCCACACGTACTAGGTTAGACACATGGCAAAGAGCCTGAAAGTGGAAGTCAGCCCACAAGAATTAGGCATTGAGGCTCAGAGATGGATTCTGAGAAAGTGCACCTCTGTAACTGGAAAGAAAGTTTCAAGCTTCCCTCAGTTGTGGGCAGGCTGCCTGAGGCAACAGGGATCTCTGTAGTCCAGAGCAGCCTTTGGGAAGCCAAATACTGTGTTATCATTTCCTTATGGCTTTTCTTCTCCTCCTCACTTTTTATTCTAGCTTCTTCTTTTGTAAGGAAAAGGGGTAACTAAATGTCATAGTGGTTTGTGTTTTGGTTTTTTTTTGTTAGGTTTTTTTTTGTTTGTTTTGTTTTGTTTGGGTTTTTTTTGTTTTGTTGTTGTTGTTGGGTTTTTTTTGTTTGGTTAATTTTGTTGTTTTTTTGGTTTGGTTTGGTTTTTTGGGGGTTTTTTTTGGAAGAACCTAAGCCAACCACAAGGGCTTGGATCTTAGCAACGTGGAACTACAGGAAGAGGCAGAGCTAAACTTGGTTCTTCAGGGCAGCTCCCAACATAATTATTCTTTAGTATATTTTGTCTTTGGAGAGTACTGATTTTTTTTCTTGGACTACTGCATTTCCAGCATTTTTCTTGTCTTCAAACAACAGTCCTGGAGGACAGTCTGGATCTATGGTGTGCCCTGCAGTACAGGCCTTAAGACTTCTGTGGCTCGCTTGGGGGACTCACTAGGCATCAGAAAGACTTCAGAATTTCTTTTTTTCTTGCAAAAGGGCAAATGCCAGCTTGAAAGACACAAATTCCTATAAAAGCTCTATTGCTTCTGGATATACTACACCCTGGCTCCAGCAGTGCTAAAAAGTAAAATAAAATAAAATAAATCAAACACATTAAGCAGACTTCCTTGTCAGGAAACCAATAGCACAAAACCAGTGTTCCAGGAAAATGAGAAGTACTTTAATTATGTAGGTCTGTTTTAAGAGCATTTCAGCATCTTTCATGCACAACTTAGTCTGCATCTCAACTTCTACCTCCAGTGGCCTCATTACACAAATGGAGGTAGAGAGCTTGGTCTTCTGCACTGTTCTACAATTGCTCCACAGGAACAAAAAATACCCTCAGCTTTAAGCACCCTTGCCAGTATCAGGCTGCTCAGAGCTGTTTTCAGGTAAACCAGCAAAAGGGTTATAGAGCCTATTAAAAAGATATTTCCTTTTCCTCTATGATAACTCATTTTCTTTTTCTAGGTAGCATAATGTAAACAAAATTGCCACTCAGTAACACTATACATGCAGTGAAAAACACAATAACATGCTACAAGAACAGAGGAAGGCACAAATGGACACCATGGCAAATTTCACACAAGCATGTACACAGGTGCATGCTCGGACCTAAAATTTGCATTGTGACAAGCTAGAACATGCAACAAAAGGAAAGAGTTTCAACAAGATTTAAAAAACGAGAACAAGAAAGAATAAAGCAAAGCCAGGTGAGTTATATGTCAAACACAGTCAGCAATTAAACCATGAAATTATCTGGAAAATATTTCAGAAAGCAGAGGAAGGGTCAGACTGCAGATAACAATGCACTGGAGTATATCTTCTAGCAGCACCCAGCAGAGACTATAGGACTCTTCAGATTTCCACTTATTGAAGTGATAATCCTAATGGTTACGAGCCACTTTTTTTTTTTTCTTGTACCTCAGCACAGCTCTACCTTATTCCTTTGCAAAAGAACTGAAAAAACAGCTATGATAAATATCAGCTTCTCTCACAGGTCTCTGTGGGTATTGCCTCTGAAGCCTAATTATGTCAATTTAAGTGTCAGAATTGTTAACTTGTTTTCAGCTAGTCATTTCAACAAAAACAGCTGTCTTCCCTCCAACAATGGGCAGAGTTTCTGACTGTGGACAGAGCACAAATAGAATAATTGGCAGTGTCCTCCCACTCCAACCCTGGGGAGAAGCCAAGGGAGGTGGGAGCTTGAATAAGGAAACCCGATGGTAAGCACATTGGTATGGAAGCCTTTGATGTTGAGTTGTCATGAAGCATTACAGACGCTGTGTGATTGTTCTGCCAGTGTACACGTGCTGCACGCTGATGGCTGGGTCTCAGAGGAGAATGTGGTGCCTGTTCTTAACTAACATCCTGTAATGCTTTCCTGCTTGCCCAGGTGCTGGAGGTCAGCCCTGGTAGTCCAAAGCTCCCATGCATCTATTTGAATTCTGTATGCTGGCTGGCAAGTTTGTTCACTAGATGGTAAGCAGGTATTTATTAAATCCTATTACTCACTTTGCCACTGCCTGAACTTGTTGCCAAGTATCCTCACATGTTAAGCTCCAACACTCCTATATCCAGTCTCCCAGTAACGCAGGACATAAGTAATGAAAACTGTCATGCATCACTTCTAACACTCAAAGTGGTCAGGCCTGAACACTTGTTGACCTTTATGAAGACCAAGCCATAGATTAGATCAGGCCTTTGTCCCATTCTAGGGAAGAGGAAAATAGAAAAGAAAAAGAAAAACAAAACCCAAAACAATGCAGTAGACTTAAGCAGAGGAACAGCCCTGAATTTCTGCAAGACAGTGAGCCATCTACCTTGTGCTGTGCCTGCACACTGCCCAGCACACTGGGGTCTTGGCACCTCTCTGCCCTTCTTCCTGTAGTGGTAATATAAATATACTAATACAAGAGACTACTAAAGGCCAAGCAATCCCGTCAGCTGTGCTCTTCTACAGGGCACTGACCACAGAGAGCAAATCAGACGTGTTCTTTCTGTTCTGCACCCAAGTTCAGGTGTCAGGCAATGCACATCAGATAAGCCCAAACTGCAGTGAAGAGAATGGGGCCTGCCTCAGTCCTGATATACCAGAGCTCACCTCCCTTCTTTCCTTCTCCCAGCACCAGTCCAGGTAATTAACAGGGTGACTGGCACTAACATATTCTTCTCCAACTTCACACAGATTTTTTTGTACCTTTCAAGAGGCTATAGCCAAAGGCCCTGGTAACATCATTTACAGTAGCCGTTCACTTGATTGGGAATTTGAGGTATAATGACTCCTCCAATCCAATGAGATTCCAGCAAAGGGTGCACCCTTGCATTATGTAATAGGCTTTGGAATTCTGGGGGTGGAGCAGTCCCAGTGTTTGTTTTCGAACAACTCTGCTCTGCATGCAGTTCTGACAAGCAAAGAGGCTAAGATGCCATTCTTTTTCATCTGGATTTGCTGTGTCCTACTTTTTCTACTGGATACATAGGGTTTGTCCCAAACTAATTACATCTACAAAACACATTCTTTAAGCTTGTAGATGCAATGGAAGTAACTTTTGTGCGTCAACAGTTCTGTTAGGTGGAGTCACCCATTGTCAGTGACAGACAACTCTTGTATTAAATCAGAGTACATGGTTTTACAGAGGACCAAGCAGAACAGAGATCAAGCACTTTCTCTACTGATTCATAAAAATGTATATTTTGGACTTGCAGAAAATCATCTTCCCTGAAATTCAAATAGAGATGATTTCTCGGGAGACAATAATATTTAAAAAGACAAAACAAACCAGCTTGAAAACAAACCCAAGTATTTTCATTGTGGCATTGACTTGAAAAATTAATCTCTCTATCTAAAGCTCTTATTGAAAGATATTAGCCCATGCTGGCAGAGCAGTGAGTTGCCAAATGTCCTCAGATGCAGGAGACCTCATTGTAGGGATATTTCCAGCTTGTGCAGAGTTGAATCTGATGTCAGTGGATTCCCTCTGCAGTCCCCAGTGTAAGGGGAGCATGGCAAGTGAAACAGGGTACAGCTGGAAGAAATACTATCACTCTTTGGCTCAGCTCATTTGTCACTTAGGGGCCCTAGGGCCCTGGCCAGATGGCAGAGTTTAAAGGAACTCAGGCTAATATTACCTCAAGCTGCTTTTAAATTATACATGGAGGTTAGCATAGGATTGACTCCTAAGCCAAGGAGCCAACCAGTAGTTCTTTGTTAACACCATCCTCGCTGCGGACTCTGACCAGAGTGGAAAATCTGTACCAACGAGGGTATTTGTGCAGCATGCCTGTCAGTCAGGCTTGAACAGAGGGGAAAAATCCAAGTTTTCATAACTTGACTAATTTCCCTCACCAAGAGAGGTGTGAGATGAGACTTGTGCCTCATCTTTCTTAATTCCCTTTTATATTTTCAGCCACAGAGTCTTTTCCTTACACAGCTACTGAAGTCACTGCACCTGCTGGAACAAACCAAACCTTTTCAGAGCTGCAGTCACAGAAGGTTGAATTTTATTTCTTTTCAGTCATGACAAAATATTCAGGATCATCACAGCCAACTCCAAACAGACAAAAAAGTGAGAGTCACCTTTGCAGTGAGGTGCTTTAGGTTTATTTGGCTTATTTTGGGGATTAGAAAAAGCAAATAATTTCCAGTTCAAACATGCTGTAGTTATTGCCACAGAATTTTAATGGTAATGTCCGCATGTCTTCTTAATTTTACTTTATATTTTTTTAACTGGGGTCCTGAACTTAAAAATTCTTCCAAAGATGGGTAACTGGAGTTTTCATTCAGACATTTTCATTCAGACTAATGGATGTTATAGCACTAAGGACACAGAGAGAATTAGAGTGGGGAGAGAGGGAGAAAAGCTGTGCTCTCTTTTATCTTTTATCCCAAAAGACAATGTTGTCTCCTGGGGTGGGATGCAGAAATACATGCTCAAAACTGCCTGGGCAAATAGGAAAAGGGTCCTGACCCCCAACACTTGGGCTGAAGAGTTAGTGATTGGAGTGTAGGGCATGGCTTAAGTGGGAAGAATGACCATGCAACTGCGTTGAACGTGAATTTTACCTACAGAGCAAAGAGAGGTCTCTGTTTGGATGTGGAGTCTCAAGTCGGCTTTTTGACATACACTTCTCACATTTAAGCTCAATATTGTCCCTGTGCATGATCCTGCATTCCACTAAGAAGAGACAGGAAACCTAGAACCTACTTGCTTGGTGCCTGCTGGGGACTGTCAGGGAGGGATCCATTTAGCAGTGCTTCTTATAAGAAGTGAGTTTTTAATGAAATGGGCCCTTGATGCAGCAGGAACAAGTGCCAGGACATGCACACTTCCAGCAGGAAATTCTGGGTGGCCAGCTATGGGTAACCACATTTGACTAAGATCAACTTGTGCTGGAGCTGTAATAGGACTGTATAGGATCAAAGTACCATGAACATTTTTTGTTCTCTGTACAGCACTACACACATATCCACAGGGTTTCTCTGAAAACAAATGAAAATCGTATGACCACTGGGTCACCTTCATGTAGAGTACCTTCTGCTTTATGCTTGAGCCCTTCTCTCACCTTGAAGATTTCAGCTAGCAGAGATGACATATTTGCCCTTCCTTCCATAGAGCAGCTTAGAAACACAGCTCATTCTCAGCAGTGCATTAAATCAGAAGCACACACGGGCATCGAGAACAAGTATCCTAGAAGACAGAGAAGGGACTAACACTTGATCAGCAGAGAAAACACCCTGTTCAAATTTTCAGAGAGATGTCTTTCTGCAGACTCTCCTCTGCAGGAAGCAGGGGGCAGAAAGGGGCACTCATGTCTCTTGGGAAATGCAAGGGGAGCCCCACGGACACGCTCTCAACAGAGAATAAAGAATAAGGGACAGAGAAAGGAGACCGATAAAATATATTCCTCCCAAGTGGGACTGACAGGGGGCATTTATTCCTCAGAGTGATATTTACTGCCTTCCCACAATGTTTGCACTAACTGGCAGCTCTGGCTAGCTAGACTGCTGTGTCAACATCTGCAGGTGTGAGCATGCGGCGATGTGCAAGGAAAGGGAAAAATAAGAGAGAAAAAATATTAAAAGGAAAAATGGTTTTACTTTTTGCCTTTTTCTGTGTGCTTTTTACTTTCTGCAGAGTAGAAACCTTTCTGTGCTGATACCAGGAGGAGATTCCTAATGATTAATTGATTTTGCTGTCAAATGTAGGAAGTATGTGCACGAGCCGTGCATAAGTGAGGGGTACTGACTATTTTTTTTCCTAACAGTAAAACTTTTTTTTTTTTCTCCCTTGATTCCCAACAACTTGCAAAAAACAGATGCACAAACAAGGAGAGGAAGAGAAGCAAATAAAAGGAATGTAAAAACCCTGAGACATCAGAAACACAGCCTACCCCATAATTCTGGGGAAGTACACAATTTGTCTTGACCTTTATAGGTTTTCAGGCTTGAGTGAAATGCAAAGGCTAAGAGAACCTTGAGAAGCTTTGCCACTGCCAGATTACACCTTCTCTTGATGCACTTTTCCCAGCAGTGTTTCTTGCTTCCTCACACATGTCCTAACAGAAGCACTGTATTTCTTCATCTGGGATTTCAGAAAATGCTTCAGGGTTAAAATCCTATGTTGTTACGTCCAACCATGCCACGAACAATGTTCTCCTCATCGCATGAACTCAATTGCACTATTCAGACCAGCAACAGTCTACTGCAAAGAACTAACAGGATTTCTGCTTTGCTTTCCTTCAGAAAAATGAAGCTCCAATTTCATTTTTGCAGATACTCCTTAGGAGCCAACCTGGTCTCATTTTTGTAGGTACTTACAAACACCTTCAACTTCTGGTGTTTCAGCAATTGTATACTGATCCTCATGACATCTCTGGCAGGCAGAACAGAACTAAGTGATCATTCCTGGAAAGCCAATTACTAAATCCCCAAAACAGACCTTGAACATGTAGGTGCTTGTGGCAGTCATAAAACCTCCACCTGGCTTCTGCTCCAAAGCCAGTTGGCACCTAAGGTGATTCTATTGGTGATCTTTATGCTCATACATTATTGAGGCACCTATATTACTGCAATTAAGCACATGTGTAACCATTTAAAACTGGCAGATGTTCAGAACTTCCTTCATAGATATACTCTGGCTAAATTTGCATGCAAGATACTCTCTCTCTGCCTCATCTTCTCGGTCTTACAGGCAGTACTCCAAACATTTCCATATTTCTTATGTAATACCATCACATAAGGATCCCCATTCAGAGGCACCTTGACACACTTGAGAGGTGGGCTCATGCAAACCTCGTGAAGTTCAACAAGGTCAAGTGCAAGGTGCTGCACCTGTGTTGGGAAAATCCTGAGCACAAATATAGAGAATGGATTGAAAGCAGCCCTGAGGAGAAAGACTCAGTACTTCTTGACAAGAAGTTGGGATGTTGGTTGCCCAGAAGCTCAACAGGACTGGCAAGGTGCTCTAACAGCCCAGAAGTCCAACAGTATCCTGGGCTGCATCAAAAGAAGCATGTCCAGTAGGTCGAGGGAGGTGAATCTCCCCCTGTATTTACTCTCCCATGAAACCCCAACCTGGAGTACTGTGTCCGGCTCTGAGGCCCCCATATAAGGAGGGTATGGACCTGCTGGAATGAGTCCAGAGGACTCATCCAGAGGAGGGTGACAAAGATGATCAAAGGGCTGGAACACAACTCATGAAGACAGGCTGAGAAAGTTGGGGCTGTTCAGCCTGGAAAGAAAAAGCTCCAGGGAGACCTTACAGCAGCCTCCAAGTACCTAAAATGGGATAGATGGGACGTTAGGAAGAAATTCTTTACTATGAGGGTGGTGAGGTCCTGAAACAGGTTGCTCAGAGAAGTTGTGGGTGCCCCATCCCTGGAAGTGTTCAAGGCCAGGTTGGATGGGGCTTTGAGCAACCTGGTCTAGTGGAAGATGCCCCTGCCCAAGACAGGGGGTTTGGAACTAGATGATCTTTAAGATCCCCTTCCAACTCAAGCCGTTCTACGATCACTCCTGCCTGCTCTTGACCAGACAAGCTGAGTCTTCAAAAGCATAGTCACTTGAGGAATATATGGACATTATATACATTCACATTTTAGTCCTGCATCCACTAATTAAATGATATGAATAAAAGTTGCTCCATCAAATCAAGGAAGTTGAATCTGTTTTAATGTACATGAGGACATTTCTATTTCCAAGGGCAGAAACTTGGATAAAACAAAATATAAAGAAAAAAAATTAGACCTTTTTTCCACTGACAACTCCAGCTTCTACATTTAGATTTGTCGTTCAGTGATGGAAGAGAAGCATTTCACATTACATTTTTATAATATTGAATTTGTGAAAAGAAAAAATTTATTATAGAGCTAACTCTAAGTAGATAGGGTTTTGTCATAAAAATAAGAGGGGGAAACAAAAAAAAAATCCTGATTCCTATAGAAGTAGCAGAAAAAGACTAAATAACCTCAGATCTGTTAAAAATTGATATATGCTAACTTCCTAAGTGTACATTCTAGATGATATTTCTGCTTCTCTAGAAATGGCAAGGAACTGGATGTCACATTCCAGACTCATTTCAGCTTCTTATGGGCAAGGTTTGGAGGAGTGTGAATCCAGAACAGAACTTAATCTCCAATTACCTTCCAGCTCCTTCAACCAAAGCCTCACTATCTCATTTTAACAGTTGAAACTATCACGCATCTATAAAGTCACCAGCATCTTAGACTCAATAATGTTTATATGCTTCCAACTCTTCTGATTTAAGAGAATGTTACAATTCCTGTTTTGCAAATAGCAAGATAAAATTCCAAAAAATTAAAGAAGTCATCCAAGAATTAACCAAGACTGTTACAAACCCAGGTCTTCCAAATCTTAGTTCATGCCCTAACCACCATATTCTCCCACTCCACTGTGCAAAGTCTTGTATAGACACAATCTTATACCAGATAGGCAGTGACAGCAGCTACCTAAATATTTAGTATATCTTCTTTTCAGTTCCTTTTTTCCTTGATGAGTGGACATCCAATTTTAAGCTCATCCAAATATGGGAAAGCAGGGTAAGAAAAGGAAGGGACAGCCTTCCTGTCTTAAGATTTTATATAAGAAGAGTCACAGTGCAGATGCAATGGATGAGGCTACAGAAGAACAAATAAGGTTTTCATTGAAGAAAGATGTCTAAAGACAAGTGCTTTGGGGTGTAGGGTTCCAGTGCTGCAGGGTTCAAGCTTTTTGGCCTTTCCTGCAAATATGCTATCCATGGAGACAGGCTTCTCTTGTGGAAAACCTTCATGGAACTATCAGAGTGGATAATTCCACTTAGGGAAAAAAGAAGGAGGAGAGGGAAAACAAGCCACCTTCTCTGCTCTCAGCTGATGTTTGAGCTTCTAGGCATTTGCACTTGAAAGTCTTTGAGCACCTTTGAAGTTAGATGTGAGAGATTTTCAGACTGCTTTCTCTACCGATGGCTCTGAGGACCCCAAATTTTGCAAGATGGTTTCTAAAAAAAATTCCTCTCCATAGCATCCTCAGTTCACCCCACTGAAGTACATAACCACCCAATCCCTACAATCCTCTCTGGAATACTCCTCTCCCAAAACTTCTGGAATCCAGGTGCTCTATTCAAAAAGTCCTTTTCACCGTGGAAGTCAGCAGAGGTAAATACACATTATCCTGCACTTCAGAAATTTTTAATTTGGTCTTTGGGATAAAATTTACTTTTTCTAATGAGTTATGAAAACACAGAGACCATGATGTCTGAGTACAGAATGGTGGACACCAAGAGCCCTAAAAGAAACAAAATCAGTATGAGTGGTATTCAAGCAATAAAAGTCATCAAAAGCTAGAGTTAACCACCTATATAGAGAAATTGGACATAGGTTTAAAACACCTCATGCTAAGGGATAACTTTTCTATGGCCACATGGCATTCAACACAGTGAGTTACTGAATTGCCAATTCTATCCACTGAGCAATCCCACAGCAGTCCATGTCTGTTGCTACCTCACATGCAGGCTCTTCTTTCTCTTCAACAGGCTAACACACTAGCCTGGTTATGCAACACGTCAAAGAGCAAAACAAACAAGTGAGCCAAAAGGACAGGACATCTATAAAATTATCCCACACCCTTGAAAATTTCAGCCAGAGCCTTTGAGTCTCTAGTCTCCTGTAGCAGAACAAATTCCACATGCCCTCCCAGCGCTGCAGGGAGGAGCATTAGCCTATTGGTAGGTATAGCCTACAGTTTCCTTTGCAGAACCCAGCTGCGCTGAATAAATAAATCACCTGCGGCCATTTATGTGCAAATAACCTGTGCCAAGGGGCCTTTTGGAAGAAAAGCTTCGATCTATGCTCACAGCAGCATTGTCGTAATGGGAGCAAATAAACACGCGTGCTGTCCTCCCCGTTCTTTCCCCCCCCACAGTGCTTTTGTAACACAGCACTTTGCCTTGCTGTGTTAAGGCTGAGAAGCAGCATTTTGCATTAAATAGTCGGCTGTTACAGAGGAGAAAGAGGCACAAAGTGCACTTAACAAAACCCACCCTCTACTCCAGAGTTGGGACGTTAAAACCAGAGATGAGTGAACACGTCTCATTTACCCATCTGTAGCCAATTCCCTTGACAGGCGCCATTAAAAAGCCAACCAATTCTGGCACTCCAGCTCTCAGAGGGGCCCTGCAACACAGTTATTAAATAAAGTACACTGGCTTTCATTGTGGATGGGGGTTGCTTAACATAAGTGCAGCACTTGGAATTTAAGGGGAAGCAGAGACACAGAGGGTTTGAGCCTCTAGATTCTTCCACTACAGGCACCCACTCTCCTCCACTGCTAAAGTCGAAGTCCTTCCTCTGCCTTCACAGCTCCAGGCTTTTCTCATTTCTTTCAAGTCTTAACTCTGAACAAGCTAAATTCAAAATAATTACACCACTAGTCTCAGGAATCTCACTCCTTACAGGTCTTATACACGTGCTCTCACTATCCACTAGGAACACTGTGATCATAGGCATACACATGGGCTCCCACTCAGCCTTTTCCCATCCAGTTTTTTTTTCCTGAAAGCTGACTGGATTTAAAAAAAAAAAAACCCACACAAAACCAAAACAAAACCAAAATCCAATTTTCCCCTATATTTTTTTTTTTTTAAGTTTTAAAACCAGTTGTGCTTTGGCTGTGCTCTTGCCCCTGATGTGTCTGCTTTCCATGAATATTCTGGTGAGCAAATTCTTAACAAGTTCATTCCTGGAAACATCAATTACCAGAGGACATGAGTCAAGAAAGTTAATTCCAGGCTCCACTAGTAGCTGCTCTGATAGGTTGCTGCCCTGACTTTATTGCCTGAGTAGGATGGCATGAAAGGTACCCTGAGGCCTCAAGCTGCTTTGGTATCCTTATAACAAATTGTTATTGGACCAAGAGTTATGCATACATTGCCTAGGAAGTTTCAAATCAAGAGAAATCATCTTGACAGATTTCAATCTGTTATCTGTTTGTGACTATTTCCAGCTGGGTATTTGTCAGGCTCACTGATATCCATTTCCCCCACAAACACCAGAGAACTACTACCTTTTGTCAGTGCCAAAGGTTTCTCATGGACCTGGATCCCTTCCCAAATGGGAAGTTGCTGTGTGTGTTCCCCTGCTGAGGCTGTGCTGCTGTACGAAGCAAGGTCAAAATTCATCTTGCCTGCTTAACTTGGGTTTCTGTTAATTCCTCACCCAGTGCAGACAACCCACCTCCTCTCCCTGCCCCCACCAAACCACATGGCTGTAAGGGGCAGAAAAAAGTATGGGAAGAGAACTTCATTTGCAAAAGCTGAAGTATCTACATCCGCCCTCCCTTCCAACACAGCCTGCCAAACCAGGCCACCAGCAGCACAGCCTGTTCAAGTCTACAGTTCCCCACTTCCCTAAGCACACATGGATGGGGCTGGAGCTCTCTCCATGAAGGCAGGGCTAACAAACTTCGAAGGGGCCAGGCAGTGGGAAATGTGTTTCCTCTCCTCCCTTCCCCAAGGAGCATACCCCACTCTACTTGCAATCCCAGATTTATCAGGTTGCTTAAAAAACTGCAGTATGACTGGGGAATAAGGATAATGGTATTTTCCTCAGCTGAAGCTGATCCCATATCCCTACCAGTATTCCCCCAGACAGAGAGGTTTCCAATGTAAAATGAGTACGGTTAAAGGAAAAACAGTGCATAAAAGTAAAAAACTTAGCTTTTAACAAAGTACTTTCAAACCTTATCAGTATCAGAGTTGATATTTATTTCAAGCTTTTTTTTCTTTTTTTTTCTTCTTTTTTTTTTTTCCCCTCAAATGATCAGCAACAAATAAATAGACTGAAAAAAAAATAAATAGATGTCCTGATTCGGTATGGGACTAACTAGCAAGAAACCCCTGGAGGGCAGCATGTGATCCAGTTGGGCTCCACTGACTCACTTCCAGCCTAAGCAAGCATTACAGAAGCCACAGCAAACTGGGCTCTGCTCTCACTACTAGAGGGAGCTGCGTGACTTCCCCAGTTCCCAAAAGCTGCTAAAATTCTGTCAAGAGAGTGTCTTCCTAATTTGCATTATCTTGGTCATTTACAATTCATCCAAACAGAGCTGACAATTAGTGGTTGTTGGTAAACTCTGCAGTGAGCTCCAATCAGTGCTTTGCTGCTCTGGCGCTCCCTATTTACAAATTCTTTCAGTTATGGGCATATTAGAAAACCAGTTTTGACAATTTCTGTCCCACGAAGTTACAGTTTCCCCCAATTACTGCAGGTAATGAGAAGACCAAGCTCACTAAAACATACAGTTCTGTGACCTGAGGACTCCCAATTTGTGGGAGAACATCGAACATCATGATATGCACATTGACTGTACAGGTGCAGAGCCACCAAGCTGAGGCAAGGGGTGGATGCAGTGTTTCTTAGGAAAATTAAACTGCCTCTTTACTGTAGGTGCAGAAAAACCCATCTTGAATCATCATGGAATCATCTAATCCTGACCTGGACAAGCCTGTGACAGCTGGGGAGAATTATCAATAGCTTCTCTTTCAAGCCCTGAAACCTCAATAGCTGGGAAGTAGCAGCAAGATATAACGCAAGGTAAGAAGGGGGGAGCAGGTGGGAGCAAGAAGGGAACATCAGGGAAGGACCTAATGTATGTCAAGACATAAATGTAAGTAGACAGAGCTCCTACATTATCTAACTACTGCCCTCCTCACTGCACCATCCTGCATGGTAAGCCTTTCATTGCTGTTGCTGTGAAAGCCTCTCCTCTGTGTGTCCTGCCTTTTGAACAGCCTTTTTGCATCTATCTACCTCATTTACTCCCCCTCTCAGTTCAGTTCCTCTCCTGACAGCATCTCTTATTCTCCTTTGCCAACCAGCCTGCAATTTTTCTCCTTTTGATCTCATTTCTCTCCATCAAGTATTTAGGATTCCCATTGGTAAGAGATGGGCAGCGTAACGCTACAAAACAGCATTTCAGAGCAGTTCAGATTTACCAGTTCAGAGCACTACTGACTGAAGCAAGAGGCACTGAAGAGGCTCTCTCATACAGTTGCAGGGACATTTGCAGTCTCCTGGCTTGGATAAGATGGAAAAATGCCATTTCTGTATTCCTTTACTCAGTAGAGAGTTTTTTAGCTTTATTTGTTGTCCCAGGATACTGGTTAACATTGCTGTGTAAAAGCCACCACTGCATCCATCCCCCAAAAATAGATGCATTCTGTTTCTATAACATTAGAGCTGTTTTCCTCACCAGTCCATCTCTGACAGGACTTTTTCCATCCTGCATATGGCAAATCTATTGCCACATAGATGCATATGCACAGTATCTTTGAGATGCAGAGGACTAAAAAGAATGTGTTTAGATAAAACCTCTGACTGGCTTTATTTTCTTCACCCATGCTTTATCCGAGACACATTGCATTTTGATCTCTGGCTACCTGCAAACAAAGAGGTTAAAAAGATGAGGGAAGGAAACTAGTTTGTCTAACAGTGACTGAAACTGGACACAGCTGAAATTACAGTTTTATATAGAAAGCTGATGAAGAAACTGCACAAGGAACTGCATAAACCAGAGCAGCTTCTGGCAAGAACATCGCTTTCTTCACAGTCAGAAATAGTTTGCAGGACCCTCCAAGGCCACAATTCATTATCCAGTGAAATGTTTCATCCATTTTCACCATGCTATGAAACAAATGGAGCAGAGAGCCATGGATCACAGTGGAGCCAGCACAGCACAGCAATAGAACAAAAAATTCCTTATATTACCTCCTAACGTCCCTTGGCCTGATTTCCCCTGCCCAATGCATATCTTAAAGATAAGCCAACACAAGCACTACAGCTGAAGCCTGGAACAAATTCAAAGACTTATTTCTCACTTACACAACTTATTTCTCATCCAAAACCCAATGCAACAATTCATCTAGAGACGCTGCTTATACAAACACTGCCTAGAGGCCAGGCAAAGTGAAAGCTGCCCTGGTTGTGCCATTGTAGCCAAAAAACACGCACCACATGGCCGTGATGCTGTTCTACTGTCCACAGCCTGCAGCCCCCGTGACCAGCAATTCAGACGTGAGCTTCATCAGTCATGAAAAGCACAGGGCATCTGGTACTGTTCCCACCGCTCTGTGCTAACTCTGGGTTTCTACCAGACCCATTTCCCCTAACCATTTCCCACAAACAGGACACAAAGCAGCAGGCCAAAATCTAGCAGTTTTCAACCATGCCAGACAAGATCAGGAAGTTAAAGGCCTTCAGTCTCCTGCCCTCAGCAGCAATTAATTTAAAGTGGTCTGGAGAAAGACGGAAACTCCACCCTAATGGTCAACCGGTGCATGAGAGAGAAAATGAGCCATTTCATGGTCCCTGTGGTTATCATCTGCCACAAAGCATAAGATTTGATTACCCCTATCTTAACACATAATTACAAATGGTCATAAAATTATCCAGGCCATTTTTAAAACGCTTTTATAATAATTGACTTGATGACCTCCTGAGGCAACAGAGGCTGTAAGCAGTAAAAAACAAGCTTATTCTGCTTTAACATACCTGTGCTTTATAATTATAATATCCTACAAAAAAGAAACACTGATATAGGGATATCCTCTTTGGAGTAACATCAAAGGCTGGCACTCAAAAGAGGATACAAAAGAATCCCAAACTAACTACAGAAAATCACCTGCGCACAACTTGGTGGACAGTAAGTCATGGCAGCAGCAGAGTGTAGCAAGGATTGCTGGAAAAGGATCAGGCACATTCATTTCCTGAGGAAAAGTGCCAGGCCAGAGCTCCACAGCTCACCATCCTAACAGTGAAATACAACTTTGGTTTTTCATATAGAATATGTACATGAAGATCATTAGTGTAGATCCTAGGGTAAATGTTGTATTTCTGGCTAAGTTGCTGACTCTGTTTCACTTGCCCATTCCTCATCTCATCTATAAAATGGGAATTAGGGAAATTCTATTTCTCTGGATCAGAGGTGTTAAAAAGCAGCCTACAAGCTAAGTGCTAGCGATAGAGCTGTTCATACTGCACAGATGTGAAATGAATTGAGCTCCAACTGCAAGGACTTATGCTGCATCTTGTAGTGTTTGTAGCTAAAACATCCATTTATTTCTTCTGTGAACCCAAACCTACATGTTCCTGCCTCAGCATTGCTTTCCATGCATATTCTGGAGATGTAATCAGAGTGCAGGAAGAGTTAAGGCTGCGTTGCTGTTCATGGGAGGATTGAGCAAGGACTTGAGGCAAGGCTTTTTACACTTGTCTCCCTCCTCCCATTTTCAGAGCTTCCCAAAGAAGTAAGGGGCATTTTTTTTTTTTTTTTTTTCCCCATTAGCCTGAACTGGCTGTCTCTTCCCATGAATTGACTACTCCCCATGTCAAGGCAGCCAACAGGGAGAATCCAAGCCAAAATCCAAATTCTGAAGGAACTCAGCAAGGTAGGGCAGTCCTTAACACTACTGTGGGTAAAAGGTGTCAGGTCCACCCCTTCCCTATATATCTACAGGACTAAGTACAATGGCAGCAGCTGTAGCCACAATTGCAAGTGTTATTTGCCCAGCCAAAAAGACAGTGCCACACATTCTCAATAACTGAGCAGAAGATCAGCAGTAGCATACAGAGCTATGGGGAAGAGATGGGAAAGAAAAAAAAGTTGAAAGTGACACTGCAGTCATAAAAAGCTCTGATCAGACTTCCTAGAAACCAAACACAACACAGGTGCCTTCTAGCTTTCCTTACTTACTGCCTCTCCACCTCCATGAGACATTGGTCTTACTAGGTGGCCAACAGTACTTCATAATGAAAGTAAGAAGCATCCCAGCATCACAGTTTGAGTCAAGGCAGAAACACATCCCTCAAAGCTAGGCATGTGAAAAAGGGAAAACAGTTCCTGTGCAAGAGACAAGATCATCATGCAAGTCTGTTTTGAGCTGAATATATTCATGGTGACTCCATGAAATTCTGAGGGATCTAGGAAAAAAACCAGAGTTCCCAGTTCCCAAGCCTGTGCTTGAATCACAGCAGAGAAACCACAAAGCAGAGGAAATCTTCACAGTGACAAATGGGGATAGAAAACCCCAAAGACAAGGCAGATTTGTCAAGGCAGTAGCTGACTAGTCCTCAATCCTATCAGAGAGGTAATTCGCTTTGCCCTCCCCTTCAATTTGTGTTCCTAAGGAATCAGCAATCACAGGGTGCTTACAGTGTCCTGGTTTCACCTGTCACCAGATTCTCCCAGTTAACCACAGCCATACAGGTTATGAAACGGCCCGAAGCAGGTCACTACATAACTGACTCACGCAGCTGGATTCATCGTGGATGTACCTGGGGAAAAGGGCTTGGAGGGGGTAAGGGTGGAGGGTAAACTTGAAGCAAGAAACATAATGTAAGGGAGCCATGGCCAGCTCATTAACCCTATCCCAGGTTACTGTGTGGGGTCTGCTGGGTGCCAGCATAAGGCACTGTGGCAGAGGCAGAGGGAGGGTGCCCTACATGACTGCAGGGGCTCCAGAGTGACAGGAGGGGAGAGGCAGAGCTTGTTTTTTCTTTCCACGGAGAAGGAAGATAAGGAGAAAGAAAAAGGTTGACAATAATAATTTTCTACATTTATGAAGAGCTGAGAAACTTTGTCTACTCAACAGCCATTTCTCACTGAGCTGTCTCCCCACTGTGAGGTTTCTATCTCATGCCTGACTGACTCTCCTCTTGATTTCTAGTAATTAGGAGCCTTCCAGCCTGCCCAGATAAAAATCCTCTGCTTGAAACATCCTTCTTTTCAGGGACCAATTGGGTGCTATTATCCCACTGATTTTTAAAAACCTGTGGCTATACATTAGAGACCCAGGTGGTAGGTCCACACTACTTGCTTGTCTTACCTCCATACATTTCACCTCCAAATTCCTTGCAAGGAAACAGAATGGATAATAAAATCCAGAGGGAAACAGATAAATCAGAGCACTTCATTCAGACACTGAGACAGGACATTGCTCAAGGAAGAGGATTCATCCGCCCTCAGCAATGGAGTGATGAGAATCACTACAAGCACCCACAGGAAACCTCTGCCTTTAAAATAGTCTGTATTTTACCCACGTGTGTCCATGTGTGCCTGTAATAAAAATAATTGCTGCTTGTAATCATTAGAGATGAGCAAGGCAAAGGCTGTGCTTTTAATAAGCCAATATGAATTTCATGTTCTGCTTGCTGTCTGAGCAACAGCGATTGCTATTTCCTTTGGAGATTGATTTTGCCTTAGGCTTGGTCTTAAGAGGTTATCTGATGAATTTTGGTTATTTGGGAAAAGGGGACAAAGGGCAGGCCTCCCTTGGAAGTGAAGATAAAAAAGTCTGTGTGCACATCCTTTTTGCAGTTCTTTTGGTTCAATTTTCCATGAGATTTCAAAACAGCAGCTTGAAAGGAAGAGGGAGCTAGTGGCAGGCAAGATGGGGTTCTAAAAGTCACAAAAAAGATAATTCTCTCTACAGACCCTACTCTCTATAGGGTCCCTGTGTTGGAAAGGAAGCAATGCTGTAAGATATGAGGTCATATTTGGGGGGCCAGGCTGAGGTGTCCTGAACAGTGAATTCTGAAAATCTGAGTCCTGCCAGTCTCAAACGCTAAGTGGACCAAGGCATCCAAAATTACAGACCACTTCAAGTGCTTCCTCTTCTGCAATGCTGTCTTTTTCCCTCGTGGTCATGGTGACCTCCTAAAGCAAAGGTGACTACTCCCAGGGCTTTTCTTGGTGCAGGACAGTATCCAGAATACCGATCCCAATGAAATTATCTCGACCTGTAGAGCAGCATGTGGGAAAGTTGCTCAGAGAAACAGCAGCCATTGGGCTTTTCCTTCCCATATGAAGACATGCACTTACCCCTCAGTAGGGTCCAGAAATAATAGCGTTCTAGGTTTGACATGTCTGAATTTCCTTTCCTCCTCCACACCAACTCTCTCATGTTACTGCTGGCTTTTACCTTCCCAGGCCATAATGAATCTTAAGTGTTTTTACATCTCCCCTTGAACATATTCAAAAGAGGTAATTAATTAGGAAGAGGAGAAGAAAGAGGAGAAAGCATATGTGTGGGAAAATAAAAGACTTTAGATAACAGTTTGTGTATGTTTTTGTATGAGTGAGAGAAAGTACATGAGCATGACTGGAAAGAGGTACAGAAGAAATATGTAAGAAAGGCAGACAGGTTATCTGTCATCCAGCCTGTCCTCCATTAGTTTCCAGGTCTGTCATCCTTCTATCCTCCTTTTCATCAAACTCTTTTATTTCTCCTCTTTCCAAGAAGATCAATGGAACCGTTCTCTCTTTGTATAGGATGGGGTAAATAAAAAAAGGATTGCAGAGAGGAGGGGAGATGGAGGAATGTGGTGAGGGGAGGGGGAGATGGAACCCCCAAACTCTTATTTACCCACTGGAGCAGAGAAGTGAGGAAAAAAGCTCACACCTTTAAGGTAAAACAAATGCTACAGAAACAAATACTCCACTTGTGAACTGCAGTGTCTCTGCCCAAACGTGCAAGTGTGAACTGTTTTCAAATGCCTCAACCTTTCCTCTTAGCTGCAAAAGCAGAAGGGAAAGGCCCCTGGCCAGTGGTTTGACTTCTACCACATGACAAGGTGCACTGGCTTTGATGATGGAACTGATAACAAAGGCACCGTAGATGATAAACACTCCGGGAGCTCAGGCTTCTGCTGTGATGAATAATCTCCTTGCAGAGTTTCAACTCATTTATTTTGCTAAATCCTGTTTTTAAGAAGAACTGCTGTGCATTTGGTGACACTGCACATGCTAAAAACTGGAAGACACGGGAAGGCAACAGGGTGAAGTGGCTGTGGGTGCTAGTGATTTTCTGCAGTTCCTGACAGCACCTTCTCCTGGAAGCAGCTGGGACAGGGAAGAGCTGTGCTCCTGGATCCAAGGCAGCAGGAGACTACAAACTCAATAGTTTTAAATAGCAAGCTTTGATCACTTCCCTAGTGACATAGCTTTTGTGCTGTGGCATATGTTCTTTATCCATCTGGGACTGGAGCATCCTACGGCTGCTGTTTTTACCTGCTCCCTGCTGCAAGAAACTATGAGTAGAGTTGTTGTGAGCTCCCCACTGAAAAAAATACAAATGGCATGTTACATCCTGAATGCCATAAGAGACTTAAAAAAAAAAAAATAGTTTTGCTCGTAAGTGCAAAATAATTAATCTGCATGTTTTTCAAACTACTACTGATGCAATGGCTTATTTATGCAAAATAGCCAAGTGTAAAAAAATTAAATGCATCCCTAACTTTCCTCTTGCTGAGAGCTGGTATGGTTTAGGATTATCTCATTGGTAGTTTGCAGTGCACATGACACTCATGTGATGTAATTAAGATCATACATTCAGTAGTAATCTTGCCCTTGCAGTTCAGCCAGTGATGATTTGCCTCTACTGCAAGACAACTTACCTTAAAAAAAAATAAAGCAGCCAACGAGAAGGTGATGTCTCCAGTTATTTAATTTGTAAAATTACTAAAGAACAGGAGAGCAAATTTTTAGTCTGAAGCAATTAAGTGGAGCTAGTTAAAATACACGCTTGGGCTACTACAGAACTGTATCAGAAGATGGACAGCGACCTGTAAGCTCTGATGTCAGCCTGTGTCCCCTGTTGAACAGGCTGTCATCAAGCACTATAGGCAATGTAGCTACCCAGGTGAGCAACATGAAGATGAAACACAGACCAGAGTCAGGCAAAGCTCCGTGTGAAGAGGACAGCTCCTGAGGTTCATAACACAGTTTAGATTTTACATGTGTACGTAAGGGATCTCCTGCTTAGGAAGGGTCATTGCACTGTTACTGCTTGGTGAAGGAAGTAAGAAAGAAGGGAGAAGAAAGTTGACAAGAGGAAATGGCTTCAAGCTGTGCCAGGGGAGGTTCAGGTTGGACATCAGGAAGAATTTCATCACTGAAAGGCTGGTTAAGCATTGGAAAGGGATGCCCAGGGAAACAATGGAGTCACCATCCCTGGGAGCATTCAAGGAATGACTGGACATGGCCATGGTTTAGTTGACAGGGGTGTTTGATCAAAGGTTGGACTTGATGACCTTGGAGGTCTTTCCAACTTGAGTGATCCTATTCTATTCTATTCCATGGTATGATATTAAGTGTGGAAGTGAGAGGGGGAGCAAAAAAGAGATGATCTTTCTTGCTTTCTGGTCCCCAAGGAAACAAGCTTTCCTATAACAATGGTAAAGTAAACAGGCATCCCTGAAGAAACATGCATCCTTGAAACATTCATTTATATTTAATACTTGAGTGTTTACAAAACTAGAGGTGAAGGCCAGCATCCTGCAATGACTTTATTTGCTTAGCGTTATACTTGGTGTAGTCTCCATGGAATCACTGCCTCCCCCCACATGCCTTTTGGCACCTGTCCCAGGGGCAGAAGGAAATGTAGTGACAACACAACGAGTAGAGAAGAGCAAGTCTACCACTTGAACAAGAACTGACTGTATCAGATACAAAGACACTGCATGCATGAGCAGAATAGCGCTGGTGTGTGCACACAGCTTCAATGCACTGGGAGAAAACCAAGCAGCGTTTTTGAAGGGCCTAGATCTCCTCAGAGAAAATTATTAAATAAATAATAAGAAAATTCCCCTATCTGTCAGAAATTAGTTTAGTGATGTCCCCGAGGAAAAGGCATCTGTTTGAGGATTATTTGGCCTAACTGAAAGAAGAAAAAAAAAAGAAAAAAAAAGTAGGGATGATGATTCAATAGCATGAATAAGCATGCAGACACGCTGTAACATTAGTGAAGGTAAGAAGTTGCTGCTTTGGCAAAGGACAAGAATACTGTTTAGATTAGAAAAGATGTCAAGAACACTCCTCTGAAAAACACAGCCACAACTCTCTTCATTACAATACTTATTTTAGCCAAAAGTACTATTGTTTCAAAGGCTCATGGGCCAGGTCTCATGCTTTTATGATCCACTGTGGCCACTACTACTGAGCTTTTCCCAGCACAGATCCATCTAGGTACACTGGCAGCTGCCTGCTCCCTGTAGGTGAGAACCTCAACAACCTCTCTTGATCTTTGCTGGGGCACAGAAGGAGAAGTAGAGAACATTTCCACAGGCCAGGGTACACCTAGCTTCTAGAACCAAATAAACAGCTTGTTGTCTCCACACAAATCTGCGCTCTGGCATGTTCCCTGCGTGACTGTAATCACTGGATAGCAACACACTGCCTGTGGGAAAGCCACATCCCACCCCAGCAACTGCTGCGTGCTTTCATGGATGGGAGCTGCCCTCATGAGGTGATATCAACTCTCAGCCTACGTCAGAAAATACTGAGTCATGTAGCAAATGACCAGCAGTCATTAGCTTACTCCAGAGGGAAACACAGGTCTCAAAAGGGCTGCCTGGGTCACTATTAGCATCTAGAGAAGAGGCCAAGGCTCTGAAGAATACCTTTTTCTCACAGTCCATACCAGAAGCCTACATAAGAGGCTATAATCAATGAAAATGGCTATATGGAAAAAGATAAGGGGAAATCACCTATGTCCCAGCACTGGCAGAAAACTCATTAAATCAAGATGCTAAGGCTATCCCATTATGTTTCAAACTGGTATTTTATTTCTTTACATAAGCATGAAGGGAAACTGACTCCAAAACACCATTCACAGAATCTCTCATTTGCATCTTAAAAGGGACAAGTCTGTCTGTTCTGCTTATTCTGTTCTTTAATTATCCTAACGAAAGCAAATGTGAATCCCCAAGGGTTTAGTTCCTTTCTGACGGATTGCTTTTAAACTCAGAGACAAGGAGACCAGCAGCCATCAAACCCCTTAGTTTTTAACTTGCACATCTGGGGAAGTTTCCCCTGATATCTTGTGCAATGTGGACAAGAGTTCTAATTTTCTGCCATGTGAAAAGCCCATGAAAAACCAGCTAAGGCTCCAGAAAAAAAATGAGATGCCAATGGGTTCAGGCCATGTGGTCCTTTTAAGATGCTCAATTTATTACAGGATGACCATCCTTCCATCCAAACAGAGCATAAGTTATTTGGTATGTTTAAAGATTCCCACTCAGAATCAGTTTAAATTGCATGCAAAGTGAGAGCAATAGCTTTGTTTCATATAGCTCTTTGTGAGGGGCACTGGTTAAGTCAAAAAGCCAGGACTTGAGAGAGCTGAGTCCTTTTCCAAAGTTCCACAACACATTTGCTACTACCTTTGAACACAGTCCTTCCTCTAAGGCAGAGTATTAGAAGACAAACTTTCCTCCTACAAAGAATCTGTGTGACACCTAGCAGAAAGAGGCCTCTAGCTGCTACTGCAATGTAAATAATAAATGAGTGAAATAATAAATAGAAATAAGGCATTCTGTTGCAAACAAAGCCAACATATTAGTGAACGTGTTCAGTTCTTTTAAAGCATATCCAAACACCAGTTTAAGCTCCAATGTTAAAACACAGTGTCTCTTTTAAAACTCCAGGGAAAGCAACAGAAGTCTGTGGACAGCTCTTTTCCAGCCTGAACCCTTCCAAGGGTTCATATTGATAAACAACTAGAATTGTTCATGTAATGGTACAATATCATCCTTAATTGCTTCAAATTCCATTTCTGCTGCTTCGCCCTAGGATGCCTCAGCCTGCTCTCAGCATCACCCATAAAAACTCAGTGGGTTTCATTACAGCTGTGGTGAATTCAACCAGCAGAATTTGCCTCATGCTGCTCTGAACAAGAGCACCACCAGCAGATGTTCTAGTTGTTAACCACCCTGTCCAGAGCCTGGTGAGTATTAGTATCTGAGAGGAGGAATGTGATTCACTAGACAGGGCAGCACTGCAAGACCCATAATGCCTGAGTTCTTCTACCAGGGCAGCCACTGAACTGATACAGGAATGAGAACAACCTGCTTTATTTCTTCATGCCCTCATTTTCTACCAGTTTACTCAGACAACCTTTTGTTGCATGTACATGGAACAGGAATCTCACCTTGGTTGAATGCTCTGGATGCTGTTGTGATACATAATCACAGCAAAAAAAAAATTACCTCTCTTCTTTTTGAGGCAAGCTAACCTGTCTAAACCTTTGTGTACACACTGCAGTCCCAAGTGACACCACAGGATCATCCAATATTCTGATAATAACAATGAAAATACATTTTAACAGCAGCTGGATGAAAAACAAGCATGAAAAATTCCTGTGTCTATCCCCTTGCCCCCTCCACCTGGGCTGTGTTGAGTCCGGATAAACCAGTAGCCATTCAAAGAAGCATCATGAATTTCACTTTCTGAAAAAGAAGGGACAAGAAGAATGATTTCTCAAGTGTAAGTAAACCAAGAGTGAGACCGAGGGAAGAAGACCAATAGGATTTATTTGTAACGACAAGTGACAAGTGATCACCATAAAGATATTCTTGGAACAGAATCCTGCTAATCTCTGCTATAATTCTAGTCCCAAATGGTTTGGCTCTGGCAGTACTTCTAGAAATGATATATGTGAAAGCACTGGGGATTGTCAAGAAAGAAGTTTTGCACTGACAGTTATATTTTGGACTCACTGGGTTTTCTTGTGCTTCCCCTGCCCCACCACCCTATCCAGTTTCCTTGTTTTTCTTTTTCTTAATCTAAGGTCAGCTGCAATTAGTATTTAGAATAGAAAATGTTTATAAGCTCTCGCTTTTATATCATTAATAATGCAACAAATGTATTGAATGTGGGCAGACTTTTCAGCAATCTGTAGTGCTCTCCCCCTCTGGCTCAGAAAATATGCACCTCTTGAGAGAAAATCTATTTCATTAGAGACCTGATAAAATGCCTGGAAATGACAACATAAATAAGCATTTAAGTGCTGCTCCCTCTTTTACTCTGAAGTCTTTTCCAGCTGAGAAAAGCGAGAAAGAAGCTGTAGTGGGATGGAGGGAGAGAGAGTTGATGAATATTTGATCACAACTGTCTTAAATAAATGCTTCTTCCAGACATACCCTCTTGACATATCAACTACACTGTTAGTCTCACCTCTCTCACACCATCTTAAAGGCAAGTCCACGGTCAAGGTATTTTGACAACAAATGAAACTGAATGTTTCTCTTTTTGCTTCTCTCTTCTCTAGTGTGTTGTTTACATTGCTGTAATTTCTTTTCTCTCTTTTCACCACTGTCATGGTTTGAGATAGCCCCAAAATCTAATTTCCCTAGTCTAAGCCCCCTCCCACATCTCAACTTAATGTGAGATGGGTTTTCCAGACAAAACACACCAGACTCAAAGTGGGGAAAGGGAATATATTACAATGACTGTACAAATAAATACTACAATACATTATACACACGATCACAACTATCTCTACCATGACAACCACCCACTCCCCAAAATGCTTTGATAGGTAGAGTCCCTTCTCCAGACTTACTGCCTGCTATGAAGGTGGTTTGAAGTGTAGGTTACAGTACTGGTCAGAGTGCTTAATCTTGCATGGCTGTGTTGAGCTTCTTTACGTGAGTCTCTCAGAAGGAGATGCCAAGGCTGGAGGTGGAGAACAGGGGAAGCAGCAAAACAACTGATCAAGGTCCTTACCTCAGACCTTCACAATCCCTCCATGCCTTGCCTTTGCCCAGTGATGGCTCACAGAGTGCATTTAAATGTTAAGCAAAACTGGGCACCAACACAAACTGCATTCATCTTGCTGTTTGTTCGCAAAGCCCTCCCTTCAGGATCAGCAGAACCAAGAAAAGAAAGTAAGTGACTTTGGCCTGGGCTGAGATTTCTTTCACCCACTGAAGTACCTATCAAGAAGGCAGTATGCAACAGCCCTCAGATGCAAACAGAAACAAGACAGCCCTCCCCACAACAACAAACAAACCCAACTCTCACATGTACCTGTGCAGGGATAGGGAATCCCAGTAACACATCTCTGTGCCTCTTGCCTACTTGCCAGGCACCACACTAGCCAAACACCGACTTCACATGTTTATCCTTCTGTGTCTCAGTGAAGCAGCTCACCACACATTTTGCAAGTCAGGCAAAGTAATGCAATCATGAAGACCAAAACCAAAATTCACCAAGCGTTTTTCTAGTGACTAAGTGGCAGTAAAAGACTTGCAAAGGGTACAACCAGCTCTTTTGGGATTTCAAGTGTTCTTGAGAAGCCCATACATATTTATTTTTTTCTAAGCTAAAGAATATATTAGTTTTTCAAATGCCTTCTCTGCATATGCACAAGTTGGCAGCCCAGATCCCTATGGATCTTGTTTCATTAAGCAACCACCAAATTCCTTGTTATACCTCCTACTTGACTAAAGTCACACAGGAAATCTATCTAAAGCAAAGACCCTTGTACAAACTTTTAAATCCTAAACTGAAAACCACATAATTTGTGTCACTTCTCCTTTACCACAGCTGACTCAGACTGTAGCCACACAGACACAATACCAGTTTTTCAAGTTGAAGAATTCAATCAAAGGAATTCTTGGCCTCTCTAAAAAGAACTGAGGCCAAGAAATAAAGATTTTGTGCAAGTGATGTCTTTGGAGTCCATGTTAAATGCTAACGCCATGCCATTCCATGAATCTCTTTGAAGGTGATAAGTTTAGCTGGATTATTCAGCTCTTAATAGTGGGAACTCTGTGAGGAACAGCAGGTTATGGAGGTCAGCTAGAAGGTTACTGAGGTCCACCTGGCAGACCTGCATTGTGGAAATTAATCAGAGGGGTCATGATGGCATTACAGAGGATATTCAGAGGCAGCAGGAAAATTGATAGGTTTTTCATATCAGTAAGACAGACAACTCTCCTAGTTAACAGCAGGGTATGCAAAGGCCTCAGCTATTATGCAGCAGAGAGAGTCACAGCCCATGGCAGAAAGCTGTCAGGAGATGCCAAGTAGAAACCCATTATTTAACCTCAGCCTACAACTAAATACCACACAGCTCCTCACTAACTATTCTCTCCCCAGTTGGGAGGAGAATCAAAGGGAAAAAAAAAACAACAAACCTAAACCTTTTAGGTTTAGAGAGAAGAACAACTTAATAACTGAAAGAAGGAAAAATATAATGATAGTAGTACTAATGTTAATAATGAAAATGTGAAAGAGGGGAATAAAAACCAATATAAACAAGGAATGTATAACACAATTGCTCACCACCTACTGACCAGTCCAAGACCATCCCTAAGCAGCCATCAGCCTCTCCTGGAAAACTCCCCCCAATTTATAAACTGAGTATGACATTCGACAGTACGAAATATCCCTTCGACCAATTTGGATTAGTTGCCCTAATCCAAGTTGAGGGAGCTGTGCTCCCTCACAGCTTCTTGGGCAACCACTTGCTGGCAGAGCACAGGAAACCGAAAAATCCTTGATTTAGGGTAAGCAGTACTTAGCAACAACTGAAACATCTGTGTGTTATCAACATTATTCTCATACTGAAATAAAAACACAGCACTGCACCAGCTACTAGGAAGAAAATTAACTCTATCCCAGCCAAAACCAGGACACCATTCAGAACAAGAATTGTAAGAACAAGTTCAGATGGAAGTATTCAAACCAAAAAAAACATCCGATTTGAAATGCTGTTGTTAGCCCAGTTCCTCTTGAAGCACAGAAACAAGGAAGGAAGCAACAACTCAATAATGCTGTTGTCTAACTTGTCCTTTGAACTTTCAGCTCTCATCTCTACCTCATTCTCTGATAGGCTTCTAACAATCTCAGCCCTGACTACATCCTCTTTAAAGGATGTAAAAAAGTTTTAGTAAAGTTTAATTTAAACATTTAAAGGATGTTAAGAAAGTTATGTCCCTGTGCATGGTACCATGAGCTCTTCTTTGCAAAGTATCCCTGTATTAGTAATTTGTATTCATTTATGGAAGGCAAGACCTCTCTGTCTTTTACCACCACACTCAGAAGCAGTAGCTTCACACTCTTACCAAGCTATTTAACCTAAGGAAGGAAGTGGGAGAAGCTTCTAAGTCATTGCAACAGCTAATGGTGGGGACTAGAACAGCTCCACATCCCAGCCTGAACTGAGATTGGCAAAAAAGAGGCTCCAGCACAAGTCAGAGGAAGTTGCACTGCAGAAAATGGCACATGAACGGCTTCAAGAGGGAGCAGGCTTTGACTGACACTGCCCTAGTACAGGGCAGAAAGAGGTGGAGACGTGATGCCTTCCAGTGACTAGGCAGAGATACTACGTTTCTAAAATGTGTGTGCACTTCACTTCTATTCTAGTTTTTGATCCTACCTTTCCATTTGCTTAGCAAGGCAAGAACTTACTGGTCCTAAAGCACAGGGACAAATCCTGGGACAAAATGAAAAAAAATCCAATGACTGGTGTATATCAATGAATCATATCTGGCCTGTAGTGTGCAAAAGAGAAAAATAGATTTCTTCCTGAATGCTGGAAATCTTGTCAGTGATTTCTTTGTAGGACAGAAACTAATATGTTCTTTTCTTTTTCTTTCGTTCTCCAAAACAAACCCAACTGTGCTTGCCTTGGAAGTAGTGCCATTAAACTCCTTATGCTGTTCACCCCCCATCAAGAAAATCACTTAGAGCCAAAGGTGTCTGTGCTGAAACTCCAGTCATGTCAATGGATGAAAAAGCCCAGATGAACATAGTCCATTAAATCTACTCTAAAAGAGATAGCAATGAAGAAAGAGAAGGAAAAAAAGCCAAACCAAAAGCAAAACCAAAAATACCCTGGCACAAAGAGCTTGATCCTAGGGGTCACAGCTGCACATTAACATTTCCGCCTTAATAAAAGCCTAAATCAAATCCTCAGTATTTAGCACCTAGTTTTCACTTGGCACAAAAGAAAAAAGAAAAAAAGAAATATGAAAGGGGAAGGTGAAAAGGGAAGAGCAAAAAGACACAATATTTTCTTTATATATTCAGGGAATCTTTTCTCTAGCAGGTTCATGGGGGTTTTCCCTCTCTTTCCTGTAAGACAGGATTAAGCAGCACTGCAGCATCTACTGTCAGCTTGAATTCCCTGCCTCCCAGAATGAGTACTCATAATTAAAAGCTTAGCTCAACTTATCCCTCCAGTTCCCCAGGTGAAAAGTCAAGGCCTGCATTTAATTGCATATATATGTGTGCATGTATAAAGCTGAAGCTCTGAAGAGAGACGATATTTGGAGGAGGGGAGGAGAACAGGCATAGAGGTATTTGACACAGTCTCAAACAGGGAAAAATAGGAAATGGGAAGAGAAGGAGAGCAGAAAATGAGAGTTTAATTTCTCCTTCTGTTTCCCTTTAGTCCCCAGCCTCCCGCCTTCTCCTATACCTTTCTTTTTTTTTTTTTTTTTTTTTTTATTTAGGATACAAGCTGTCATTTTCCTCCTGTATTGTTTCATTAAAATCCTTGGGTTCCTCAGTGGGAAGAAGTAATGCACAGAGAGGTTTCTCCTGTGTATAGGCTCTGTGGTTTATGACAGGATTTAATTCATTCACTAGGGCTTGGCTGTGAGAAAGATTGAATCAACTTTCACTCACGCACAGCATGGCAAGTGTGGAATGCTACCTACATGCAAGTTTATCCCTTGCTGTTCTGGTTGCACAGGTGTTGTCAATCCCAGGCCCTCCTGCTTTGGCTTTAAGGCAAAGGTGATTAGTCACAAGTGCTGAGGGGGAGGAATTCTAGGCACCTCTGCTAGGCCAGGTGCTGCACTACCAGTGAACGCTAAACAGTGTTTTAAGCCAAGGTACAATAGAATTGTAAGCTCTCCAGAAAATAAAGGCATTTTCTCTGAAGTGGACATGGGCACTTTAGAATACAACTAGGAAGTCACACATTTCAATTCCTATGCAAATAGATTTGATTCAGAGGTTGCCACTGCACATCATATTTCTAGCACTTTGGACCCTCTGTATCCCATGCTGATCTTCAAAGAATAAAGACAGATGTTGAGGATACTTTTGCATTCCTTCAAAGCCCTCTGCCTTCCACCAGACCATGAGGTCACTTCTACCCTTAGAAAAGACTGAAACATTCCTAAAAATTTTGCCAAGCAGGCCACACACAGAATCTTACAGAGTAATAATAATGTGACTGCAATGGGTAATTGAACTTGGAAAATAGTTTGCACCAAGGAATTTTGTAAGAGGGCAGGTGGGGTTGTTTCAGCACAGGGTTTATATGCTTGGTTGAAGCCCACAAGGAGGAAGACATCTCTCGCAAAAGCAATACTTCTTCCACCCTTCCCAGCCAGCATCGGGTCTTTAATTCTGTAACGCTACCAATGCAGTGCTCTACTGAGAAGTCTAATCTGATCCACCACTATTAATGTCTTCCAAGTAATTCAACCATAGCAGCAACACATATTCTTAAAATGCACCCCATAAAAGCATCAGCTTAGGAGACACTACACCTCATATTCTTCAGCACCTCAATACAGCAGCTTTCACCATTTGACAGTAAAAGTACACCAAGTTTGTACAGATCTGTCCTGCCAGGATGCTCCTTGGATCTCCGACAAGCACCACAGTCATGCCTCACACCATTGCTTTAATAAGCAGGAGCAGGTACAGGTCCACAGTTATTGCCTGCAGTTGCTGCTCCCCCACAAGTATAACTTGTTGTTAGGCTAGGAACATAAGCCAGGTCTCTAGGCAGATCTACCTGCTTTAGAGCACCCTCCAGCATGGTCCAAGGTGTGTAATTCCTCACCCGTGGGTACACTCCCAAGAAGTTTTCTTCCTCTCCCTGATGCTACCTTGCCCATTTTTATCATCTCATAACACTTGACCTATTGGTCAGCTTACCACATGCTATGTGCTCTTCTGCAGAGCATAACTGTCTGGGTCTGAAAAAACCTTAGTGTTCTCTATACATTGCAATCCATTGGTAACAAGCTGCTCGCCAGTCAGGTCACAGGACTTATGAATCTATTTGTCTCCTTTCTAGGCTTCTGCTGGTAAGAAGAGCCTTGAAGTAAAAAACAGCCTCCCCAAATACTGCTTTACTGTCCCTGGTGCAGCCCTTCTCTCCAGCTGTAACTGGTAACCTGCTTAGTGCAGCTACAGAAGATCTTCCTTCCATTAACCCCTGCTTCCCTACAATTATCTTTTTTTAGCGCTTGTAATATCACTAACCTCAGGGTTTCCTTCCTTCATCTTTGGTTGGCAGCACCCTGAGAAAGCATCAGTGGCTGGGAACTAAGCCCCCCAAAAATACAAAACAGCTCCAAGTTCCTCCCTGAAGTCAATGGCAGGAGACACGAGCACGCAGCGTGCACCACTGCACCTCTGTGCTCACTTCAGTTACTCAGAGGAGGCTGGGTTTTCTTGCACAGCTGTTGTGAATCAGTAAGTGTGCCTGCCTTGAGTAGCAGGGCACCTTGATGAAATGGACACCATAACCTAACTGAGCCATGTAAGAGGTTTCATCCCATTTCTCATCCACCTTCTTCAATCTTTCCATGTGACACAGTGCAAGGAAAATAAATACTTATGAAAGTGGAGATCCAGGCAAAGCCTTCTGAGCCCTGAGCTTGTAGCTGTCCTGAGCACCTGTCTGTCATGGGTACTTAGGTTTCTGCTGGGAGGTTTAGTATGCATGTTAATGGGCATCTATTCAGCCCAACATGTTTTCTTCTTGACTTGAAAGCAATGAATCTTGATGCATCTCTATGCATCTGAGGGTAGAGGGGGAAACAGAAAAGCAGGACTGAAACATTGAAAGTGAATTGCAGGGCAAATGCAAAGTAGATAAGGATCATAGTAGGTAAGGATCTACACTATTTACTCTAAACAATATCAGCATATTTACTATATGCAATGCTCTTGTCATTAAGACTGCTCTCCACACAGTACTATATTTATAGTAGCGGCTCATCTTTCTTTACATACAAACTGATAGAACTATTAGCATAACCATTGTGTTATCACTATGTAATCACTCTTAATTATTACTGCAGAACATCCTATGGGAGTACAGACATGCTATTTAATAGTTAAGCAACCAGGCACACAGCTACTGCTGCCAATATCTTACCAAGTGTGACTGCTTCATGGATTCCACCTCCTTCTGACAACTTGTTGGATGTCTCTCACCATTCTCATTCCTCACACAGCAACAGCAATTCAGAGGAAAGCCCGGAGGCTGTACTATAAATATACACATGGCACAGGCAGCCACAACCCCTGACTACTCAGGAGTGCTCCAGTCTCTGCTGCACCTCTGATGTCTTATGCTACACGAAGAGAGAGAGAGAGAGACAAACCCAAATGTAATTGCATTGTGTCCAGGCAAAGAAGCTGCTGCTGAAGGTGCTCCCCCCATCTCATTAGGGTGGGAGCAGGTGCTAGATGAGTTAATGAGCTTCAGCTGACAGGTGGTCACTGCTGTGCCTGCAGCAATTGCCCCTTCCCTGCTGCCCCCTGCCTCAGCACAGCCCCGCTACATGCCTGGCTGGAGAGGTAGTTGGAATACAGGACACACTTTGGTATTTAAAATCAATCAGATGTCTAAGGAAGTGCAGGGAAAGCAAGGTTAATTGTTTTGCTATTGCTGTAAAAGCCACTACGTCCTCTGCTACTTTGATACACTCAGCTGCATCTCCTGTGCCTCAGATTGCCAAAATGTCAGCTTCCCCTCAGATCATTCCTTACTCTTCTGTGCCGTAAACAGGGTGATTCATTTAATTTACAAATGTTTTCTCCTCCTTTGCAATTAAATATCTTAATTGGAATAGTTTTTACATGACTATGCCTTTTCTCTTCAGCAAACTAATTTCCTGACAGAGCTCAGAAAGGCAGAAGCCTTTAGGGAGTTGGTAGGTCTGAAAGGAATAAGGCCACTATGATGCAGCCTGGTCTCTGGAGTTTGGGGGCCACTTCTGTCTGTGCAGAGAATGAGAGACTGCAGGGAAGACAGAGGAGATAATGAACCTCCTAAGGAAAGGCTTTCTGACTGAAGTCCCTTGGGATAAAAACAGCTCTGCAACAGAGCCAGCACCCAAGCCCTTCTTTTTTGTCCTGACAGCTGGGAGACATGCCTGGCCGCTTATTACTGCTTAACTTCCATGCAATGCAACTTCTCCCCAGCTTTTCCGACACACAAAGCATACACAATGTAGCCATTAGCATTCTTTTTCCTCACCCTGAAATCCCGTCATAGCACATCTATCCCGCTTCATCCCTCCTTTGGTTCTGAAGTGTTTGCTGGATTGAGTTTCAATTTCTTCTTCTCACTTTCAAAAATCTACAGCAATTTCAGTCTCTCTGTCCTTTTCACATGCTTGACTTTACCTCCTAGGAGTTCAGCCTCCTGCTTTGCCCTATGCTTCCCACTCAGTCATGTCTCTGCCTGTTTCTGGGCCTCATCTCATAAATCTGTGCTGCCAGAGCCACTCCCTTCTTCTTCCTATACAGATAAAATATAGACAGCATGTTTAAGAAAACCCAACACCTGAAACACTGGGATACTTGAACACCAAACTCCCAGTGAGATGCCATAACCCTTTAAAAATCTCCCCTGTGCACTATGAAAATAGAGCCACCAACATGTGGCCACCCTCCTTGTTCCTCCCACAGTGTTTTGCAAGCCCAGGACCTTTCAAGTTTGTGATTGTACATTCTGTGCTTACATATAACTGAGCACATTACCTGTTCATAAAAGGGAATACCAAATGATGTATTGCTGTTTGAGCTGAGGGAAGCCACGGCAGGCAAATGGACAGCAAAACTTTCTAAGCCAATGGTGGGAGTCATCACTATCACCAGAAGCTCCCTCACTAAATGCTCAAGCTAGATTTCCTAATATCTTCCTATGGGAAAGGGCTCATCATGATAATTTAAGTGATCTAAAGAAGGCTTTACTCAATCACTCATCCTTTCTGAAAACTGAAAGTTGCTCCCCATCCCTCCAGCTGGTGGCTGCAATACAGACCTGCTCCCCATGACAAGCCTTGGGTTCTCCTGCCCCAGCACTCCTGAGGATGTATGCACTGCTAGGTAGAGCTGAGAAACCAGGGCTATCCTCCCCTTGAAATGCTCCCACATCAAAACAGCCATGAACACAGAGTAAATCAAGACTTCTCTGTTTTAAAATTATTTTAAATGTCCAGTATAAATTCTCTTTGATACAAGAATAAAGTGCTTCAATCCCAGTGGCAGGTAGCAGAGGAGCCCCCAAAGCCTTCACAACAGATGATGTTCCTGCATCATGCTGTCCTCTACCAGTCTCCAACAGTGGAAAAATGGGTAGCTTTTCCCTATTTACCTTCCCCAGGTTAAATTGGGTGCCCTGAGGGACCTGTTCATAAGGGGAGCATGGCAGTGGGTATGGTGGCTCCCAGGATGGTCCCCCTGCTGCCGTGGTGACAGCCGGCAAAATGAAAGGGCTGTGTATCCCTCTGAAGTGACAGTCCTGTGTTTGTAGCACGGAGAGAGTGGCTGCTCTGCCATATGCTGTGGGGAACTGGCATCTTCGCCTTCAGTTTTCGTGACCCTTTCAGGCTTTTTCAAGTTAGTTTAATTAAACATTTTTTCATGTTTAATTGATCACATTCCAGGTCTGAAGAAACTTGGAAACCTCCCTTGCTCACAGCACTGTGATCTGAACTTCTCCCCAGCAAAATCCCAGCCTCCATGCTTGGTTGTTTTTGGGATCATGTGTCCCAGTAGTGGTGAGGCCCCAGAGTGCTGGATCCTGTGCAGGCCCCTAGGGGAAGAGACTCTCGTAGTTACTCAGAGACTTCCATCTAAACAAGCAAAAGAGTTTGAAGAGAGACAACTGGATCTGTGTGAGCCCTTGAGGACCAGACCTCAACTGCCAGCATTAAAGAAAGTGAAGGGCCTAATGCTTGCTCTGGAGATGCAAAACCAAGAATTATTTGTTTGCCTTTCTTATCACATCCTGAACAGGATGCTCCAAACAGAGATACTCTGAATACCGTATAAGGAATGGAAAGAACTATAGTAGTGTACATCTTCCTTTTCTGGGTAAAAAACCTAGTAAGAACAGTAGGGTTAGGAGGTGCTTTGAAAAGGAACTTTCACTCCATCGTTCCTTAATGATGAAAGGGTATATCCCAGAAGGTCTTATGAAATGCAGGAGTTATTCACTCAGGAAGAATACCTCCTGGTGTCCACTCTGCATTCATAGGGCTGCAGGAGCCATGAGCTGGAAGAGAGCTCCTGAAGGCAGAACTAGGAAGGGAGCGATAGTGTCACATAGATAACTGACAGTGCATTTTACAGTCTCATTTTGCATAACTCCTGATTCCAATACTGCAGCCCATTGGTTTAATTTTCACTTTAACAGAATAAACTAGATTTGTTCTCACTCACAAAGCTTGTGTGGGAATAAATGTGTCACTTAGATAAGTCATCAAAAACAAAGGGCTCTATGGGAGCAGTGGATAACAATTAGTGAATAAACACTGAAGAGGACTACAGAGATTTGTATGGCAAATGCTAGCTATTTCCCTGAGACAGAAGACATTAAAGCAGTCCCCACTGCTAGGATGGCATTTTATTGCTGAGCCTCACTGTTTTTTTGAGGAGTGGCAACTCCAGGCGTCAAGGCACAGGGTATCAAACTTGCTTATGTACCAAGAAAGTAAGGGGCAGATAAAAGGCAGAATGACACATAAATAGGAGAGCCGAAGGCAATTTCAAAATGATACAGCATAAACTGCAAATGGATATGCTCTGGGCTTTGTTTGGCACCACCACAGAGGGTAGATTAGTTTCTATCTCTGAGCAAAATATTACCAGCACCAGTCAGGGCACAGGTCCTCCCCTGATCCATGTGTACCTTCCTCTGGATTCTCAGCAACATTTTGTTGCTGCTGTTGGAGAACTCAGCTTTATGTGAAGTAAAGTGAGAAGGAGCATAGAGTTCCTTGGATCTGTGCAGCTATGCTAGTTTGTATTATTTGTATTATTATGTGTTGTCTTCTAGTACAAGCCATAGCAATGATTAAACATAGCTAAATTTATTCATGGTGTTAGAGCTTCACTCTTGCTTCCTTATTGTTGGGGGAACTTGGCTGGATCCACCTTGAGGAGAACTTGTACTGACCTTCCCTGTGATACAAAGTTTCTTCATTCTGAAACCTCCTCCATCTTTGTCTTATTTCACTTTTTCTATGTGAGTTCTTGTTTTTATCAATTTTTAGGTTTTTTTTTCCCTTTTTCTACTTCATCACTATTTCAGCAGGAAAGCCATGATGTACCCTTTCATTTGTGACACGGACTCTCCAGTCAGTTGGATGGCAGGGAATGATAGACTGACTGGAAGAGGTTCCCATGCTTCCTAATTATGCAGAGACTCTGTTCTTTCTCCCAGTAGCCTGCACACTTTCCACAGTAGGGTCTTTACACAGAGACAGAGAAGTCCCCACTACAGAGTGCATTGAACCTGTTTCTTGCCTTCTGCAGCAGTGGTCTGCAATGGCCGAAGCAGCTTTCACTCACTAGTCACAAGGCCTTGATGAATAAGCTGATCTAGATTGACACTGGCTCTGCAACATGCCATGTCGTGTGCCTCTGGAACTGAGACTTGGATAGGCAGCCAAGGCCGCCCTTGGTGTTGGCAGAGTGGCAAGGATGTAGCAGCAGCCATGAGGCAGGGAAGGCTGGGAGAAGAAGAAATTAGCCCACTGAGATGTAACCCTTTTGATCTTGACACACTGGCACCTGGGAGATGTCTGGCTTCAAGAAGGAACTTGGCCTGGAGACTAGAGATCTAACGAGCAGTCTCCTCCAACCCACACTTCTGTGATTCTACACGCAGTCATCAAACTCTCTCTTTCATGAAAGTGCCCATCCTGTGGCTAAACAGAATTGCACAGATGGTCTGGATGTCTGCTACCAGGAGTTACCAACCCCATCACCAATACCAGAAGCCAGCTACCTTCAACCTGGTTGTCCTATTTGCCAGAAGCTTTAAAGCTGCAAGGGCAGAAGTTTTAATTGCCAAAGGCACACAGCTCTGAATAGATGCATATGGGCAACACAGAAGTCTAGGCTGCTGCATTTTCATTCCTCTTAATACTTGAGATAGATACAGCAATGATAGCATGGAAACACATGGTTATATTGTACCACCACTTTGAGATCAGAGCCAAAATTTGGTCTTTTCTAACTTTAACATCTACAAGTACATGAATCCAGATAAGAATTTTCCTAAACTTAAGGGTATTTTGAGGAGTTGTTTTGGTCTGGGCCCTCACATATCTGAAACCAGCAAAGTGCTACTGTTTTCTTTTTCTTGGTGAAAAAGAACATCCCATTCTTGCTCCCATTGGGTAAGAAGCTGCTCTTATGTACCATTTCCTATCTAGGGCTGACTAATGGAAGCCATGAGGGTTGAGATACTGCAATTTGCAGTCTGCTAAAAACCAGAACGTTTCTCAAGGGTCTGAAGACATCAGCTGTTTCTGGAATCAGTGCCTGGGGTTAAGTGCACATTTGTGGGCAAAGTGCTTTTATCTTTGGATTCTAGTCCAGTCTTTTTCCTGGACATCTGTCCCTGTGACATGAGGTGTTGGAAGGGGGAGGAGGAATGCAAATACTCAGCCTGTCCTTGCAATGTAAAAGACATGTTTTGCATATTTAATAGAATCCTAGAATCATGGAATTGCTTGGGTTGAAAGAGGCATTAAATATCATCTAGTTCCAACAGCCCTGTCATGGGACACCTTCCACTAGACCTTGCTGTTCAAAGCCCTATCCAACCTGCCATGAAGACTTACAGGGATGAGGCATCCACAGTTTCTCTGGGTAACCTGTTCCAATGCCTCACAAATAAATTCTTCCTTATATCTAACTAAACCTGCCCTCTTTCAGTTTAAAGCTATTCTTCCTTGTCCTATCACTATGTGCTCTTGTAAAAAGTCCCTCTGCCACTCTCTTGTAGCCCCCATCAGGTACTGGAAGCTGCTATAAGGTCTCTCTGGAGCCTTCTCCAGGCAGAACAATACAAACTCTCTCATCCTGCACTCATAGGAGAGGTTCTCCAGTTCTCTAAGCATCTTTGTCACCCTATTCTGGACTCGCTCCAACAGGCCCGTGTAGTTCTTATGTTGGGGGACCAGAGCTGGACACAGTACTCCATGGGGGGTCTCACAAGAGCAGAGCAGAGAGGCAAAATCACCTCCCCTGACCTACTGGCCACTCTGTTTTTGATGCAGCCCAGGATATGTTTGGCTCCCTGCGATGCATGCGAATACTGCTGGTTCATGTCAACCTTCTTATCCACCAACACCCTCAAATCCTCAGGGCTGCTCTCAATCCAGTCTCTGCCCAGCCTGTATTTGTGCTTGGGGTTGCCCAACCCACATGCAGGACCTTGTATTTGGCTTTGTTGAACTTCATGAGGTTTGCATGGTCCCACCTCTCAAGCCTGCCAGGGTCTCTCTGGATGGCATCCCTTCTCTCCAATGTGATGACTACATCACACAGCTTGGTGTCATTGGCAAACTTGCTTGTTATTTATCCATCTTAACAGGGAAAAGCCTCTTTGCACCTAATCATCAGCAAACAGCAGCCACTGTGGCTTTTATCAATAAGCCAATTTTTAGTTTGGTCTGTAATAAATAAATAAATAAATACAACAAGAGACACACAGAGAGAAGTGACACAGATGGTATAATTTTCAAAGAGATTTTTAAAAACACATTAAAGAGCTTTTCTTCACTTTTTTCCTTTTTTTTTTTAATTTAGTGACAGTCTAGGAAGGAGGAGATGAAGATAAAGAAAAAAAAATAAAAAGAAGATTTAATGAGGATGAGAGAGACACTGAAAGGATGTTTCCTAATCTGAACAAGCAGTTAAGGAGAATCAGGACAGAGGGAAGGGATGAATCTGGGAGATAAGTATTGGGGATGGGTTAAAGCAGTAAGAGAAGAACAAATGCAAGCCTGCATTGAGAAATTAGGTCCAATCTGACAAAAAAGCTGTGACCTTCTATCTCATCTCAGCCAGGCCAGTGTGCCTTCCTGGAGCTGGGGGCACCTGGTGTGGAATGCCAAGATACTACCAGAAAGACAGCTGCTCTTGTCTTCCTTGAAAACAATCTTCCTTAAAGCAGGAAGCAGTGGAAATCTCCTGAGAAAGACTGTTCCCTTGGTGCCTCTAAGCAAATCTGGAGTTTCTGATAAAGCCAATTGAATCCCTAGCTGTATAGCCCAAATTTCATGCTGCTGGCCACAAGTAGAGAAAACTTGCTGCTACTTGCAGAAAGGATTGTTCTGCAGTCAAAGCAACTGATGAAGATTCCCTCTCTCTGTCTTTAGTTTGCTGCATGAGCTAGGCATATTACTTTGTCTTTACGTGTCTGAATTTTCCTGCCTCTAAAATACCGAGTATTTATAATGCATTCATATTTAATCCAGTTACTTTTACTAAAAGGGGTCTGAATTTTTCATCTTTTTCAGATGTCTTCTGCTTCTAATGCGAATTCTCCTCTCCACTTCTAACTGAAACAGGTAGATACTAATTTCCTGCAGCAGGAAGAAATAACTTCTATCCCTGCAGTGGCTGAGCAATTCCAACACCTGCATGTGCTTCATAAAAACTGGTGCTGACTGGCTCAGATTTGTGACAAGACTCCCCATCTTCATGGGGGACATGATGACCCTTAATTCATGCCCGTTTGTGAAGTACGTTGAGATCCTTAGATGGAAGGGTAAGAATTTTTTGCTACCACTCGCTCCCTCCCCTGCTACTCTCCCTCCCCTCAAAAGACATTCCGGACTTCTTCCTATTGTGAGCTTTATTTTATTTTTTAATTTCCAGACAGCTGAATGAGATAAAGGCCTGGAGGGACTGATTTACGAAGGGAGATTAAAAATGCTAGATATGTACAGTTTAGTTAAATGGTGGACACGATAACATTTTACAGGAATCTCATTTTTTTGTGAGGGACAGAAGGGGAGGAAAAGAAGGAAATGTATAGCTCTAAGCTTTATTTTGTTTATAATTTGCTTTTATTTGCACTCAGTAGGAGAGACACAATGGCCGCCACAAGGGTGACATAGGAACGTAGCACAACCCTGATGGAAGAGGTATGCCAATATGGAGCAGTTAAATTGCTGTATGAAGATAGTTAGCTGGAGAGGGATTAACACAGACTCTAACATAGCTAATGACAGTGGAGAATGAAAATTTGGGGCTTGGATCCTGCACAGTGCCCACACATAGTAATCTGAAAGATCCAGGACTTAAACAGAAAACCAATTAGCCTGACGACAGGCTTAGGGAAATGAATTGTGGAAAACAGCTGCAATATATCACAGATCAGTAGCTTACAAAGGAGGATTGCAGAGAGGAAACAACATCACATTAAGTCCAGCAAGGACTCATGGAGAAATATCATCCAGGAGCCTTTTGCACAGGAAAAAGAAATTGACAAGTTATCTTCCAGTAGTTTATTCCTACAAGAGCACTGCTAAAGGCATCAGGGAAAAAAAAAGTAAGAACCCTAGATGACCTGTAGAACAACCAGTATCATGCTGAAACACAGAGCTGATCTCTCTAGCTCCGGGGTCCCACGACTGCAGAAGTCCTGGGGCTGCTGACCAGCCAGGCTGTCAAAGGCCAAAAAAGGTTTTTGGGTAGTGGGCCCAGAAAAACCAGGTGAGGTTCCAAGGGAAAGAAATTTATTTTGAGACATCTAAACAGCAATATGCAGTATGTCTGTAGGTGTCCTAGGAGGAACACTGAGAAGAGGTAAAGTCTCCTGGGAAAGACATAGAATAGAATCATAGAATATGCTGAGTTGGAAGGGACTGATCAGGATCATAGAGTCCAACTCCTGGTCCTGTGCAGGACACCCCAAGAATCACACCATATGCCTGAGAGCATTGTCCAATAGAAGATGATGATGGGCTTCAGGACAAAGAGTTGGAAAAGGAGATTTTTGTCATCCCTGCTAGGAGTGCAAAGTATTAGGTGTGTCCTTGGACGACTACTCACACTGCAGCACCGTATTAAGTTCTGAGCATTCATCACTGCAAAGTGATAAAATCCTCATATTCTTTCCCACCTCTGCCACCATGCAGATCTGCTTCAATATGAGATCTGATGCAGGGGATGGGGAACTCTCTCCAAAATGCCTCCAAAACTTTGACAGCTTCAGTAGAAACATTGGGGAGCCAATTGCAAAATGACAAATCCCCCTGGAAGAGGGAGAGGGTTCAGTTTAATGAAGAATTAAAGGGTGGTATCAGAAGAAAGAGCAACAAAGCAAGAGAAGTCCAGGTCTGGTCTCAGTCTTTTTCTACACCGTGATGGAAGACCATACCGGGGTCCTTGTCACAAAAGCACAGGAAGCAGCTCTGCACAAAGATGGAATCTACACTAGAGCCAAGCTTTAGTGGCTATGCTGTGAGAAACCCTACAGAAAGTCAAACATCCTTTGCCTAATCAGGCCCAGGTGAATGGGCTTTGCACTGTCAGCAGAATATCAGGTTGCAGTGGAGTCTGTAGCTACTGCAGCTGCAGCCCTGCCATTTCTGTAGTCATCTACCATGGGGCTACCTCCTCTGCTTGATAATCCCCCTTTACTGGGGGATGTCATCAAAACCCTTGAAGTGGGGCCCAGGGGTGCACAGTACCCGAAAGTCACACCCTGCTGGTTCTCTGCACCAAACAGCCAGTTTGACAGCTGGCACAACCCAACATTGCAACAGCATCTATTTCACCTCTTTCCTGAGCAAAAGTTATGCCCATTGTGCACTGCGAGTTGGCTCTTTTTCCAGAAGCTCCCCCCACAAGTGATCCCATAAGTGCATGAGTCTCCAAGGAGCAGAGACGTTTCCTGAAGAAGCAATAGGCAGCTGGCGGGTAGAAGTGATCACTGTGTGGCGGATGAGATTCCACAGCACACTGGAGATGGAAATATCACCTTAACAAGCATGGACAGCCCCCAATGGACTATAAAATTCATTTGGTGACTGAGATAATTCAAAAGAGCCAAGTGGCACAGCAATAAAAGCTGGAACACATAAATTTAAATTCAGAGAGCTCTGCAGTGCCCTAGCAATAAGTGACAAAAAAACCCCCACCCACACAGACTTATCCAGACCCATCTAAAACTCACAGTCCAGAGACCAGAGAAAGTTGCACAGAAATTGTGTTTTATAAATGAGGAGGAGGGCCAAGGGGAGTAAATACAAGAAAAGTGCTTACACATTTAGAGTCTATTCATCCACAAATCCAGAACGTGTACATGTGCCATGGCAGCTGTGCTGGGTATTGTGCAAGCAGCTTTTTATTAATCACATTACCCAGTCCCAAACTAGTACATATAAGAGGCTAAATATTGTTCTCTATTATACCAGAGCAGGCCAGTTCAAGACAACAATTTCACACTACCTGAGTGTAGCTGAGAGGGGATTATGGCAAACCGCCTTTATTCTGGTTTTATGAACAACACAAATTCTCTTGTCCGTCCTCTCTTCTGTCCCCACTGGGATTCCTCCCTGAACTGCTCAGAGAGTTCTTCCCAAAGCACTTCCCTCCCAAGGAGTTAGTTTGCCACTTATAAGATGAACAGCCTAAAATTGCGATAATAAAATCTTTATAGCTCTCCATCATGTTCATTCATGCTAATGTTCTCTCTCGCTGTGGATATAGCAAAAATTTCAGTGCTGGAGAAGAAACAGGAGGCTTCAGATAGCATCATAGGCATGTTTTTCAGTGCTGTAAAACATGGCAGTACAATATACTTTTACAGAGGAAGGTGTCCATCAAGGTCATTAATGCCTGAGAGAGGAGACACAAGAGCAGAAAGTTGCTGATCGATGATGTGTCATAGTTTGGAGATGGGAACTGCAGTAGACATGATCCATACATCTCCATGTCCCCATGGGGAACTGTCCTAATCTAATAAGGCAGGTGTCTTCATGGAGAGGTCCCAAGGGCAAAAATGAGGTAGAGGTCTGGCAAGTGACATCAGTTGCAACATGGAAAATTGGAGGGTCTGGGGGTAGAGCTGATCTCCTTGTAGCACCTCAGTGCAGAGGTGAGGACTCCTGAGGCATGAGGGACCCGGGTGGTACAGAATGCTAATTAGCCTTGATGAGGGAGGAAAGGGACACTGGCTCAGATAGTAATTCATTATAGCTAGTCTACCAGTCAAGTGAGTCCTTTGTCAGAGTGAGGCAGCCGCTCTCTCTGATATAACAGGCACAGGCGTTTTGATTTCCAAGCTCTGTGAGTGATGGCAGATACCACACCTGTCCCCAGAGCTTAAAAGTTGGGATCTTCAGCACCAGCAAAACAAGCCTTCACCCTAGAGAAGTCATTTTACTTTTTAACACGTACCAAGGGCAAACATCGAAAAGAGATGACAACCTAAAGAGTGTACAGGAACATCTATGAGTTGAGTTTAACAACCGCTGTTCTTTTCCTCTCCCACATAACTGGTTTGCCTAGAATCAGACCTGACTGTGATTTATTATTATCTCTAATTTTTTGTACAGAGGCAGCACAAGAGAGCTGTATTTGCAGAACAGAAAGGCACTACGATAAGTATTACACACACAAAAAACAAAGATACAACTCCTATTCCTAGCACATTACAAATCAAGTGCAGATTTGAGACCAAGATAAATACTGAAGTGTGATTCACCTGAAATCACCACTGTTTTTAATATCTGCCTTTATTAAGGAAAACACTTGTGACATTAGGGTTAAATACATGTTTAAGGAATCACAACCCCTTTTAGGAGCAGCTGAAGCTGGTGTGGAAACAGCTGAAGACATCTTTTCTAGGCATTTTTCTGCTCTGCCCTTTCTGTATTTTTTTTTTGTTCCTACCTTTTTTTTATCCTAATGAGGGCACTTGCAATGGAAACCAAGCTCTTTGCTGCTTCTGAGGTCATTTGCCCTTGCTGCTTATTTCCTTCCCCACACATCATCAGTCACTATGTGAACCGAAGGTGCTGTGGAGCAGAGAAAATGCTACCTCCTAGGAATGGAAATGGCACTGCATCACCATTCCTCTGCTTATGAAGTACCATTCTTTCTTTCTTTCTTTTTTTTTTTTTTTTTTTTCCAGCAGGGTTTGTCCTGATCTCAAGCTACCTGTCTCAGCTACCCCTGGGATCAGATTTCAGCGTGTAGGTCAAGCTGGTCAACTCAGTCTTTGTACAGGTCTGACTATTTGACTTAGTGAAGTCTTAACTGGACATTTCAATCAAAACAAATGGTAGACTTGTATTAGGTCCTTTTACCATTAAAGCTTGATTTCCTAAACTGAAAAGAACAAGCTGCTCTGGTTAAAGGCATCTTTATACCAACAGCTGTTATGGATCTGGAGGCTGCACCAGTTTAACCTTATGTAGTTCAGATAATATAACTAAAGCTTTAGAAAACCTGTGATCTTCCATGCACTTGTATTTCCCTGCTGCATCCTGCTCACTGAGATCAGTCCCAGCCCTACTCTGCCCCATAGGATGAAGTAAAGACAGCTATTTTCTTGCACAACCTGTACTATTCCTCTCTTGGTGATGGTGGTGAATTGCATCAGAGGACACAACTAAAAGGATTGTGAACTGAAGCAAATCCTCCTCAGCCTGCAGTCCCAGTAAGTTTCATCAGGCAATAGCCACTTGAGGGCTTTTGCAGGAGGAATGCCAGCTGCTGACACAGAGGACTCCCACAAGCTGTCCATGGACAACTGGCACCCTCTTCAGATGGTGGAGTAGCCCACTACCATCACCCGGAGGTGAAAACTTGCTACTGCCAAAACCAAGTGTCTTTTCCCAATCTGCTACACAGATCCTCTTGGAATGTGACCCTTGACTACTTGCACAGGAGAATTTAAGGCTGAGCTAGCTCTGCAGTTCCAAGAGATACAGCTGTGTCCCTGCCCTTGTTTATGAGTAAAACAGGCACCCAAGGTGGCCAGTGAAGAGCAGAGTGTACTCTGAGCATTTTTTCCTTCCACAATGGTGTAATCCTCACCCCACTATTCCCTCCAGCAGGTGGGTTTGATGGGAGGTGTTTCTGCAGTGCCCACTCTGGGACTGTGCATTATGACAAAGCTTAATGGGATTCTACAGTCAATTACTCCCTGCACATTTTTCTGCAACAACACCATTGCACAACCGCTAACAAGTGAATTACAGGAGAGAAAGGCCTTTGCTTTGCATAGGTAGGAGATGTGTCATTTGGCTCTTCAAGAGTATGAGAACAGAAAAGATTTAATTTTTCAGCCTCTCACTTCCCTAGCTCTTCATCCACCACGAGATGAAATAAACAGAAGGAAGATGGGCTTTTTGCATAAGTTGGGGATGTATGACTGATAACATGTTATCTTGTCAGCTGGAGACACCTGCATGGCAGGTATTTATGCTATCAGAAGGGTTCTAGCTGGTGAAATACAGTTTGGTGCTGATAAGGGGACCCAGGGACTCATGGCGTCAGCCCCATGAGGACAAGGGGATTAATGCTGATATTTTGCAGCTTTCTCTTATTAAATTCCGATTCCTTTTGTGAAGTGAAAAAAAGAAGAGGGGAAGAGTGATTGGTTTTAAGCAGATAAAAGACACGAGGGGTGGGGGTGGCTGGTAGAAGAGGGGCTGATGAATGGGAACACAGAAAGCCAGGGGATCTCTTGGGAATAAAAGGAAAAGTATTAAACAATTTTCTGATTGACTAAGTCTTCTCTGTCAGGCAGGGAATCAAAGTAGGGGGAATGGGTTTGGGGAGTTCCTGAGAGTACAAAGACACAGTTATATTAAAAGCAGAGCTAAATTATACAGGTGGGGGAGGGGGAAAGAGCCAATTTCCTTCATTTGCTGGGATTTTTAAACATGCAGCACTGCTGATGTTCAGATGCCCAGCTCACAGCCAGCCTACTGCCACTGGCTTCTGCTTCTTGCCCCTGGCAGGACCTCCTGCTACACACAGTGACTGAGCCCCTCAAAACACTCCCATTTAGGATAAGGCTTCCTCCAAGCAGGCAACATACATCAGGTTATGGAAAACCTTTATGCAAGGCGTCACCAACTGCAGTACATGGGGCAGGAGGGGGAGCACTGGCAGATTTGGTGTAGGCAGCCTCAGACTGGGAGAGCCAGCATCATTTCAGCTTCTGAGCATTTTCAGGATTAAATCCATAGGTCTTTGCTTTTACTTGTATCTTAGAAAAGAATCCTTTGCAACACTCATGAAAGAAAAGCTTTAAAAACTTCAGATAAGCCCAGGTGATACTTTGCATATTTTCCAGGAATTTCTCTAGGGCTGGAAAATCATCAACAAAAAAACTGTGAAGGAATGATCCCACGCATCACAAGCATCAGTGGAGAAACATACCACATTAACCACATACACTGTGTGCAGAAAGGGTTTCTATCAGCTGCAACAAGAATCAACATGCAAACACAAAAAGATACTGAGAAATCTTACAGCAAGAAAGATACAGCAAATCCTTTTCTAGGATGGGAAGGTCTGTGATGCAGACACAGATGGATCCTTTTGGCTATATGATTCTGTTTGTGGTTCTCTGGGCATGTATTATTAATATGCTACAGAGTTTTAATTAGAGCTGAGAGATTCATTCATTTTGAATAATTTATCTGATTAATTTTGCCTTGCTTCTGTTCATGAATTGTCCGTAAGCAGTTTGTAATTTTCTCAAATTTATTTGTCATTTGCAATTATTTGCTGACTTGTCTCGGTAAATAATTCTCAGCATATTGTTTGTCCACAAACTGTCCCTAGATAGTCGATATTCAAAATCAGAGCTGGGTTAGATACATTTTTGTTAAATATATGCAGTAAATCCCATTGAATGTTTCTGTTTTCTGGGTAACCTTTAGGATCAGGCTTCCATAGAGAATACTACTCTTTATGAGTTCAAATTTTGCTTCCTGCAAATAGTCTCTAATATTTACATAAAATTCACTGTTCCCATGAACATTCCTGCCAGTCAATATATTCACTACAATACACACAGAAGAGACCACAAAAGGAATGTTTTATAGCTGAAGCAAATAGTTCTTTTGTTACACACTGCCCCAGTCTGTTCCTAGGGGACCTGACTGCAGGTTTGTTTAGTTTTGGGGTATTTTTTTTTTCCTGGTTTGTTTTGCTTTTCCAGCTCTCCCGGTCAGGGGTTATGTTCTCCCTAAGTCACTCTCACGCAAACTGTGCTGCATACTGAATACATCGTCTTTGTGTGCTGGCTTTACCAGCCTGTCTCAGAAGTCTCCACTGAGCACAGGGCACTGGGTAAGCACCATCCAAACAGAAAGAATGACTGTCGCTGCTGAGCATGCCAAGCAAGTCACTGCTTGCTCTGTCCTGTGCTGCCATAAAAAAACTTGAAGAATAGCCAGGCCCACTCACAGGAATCGACCCCACTCTGCGGCAACAGGAGAAGCTCGCCAGCTCTGTATGGGATCTTCCTTCAATGTAATTGAAAGAAAGATCCTGTATGATTCAAAGATCCCGTATTATCCAATTTATAATATATTGTATGGCACTGAAGAGAGAAGTTTCTCTGTTTTCAGTGCTGAAGTACCAGTGTGAATAGTAAAGGGCATCTTTCCATAATTACCAAGTAACCTTCACTTGGTAGGTTTGAGTTATTAGCTTCTAGCAGGGAACTGTGGAAAAACATCATTGTCATCCAATAGTAAGTGGCAGAGTTGTTTATTTTTAAATCAAATTCAGTGATGAAGACTCACGTATTTCAGTATTCCAGAGCAACTGGGACAGCACAGGCAAAAGTAATCATTTGTGTCACCTAGTCCAGCATCAGTGGAGCCAGGACCACATAATTCCCTTCAGTGTTTTTTCCTCCAGCCTAGTCCATACTGGTTTTAACTATTGCCAGCAGTAAGACTTCTACCTAATCTTTCCAGGCCTTCACATATTTCAGGTCTCAGTATCTTAAGTTCTTCCAGGCAGTTTCCATCTTTCCTTTCTCAGTGCAATTTTATTGCTTTTATTTATTACATCTGGGGATGGAAACATTCTGGCATACTTGTTGTGCAGGTACATTGAGGGTTTCATGCCACTTGCTAGCTCACCAGACCAACAGCTCCCATGTTTCCATTTTGATCTCTGATTAGACCCATGTGTCCCCTTTAAATCCTCACACTCTCCAGTCCAAGTCCCACTGAGGTCAGTGCCAAAAACCTTTGGTTCCTCGTGAGTCTCAAACATAACTTCTGATAGTTAATGACTCACACATCTTAGACCTCAACTAACCAAGTGCTGCTGTTTCCCTTGCCCCTCAAATCAATCTCCCGACCATCTGGCTGCTCCTGCTGCTCAAATTTGAACTTTTTTCAAGTCTTCCTATGATGTTCTGCTGCCTTGGAGACTAGAATGGGCAGGGAATACAATTTCCTTGCTCTGGATTCACTATTTGCATTTCCTAGGGTCTTGTGGGTGTGTATTAACATCCTATAGAGCTTTGTGGGTACATGCAGTATTAACAGCCTATAAGGTTTTGTAGACATTCATTATTAACACACAATAGAATCTGTGTAGATGCATTATTAATACCCTCTTAGCTGGCAAGAGAATGGTGATATTTTCATGTGAGAAATGTAATTGTTTAATATCAAACAGTATTATTTCAAAGATTTAATTGTGTAATTGGGGTCAGTAATCGCTCGGTCGTTCCCAGAGCAAGATGAACTTCCAGGGTAAAAGATTTATTGTCCTGACAATAGAGAGCAAATTTTAATATTTCTGAAAAATTGAGAACTATTAATCCTGGCATGTGTTACTCTCGAACACAGTGAACTGATAAAACTTTGATCTAATTTTCTCTTTCAAGGGGTATTGGTGGGGTGTGGGAAAGGCTGTTAACTGTATGTGGCCTGCCACTGGAAGCACAGCGAAGCACAAAGGCTAGCCACATTTAGCTTCACAGGACCCCTCAGACTGTGCACAAGACAGCTACTGAGAGAACAAACTGTTCCAGTCCCACTGTCTTGGAAGGGGAGGAAAGACAGAAGTGGTTTCCATGACCACAGGCAGCTTCACGGTCATCTCTCGAAGGGATGCTATTTGCGTTTGCACCCACTGTGCACACACTTTCCTGTTTCTGGGAGTTCCAACCAATATTTGCATTCCAGATCAAGCAATACACGTGTTAGTGGATGATGAGGTGCATACATGCCAGTTGCATCAAATATTTGGGTAATTTATCTGTGTGAAGCTTATGAACTCTGTTTGATACGGGGAGCTTGAGTATTAGTGGAAAACTTTAAGCTTTGTTTTAATGACAGGCTCTGACACCTTCTCTTTATTTGGTTTGAATTTTCTGTTTTGTGCTTTTCTGTATCCAAGTTGGACTAAAATTCACAGGAGATGACAATGATAACAAAAAAATCCTGTTAAATTTTCATGATGTCCACTGGAACATAAAAGAAAACCAATGCCTGCTGCCTAGAACAAGCCAATTTTCCACCTCAAATCTAAGACTGGAAGGGAGAAAGAGAGCAAGAAAGAAAGAGAGCACCTGACTTGGTGAGGCAGAAGTGGGGACATACTGCAGAGGTAACCAGTTACTATAAAAGCAAGAGTGTTTCCTTGGTCATTTGGAGAGGAAGGCTGGTGAAAAAGGTGAAAACAGAAAGGCCACACAATTTCTGTGATAGGCACAGGATCACCATGTCCTTGGATGGGAGAAGGGAAAGGAAGTGGGGTAGTGGGTAGTGTATTATTTTGCAATATATAACAAATTATATAGAAGTGCTGGTAAAGGGAAAGAGTTTATGGAATTTCTGAGTGTTTACAGTTGTGTATAACTCTGCTTTAAGTTACATGGGTCCCTAAGAGAGATGTCCGTAAACTCCCCCACCTACAAAGCCAGAGGTCTGGCAAAAGGTGGACTTCAGCTTTGAAGCAGTGAGGATCAGCTCAAGGGCTTGCAGCGATCAGAGCATAAGCTCCAGTTTCTGTGGTAAGAACAAAAAGTACACCACACAGGGCAAAGGGAGGAAAAACAAATGAGGCAAATGGCCTATGCAGGCCAAGAGAAGCTTACAAATATGTGAACCCAGTACACCTGGACACAGCTGCAGCAGTCTGGCATGGAACAACCTAGGAAACTATATTAAGGCTATACAACAGAGATGAAAGAGGAGATACCAGCTTGTAAATACAGCTTTTTACAGATGTGGGCATTGCATTTGCAGCTGAGCCCTGGGATCTGCTAATGAAAAAGACTATCTGAGAGGCAGAATATAATGAATTTATGATAGTGATCACTAGGCACTGTGTGTTTTTCAGACATTCAAAAAGAAAGAGCTGTCCCTGTTAACAATGTTTTATTATCTCCTTGTTTTTAGAATATTCTCTAAACAAACACAGGAGCAGAAACAGCTTCTTTCTCTTAGTCTAACCTCCCCTTTCCCAGTTACTTTGGCCAGGTACGTAGGGATAGCCAAGATGCAGACCTGTACCTAAAGTCATCTTGAGATCCAAAATTCAATGACTAGGAGCCAAATTTGATCAGTCTCAGTTCTACCTAAAAACCCTTGCTAATCGCTTCTGGATATGAACTTTTAAAAAGTTTGAGTCAGCTATGTAGAAACACAAGACTTAAGTCAGAATTTAAGCTATCTGTATCTGCTCAATGTATCTAGCCAAGCTAGCTTGACATGACAACCTTATCTTACTCTGAAAGACAGAAGTGCAGTTTTGCCCAGCTTGAATGACAAAAAAATAGTAGACTTTGCAGCCAAGATATTTTGATGCGGGGGAAGAGATGTGGGTCATATAAAGATTTTTTTTCTATTCTCTGCGCAATGCATATAGCACTTATTTTTGCTTCCCATAGATTATAGGAAAGGAGATACAAGATATTCCATGAAAGAGAAAGTAACACTTGCAGGTTTTTGGAGCCCAGAAGGACATGCTAAGTCAGGATCTGTGATCCCAGATTCAGTTTCTTCTGGGTACCGTCTGCCCTGTGGTCCATTAAGTCAAAAGCTGAGACTTGCTGCTAAAAACCAGCAGCTCCTGCAAAATTCTGCTCTGCCAGTTCAGCCTGGAGATCTCACTGCTCTTTCTTCAAGTGATTCTGCAATTTACTGCTTTCCATGCATACAGTGACTGCTAATCTCTGCTTTACTGAAACAACTTCCTCTGGCCCATGACAAAGAGTGTGTTATTAGACCAGTTACTCACTCCTGAACACAGCAATCCAGGTATGGCACTCCCCAACACTTGCCAAAAAAAAAAAAAAAAAAGGCAGTAGTGAAACTAGAAAATTACTCCTGCTCTAATTCCTTTCCAAATGGTGTGAATGTCAGATCCAAACCAAAGCCAGCAACACAGAACATGGAGGAAATCTCCTTTTGCTATGTTATCTGAAAGCAAAACAACTAATAAGGCATGCCAAGGCTACAAATTCTCGGTGGAATCTGATACTGTTAAAAACACACTTTGCAGTAGGACAGATGGTGGTTTTATGCAGTGCTCTGCATTGAGGAAGGATGTTCATGGTGCAGCAGGGATTCTTCAATGGGCTCAGGCTGACTTAGCCTCAGTAGGGCCCTGGCTTCAATGAAAGCTGCTTAACCATTACTGACAACATGTGGCTACCCCCTTCTCTCTCTCCCCAGATGGCATCAGCTCCACTGGCAGGCACAGAAGACATGCTTTGTTCTTTATCTTATCTCTATGTCTCCCATTACATCCAGTCAATTCTCTTTAAATCATTTCTCCCCACTGTGCATGTGGGTATACTGTTTCTGTGTCCACGGTTGGTACATGCATCTGTGTATGAACTCACTGTGGGCCACACATACATACACACACAGACACATGCACATGATGTATACAGTAATTTAACTTTCTTATTCAGCTGGATTAAATGTGCAAACCCCAAGTAGCACAGACCTAAGTCTGGTCTCTTGCCACATAGAGACTCAGACACCTAGAGGGTAGGTGGGCTGTGAAATCATATCATCAGAGCCTTTTGAAGAGGCAGAAGAGATTACAGGACACTGGGCTTAAACATTTTCTCTAGAACTCCAAACCCATCAGTATGGCCTACTTTTCAATTCTAGGAAAAAACACTATTACAAATTGTTATCAATTAATCTGGCCCTCCTTCCCTTGCTCCTTACAGAGCATTTCACCTTGTTCACAGGAGCTCAGTAAGAGGCAAAGTATGACAAGCTGGTAGAACAGAGAAATAGGCACATATTTCATTCATGAAAGGGAAACAAGAAGAGGGCTGTAGCAAAGCTAGATAATAAATAGGTTTAAAATGTTTCTGTCTAGTCTTTGTGCCTACTCAAGTTTCTTAGAATGATGTGGGAGGTAAGGAGGACAGGAAAAGCAACATGTGCACTCTATAGAAGAACCAAAACTACAGCATGGTAATCAAACTGCTCAGGCAAATCTGTTGACAGGAGAAAAACAGGGAGAGGGAAAGAAATGAGATGGGGGGGAAGTCAGGACTAACAGCAATGTTGAAGAGGAGCAGTGCAGAAAACAGATGAGAAACATCACAGGAGAGAAATGACTAGCTGAGGACTAAATGTATAAAAAGAGCAGATTTATAGTCTAAGTGGTCACACAAGTCTCCTGCGGGTTTGATAGTAGAGTAAACCTGTCACGGATACAGACTGGTTCTGTAGCAATGCAATCCGCAGGAAAAAGCTTTGCTAATCCATCCAGTCCCCTGAGTGATCTCCAGGATGCTCTTCCCAGTGCCAACCCACAACAAAGTACAGCAAAGGGTCAGTGAGGACCCTGCTTGGCCTGCAGAAGCAATAATGCTGGGAAAACTACCTGGAGAGACAAAAGGAGCATGTACATGCCTTTCCAGGCAGGGCTATCTGTGAGTCTTGAGTGTGACTGTGACACAGCTGGACGCAGCAGTCTGAATTCACAAAGTGTCATCCAATTTCAGCCTAAAATCTTTCCTCTTCTTGCTGCTGTGTTTTGTTGCTGCTGCTCCTAACAATTGGGTGCCAAACATTTAGAATTATGTGCCCACTGGCAGCCACTGCAACACAATTTATTCAGCACACCAGTAATCCTGAAGCTGGCCTAGCTTGTAGTTTGATTTGCACAAAGCCCAGGACATATAGTTCCCAGTAAATTCTAATCCACAAACCAGTTTAAAACCCAGCAGGATAACTAATCAGGGCTACCACAAGCCCTCCTTGCTTCCTCCACAAAAACACTAGAGTCGGCTGACACCCCCAGGTTAGTTTTAGTCTGGTCCATTTCCTCTCTCAGCACAACGCATCAGCGTGCTCTCTGAAAGCTGGCATCTCAGGCATGGAAACCAATTCTCCATGCTATCTGCAGAGGTTTGGTCATGGGATGCTGAAAGCTTGAATTCAAAACCCACTGAAGCTATTATAGCTATAAAGAGGGAAGGAGGAATAGCTAGGGAGAAAAAGACAGACACAGGTCTATTTCTGACAGGGAAGCAGGCTTAAATATCCAGATATCTGAGAAGGGAATACTGTCCCTCTCTTTTGCTAAGCAATGGAGACATGGTCTTTAAGCTTTGCCATTCACATTTAAAAAGGAGAACTACTTTTAGCACCTGAAGTGTGAATCACATACTGCTTTTCAATGACTCAAAATAAAGGAAATGAGAAAGTACTCAATGTAGTTGCATTAATTGCATTTGTATGTCATAGTGTGCATACTTACTAGCACTGTTGCCTGGGAGTAGTAAAGCAAAGATTGAAACTCTTTTCCTTCTATGCTATTGTCTTATGAGAATTTTTAGCATATGAATAAAAAAAACAACTTCTAGAAGTGACTGTTGGCATGATAAAAGAAACAGGGAAATTCATCTTATTCTTCCCAAAAGTTTCCCTCTCAAATCTCTGCATGCTAACAGGGATTTAAATATTCTCTACCCTGACCATCCAGCAGCACCACCAGCACCTACCTTGAAGCATTGTCATGGCTTGCTTGTCCCAAGCTCAGACCAGAGAGTATAATGATGACGGCACAATGTTTACGTGAATGTACATATTGCCATTTTGAATATGAAGATAGATCTTTGCATCACATCATATTGGATCCACATTTATGTGACAGATTGGTCCTATGATGCAGGAGTTCAAAGGGAAAGGGGTAGGAGGTTCAACACATGCATACAAGTGGCAGCACCACCTAAGGAAAGCACAGGGGACACAGATGGAGAGAGCAGGGGACACAGGTTGAGAGAACACTACAAATTCTTGTCTCTCCATGAATGTGTCAGTCAACTAAATCATGAGACAGGACCATGTGGCCTTGAAATGTGCAGGGAGCTGCAGTTCATCCCCAGCTGTACCCACATCACAGGCTGCTGTGATAAAGCAATTGCTGCTGGCCAGGAGACAACTTTCTACTGACTCACCCATCAGGCATCCCCACTCTTGCTGAGCTCACTGGGAGCTGTGATGCAGAAGGTGAGTCACACAGAAGCAAGATGGGGCCAATCAGCTGATGGGTTGTACCGTGCTTTCTAGAGAAGAAACAGCTCCTAAATCAGTGGGTGATTTCAGAAACTCAGCAGTGGTGGCAGCACTTGCTGAGATCATCAGAGCTCTCTGAACTGAGCTGTTTTCTCCAAAAAGTGAGAGCACAGTTATCTCCACAATAAAAAAGTGGCATGGTGACATACCACCTCATTTCAGCTTTGAGCATCAGCTTCACCAATAAAAAAGTGTGAATTCCTTAACTCTGTGCATGTGCATGCACGGAATTTGTGCTCCATTGCACTCCTAAGGGGCACTTCTCAGCTTACGCTGAACTGTGTCCTGGCAGCAGAAGCAAAAGTAGAGAAATCGAAGCTCATTCACTTTTACCAGAGGAATTTCAGTGAATGATTATTTAAGAATGTGATAATATCAAAGAACCAATAGAGAACAGTCTGTAATTTGCTAGGCACTGAGGGAGAAACAGCTCCTGTTTAACTGCCCACACTTTAGTAGCCAGACCTGACACTGTTTGAGTGAGTTATAGACATATTTCCTTTTAGGTACCTGTGTTTTCTTGCGTTCTTTCTATGACATTTCTGCCTTGTGGTAGAGCATTTGCATTCTTAATGCTTCTCTAAGGCAGATGCCATTTCTATATCTCGATGGTGAACTTGGGCAGTAAGGGACTAAATGACCTGTCCCACATCCCACAGGCTATGCGGGACAGCAGGAAATTGAACATTCCTCTCTCAAATGTCAAACAGCCTCCTACTTGCCACCTCTTCATTCTTGTACCTCTCATCTAGTTTATAAAAAAAAAAATCAGGCAGTTCATTTCCTTTGTGAAATGTGAAGGCTTTCATCCTGCAATCTCCATTCTTCCCAATGCATATGGTATTTACCTTAAAGATCCAAACCCCTCTGAACACACTCCTCATCTGATATCTGGACATTGCTGGAGGCCTGCTCTGATGCCTTTATTTTCTCTTGTTGTCCAGGTGAAGAAAATGTGAAAACAGAGAGATAAAATTGCAACTAGGCAATAACCTTTATAATAATTTTAGGAGAAGATTAGGTCCTGCAAAGGAGATGCTTCTTCCAGGGCAGCTCAATAAAGCTGAGGGAAGTGAGTCAGGTCCACTATGATTACCTTATATTGGTAGTCCCTTTGCCCCCATATCCCCCTGTGCTTTTTTCCTGTCTTCTGCCCAGCACTGAGCCTGAGCCTCTGCTGCCTGCTGTGCACTGCTGTGTGCCACTGACTGAGCTCCTGGGCATTGTAAAGATGGGCTGGCATTTTTTGTTCCTAGGCTTGACTACTCACCTCCTATAAGAGTAAAAAGGCCTTATCCCACAATAGGAGATTGTCCAGTGCACACCCCACAAGAATGTGAGACATCAGAAAGGTCAGAACAGGCCCAACTGACTCTTTTTAAGCAATCAACCACCAACATCTTAAAGGCATTAGAGCTCAGCTTTCCCTCATGAATTGTAGGAGAGTGAGGGGGAGTTATGCCATTAATCTCAGTTCTCAGTGAAGTGGATTTACCCAGGTAGCCCAAGACTTCCCCTCATATCTTTAATGAAGTCATTCCCATCTACCTGTGTGAATAAAATGCTTCCTAACAATCTCTTGGGTCAAAGGTCCCAGCTGATGCCATTGGCTTTGTTTTCAACATGCACCTTGCACTTAGGCTGCTTTGTGTTCCTTCGCACTGTGCAATGCAACAGGTCTTGATGAACAATAGTCTCCAGAATGGTGCCTCCCTCCTTCCCTGTTGCTAAAAACCAGAGATGGAAAAAAATAATCAAAAGTCACGAGGAATTACTAGCCATTACCAACACCTGCATCTTTTCTCAGTGTTACCTTCATCTCATACCGGACTACGCTGCAGTGGATGGGTACCCACTACCTACACATGCACCCTAGCTCTCATAAGTACAGGCATTTTTAGATTAACTCCCCGGGCTCCAGGGAGAAACACAGGACTCATACAGCCTCTCTGTCCCCCATAGTCTCAAATTTACACACCCATTCCATGCCTGCATCACTCTTACCTACTCCCACACAGCTGCCCAGTTACACAGCCTTCTATACCATCACATGCATGCATACTCTCACAAAGTCAGGCATGCTGTCATGTTGCCATATACACATTTTGCTTTCCTGTTCTTCCAACGTGAATGTGTCTCTTTCCCACCATTTGCACAGGTATTGAGGAGGCACACTAATTACCATCATGCTAGCTGAAGTCTCCAGTTCACCCTTGAGCCTGAACACTCCATTTGCTCTCATCACCTTCAGGTGCCTTACAGTATTGCTCAAGCTTGGTCTGTGCTGTGCTGTTACTGAGAGAGAAGGAATCAGTCTTGACTGGGAGGAGAAGAGGGACAGTTCAAATCCAGACCCCACCCAGACAGTCAGAGAGAGCTGATGGCCATGTCTGAGCTCGTGCTGAGGCACAGAGCACAAAGACAAGGACTGATGGAATGAAAATGTCTTGCTTGCAGATCTCTTGCCTACTGCTATTCCTCATTTGCCAGTAAATATGAGTTTACTGTGGCTCCTGCTGAATGTCGCTTGTTTTTAAATGTCTCTTGACGGTACTCAATCTCTCATCTCTCATGGTTAGGTAGGAGTGATGAACAAGGAGACACAGTCATCTCTGTTCCAGCCCTACAGTGTACTACAAGAGGGAAACAGATGGTTTAATATATTCTCTGTCTTTCTTTTTTCAACAAATTCTGGTGCTTGCAGAAGTGCTAATCTGCCAGAGCCCCAGGGGGTAACTTTTTGTCCTGCCCAGATAAACAGTTCCCATCCCATATTTTCCACTAGCCTCACACTGTTCATCTTCATTAACCCTCCGCTGGAGAGACCAATTCTAGAGAGCAAGGAGATGAATAAGCGTCTGCTACCATTTTAATGTTTGGTTTTTCCAATGAACCAGTCAGAAAGGATCAGTCCCCTTGCATAGGTCCACCCTGACTAATCATAAACAGAAACAAGCTGACTCCCCCTAATTGTAACGTGTACCAGCTCCTTCCATGTGATGCTGCTGTACAACATGCAGTCTGTCACAGCAAACGGCACATGTGCTGACATAGTTTTTCCCAGCCAAACCCACAGAGCCACAGTGACAACAAAATTACAGAACAGCCTGGTCACTAAATTACCCAGCAGCTATGAGACAAGCCTTCTGAATTGCCTTGTTATTATTTCCCTAATACAGTCTGTTATAGCATCTGGCAGTACGGTGTGTTTCAGGGCTAAGCATGCAATAAAACTGTGTGATTAGATAGTTAACTGTCTTGTGATAACAAGGTAGGGATTTGCAACCAGTTAAAAAAGGAGAGATTCTCTCTAACAGAACAAAATCCAGCCAGGAAAGCTCGAAGTCCAGGCTGAAAAGACTCCACTTTAATAGAAAATTTCCATGTGAGATTTTACTGGTGGGTGAGAAGAGGGGCATAAAGGTTGGGGTTTTTTTGTTTGGTTGGTTGGATTTTCCCCCCTTTTTTTCCTCTTTTCCAGTGTTAATTTTTCCACACTGGTTGGTCAGCAGAGAGCAGTGATCACCTCTGTAAGGCAAAATGGGGGAGGCAGCTTACTGTGGGGAGTCCTTCAGGGAGAATGGCAGGGGCCTGCACAGCTCTAAGTGAAACTCCTGGGGACCACAGCTGTTAGGGAGCCTCATATTAGCCTCCCGTGGTTGTGGCAGCATCATGCATTTATCTGCTGGGGACTGGGCACATGTGGATTGACAACACATAATAGTCTACTCAGTCCCAGCTGCCTTTTCTGCCCTGTTCCACAGAGACATCAGATTCCCCCCAAGGGAAAAAGTGGCACCCACAGAAGATCGTGAGTCCTGTGTTTAAAAGTCCCGGGCTCAGAGTAGGCAAAGAGGGTGTGATCAGGCTCACATAAATTAACCTTTGCAAAACTCTTTCAGGTTCTAATTACCAGGCAGCATGAAGGACCAGGTAACTACCATGTAGTTACAGGTAATTTGCCACGAAATTTGCTGTGTAGATGGATACGAGGGATACTTGTCAGCTAATTGCTATGTGGGTGAACAGAGATGTGCAAAGGTTTACCACACTTGAGAGATGACTTTTACAGAATCAGAGTAGGAGGCAACCTGACTTCTCACATCCCTTCTCTACCTGCCAGGAGGCATATACCATGTCCTCACAAATGTCCCATTCATTGCTCTTATGATGGGGCATAGCTTGACAGTGGGTTGCTTTTCTGTTACTCTCTGTGAAAACAAACCACAAAAGTGGTGGTTCCTACCCCAAGGTACACAGTTTACACTTAATAGGTCAGGCTGTCTCGTAAATTCCCTAAGTGATTCTCCACAGTTGGGCCCCAGCACAGTATGATTTGAGACTGGATGGGGCATGAGACCTTTTCACTCATAACTATCTCCAATCACAGCTGAGAACCCTCACCTGGTATTTCTCTCCTAACAACTGTGGATTTTGGTTTTCACATTTTATTGAAGCAGCCCTTTGTCTTCTCTCCCTGTTTCCTTCCTCTGGCTCTGTTAACCAAACAGGTAGGTAAAGCATATGCAGTCATTTGCAGTTATTCCATATGCAGCACTGGGACAGCTCTGACCTTTTTCTGTTTGTGTATATTCTGTTTGCATGTGTCCAGCAAAATGTGCTTCCTTGCACCTCACACATGCACACACTACAGTCTTAACTTTGTTCTTTCTCTGCATTGCCCTATGACAACGTGTGAAACCAAACACATCCTTTGTATCAGGAGTAGCTTTGTAACCTTAGTTGACTGGACATGCAGCTGCTCTTGCTCTTAAATGGAAATGGGCTCGAATCTTCAAATCCAGTCATTTTCTCCATCTCACATGTTCAGACAACTCTTAGACTCTGTTACATCTATGATAAGCAAGTCCCAATCTTAGACACCCTGCTCCCTTAACGTTGGGGTACCTTGGTGTTTTTATCTAAGCTCCAAGCAGCCCTATTTCACATGCCTCCCAGAAGAGAGATGCTCATGTCAGATCTCCAAAGCAGACCTACCATGGGAGAACTCAAAACTAGCAGTGGGCAGATTACTTATTACATACAATTTATTTAGCAGCTTCTGTCTTTTTTTCCTCCTCCTGCTGATAGATGGTCTATGAACAAACTTTTATGCATTTATTATTGTTTATTATTTATTTATGCAAAATTGTTCAATGAATATTTTACAGGGGCAAATTTCAGTCTGTGTGTTTGTAATGAGCTTTCATTCGATTAGAGAATTCTGAATATTCATGATGTCTAATTGGCCATCTCAGTCACATGGTATTTTTTTCTGTCCCTTTACTGGAAGACTTAACTTTTATTAACTACTTCCACCCCAAGGAAATTTCTTCTCTGGACTGAAAGGATGAGAGTGACTGGCCTGAAGTTGTCTTTCTGAAACAAAAGGCAGCACCATCCACCAAAGGCACAAGGCAATAAATTAGTTTTAGAACACACCACAATACAAGCGATGATCATATCTCTGCTAAACAGCTAAAACAATTCACTGAAGGAAATCAGTCAAACATTGCCCCAGGTGGCCCTTGCACAAGCCAAATTATTGCCATGCGACACACAGCCTTAAACTGGGATCTATTCCGGCTTTTCAGTTCCTGGACAAAAGATCACTACCACTCATACCACTCACTTTGGCTGGTGTTATTAGCCAAGAAAAGCCAGCCAAGTGTAGAAGATTGGTTGCTTCTCACACAGAGAAGCTTGATTTGCTATTTCACATAGCTCCCAAGGAGATCAACATGGGAAACCAGCTGCAGGTTCTTCTTTGTCTGTGTGTCCCTTTCCAACAGTACTAACAACTACAACTGATGAACTGTTTTTTTCGCTAGTCACTCCAGCATCCAAGTCCAGCTATAGCTAAAATCATATTCTTGCTGAAAGGTCACATGCTGACTAGAACTGGTTGAAAATGTGCCAAATAGCACAAACCATATCTAGTAAAACAGACAGTTCTGAGGCTATATCTTTAGGGCATAGAACAGAGCTTTGCCAGGTTCTGCAAGCCAGTTTTCATACCAGAAGCAGTGTCTTAGTGAAACAGCATCCCAGCCATGCTTATGGAGGCTTTTTTCTCTGCAGGTTTAAGTAGCCAAAAAGTACACTAGGCTGGCATTAGGTTAGTAATATCTTGGCTGGGTGTCTTTGCACATTACTGCTATTTACTTGTAAATATTGTAGAGCTAAATTTGGTCAAGTTTAATGCTGAAGGGTCCTCTTGAGTTAGACCACAGTCCTAGAGTTCAGTATGGACTCTCAAAGCCTGATTATCATCTCATGCCATTGTGGTAACATCAGATAAACTGCTCCCTAACCATGGCTATCTCTTTATTGACTATAAGGAGCCTGCAGCCAACATGGCTACAGGCATTTGTGCTGTAAGCTGCAGATAATTAGTAATAGGCAATTTCCCTCATTCTGAATAAGAGGTGGAGATTCCTGAGCTGTCTGATACTCAGGAGCAGGCATAGCAGAAGGAAATCACATTTGAACTGCAAAGAGCATGGTGGAGTCTCAAACCAGCATCCCATTCACTTAGTGATATGCCCAGAGTACCAAAACACGTCAAGAGGGAAGAGAGGCCGGGGGGGGGGGGGTTGCAGAACTAGGAGAATTTGTGGCATTGCCCTACAAACAGTTTGGTCATTTCAGCCTTTTCTTATGCGACCCTGTGCATCTGGAAGGATCACATCAAACATCAGAAAAAATGGCTTGCTGAAGGTACTAAATTCCAGACCATCTATTTCTATCCCTTGGTTCTCTGCTGCATGACAGGATGTGTATGTGCATGCCACTGTCACAGGGCACACACGAGCACCTGGAGAGCAGTACAAGATGGAAACAGCCTCCAAGTCTGTGGACTGTGGTGGCATTTGGAGCTGTTGCTGTTTTCTAAAAGCCATCTCCAGTTCTACTGCTCTAATTCTTTAGTGTGGGGATAGAAATTGAACTGATTTTGGTTGAACATGGAATTGAATGCAGGAACACAGACAATAAAATACTCCAACACTCTTTCCTCAATCAAAGAAATTATATGATATTAATGCAAGGTAGCTTGGGTTGACTTTACCTGTGTTAAAGTCAGGAAATTTAGAAAATGATGGTTCCCACAGCAACCTTAACTCACCCATGTTGCACATATCTAATAAAGCAGAGTTAACAGCATACACATGAATATAAAATACTACTCAAGCAAATCTCAGCCATCAGATTGCATTAATATTCATTTGTTTCTTTTAATAATAGATTGTCCCAACATTGCTTTCAAGAGAGCTTTTATGAAACTATTTTTTTAAGTTAAGATTAAAAAAAAGAAAAGAAAAAACGAACATATTTTATTCACATCTGAGATTTTAGAGAACCGACATAGTTTCTCCATATGAAGAAACTGACAGTCAGGTAGAATTCAGTCCTTGTTTTTACACTATTACAGAAATTTCAGTTATAGAGTTTTTAATTAAAAACCTAAGTGTGTTGGCAGCCAGAAGAGGCACGATCCAATTTATTGAAAATTATATATTAGTCTCCTCCTTCACATCCTAAGTTTCCTTCATTTCTGTCACTGAGCTGAACTCTCCTGCTGGGGATAAGTCACCTTGCTGATGAGTACCAGCCTAGGATACAGTTCCTTCAGGGCTATGCTAGACTTATAGCCAAATTAGCAGGATCATAAAAACATAGAATCAGAAAATCAAGTCAGAAAGGACCTCAGTATGTCAGCTGATCCAACATCTGACTCAATAAAGGGCTAACTGATATTGGTCCAGGTTGCTCAAGATGTGGCATGTGCGTTGAAAGTGGCTCTTTGGTACAGTCACATGAAGATCAGCTACTCAGTGTCGTGCAAGGCACAATTGAAATGCAATAGCAAAGCTGTGTGGGGATTCTTACTCTAAATAACTGGAGACATTGGAGTTCAGGATGCCAGTTGTGACAGAACATGAGAACATTGGCAGCTGGTGTAAATGCTCATCTTTCAGAACTTGGCTTACAGTGGGTCTAAACTGAGTGTAAATGAAAGCAAATTGAACCAAGAGATAAGGACTCAGCAGGTATGGCCACCTGGGACTGCTTCTGTGGTGCTGCAGAGCTGTTTGGGCAGCCCATGGCAGGAGAGCTGTGGGGGCTGCACGGGAACCCTGACTGAGCAGTGTAAAGCCAGGCACTTTGCACAGCACCCTGGAAACCGTGTTAGTTCTTTCTATAGGTGTAACTGTCACCCAAGTGACCAGCAATTTCAGCAGCTCTCTGGCCGAGAGCCATGGTGCTCACAACCCTGTGACCAGATCTCACTGCATTCCCCAGCAGTACTCCAAAGTCGCTGCAGCACCATGCTCTGCTCTTAAAAGACACCCTCAGGCACAAAGAGAAATGAATGAGCTCTAGGAATTCAGCTGGCTCCTTGAGATTCATTCAGTCAAGGAAAAAATATAACCTCTTTTTTCCTAGACCCTGACACCTGACTCAGAAATGAATCATCAGAAAAAAAATCAAGCCAAACAACATCTTAGACTGTACGTGTCATTCTGACTTTTTTTTTTTTTTTTTTAAGATAAATAACCCCCTTAATTTGATTCCAAAGTCCTTGTAAAACAAGCTCGCCTAGCCTCCTGTTTAAACTTTATAGCTTCTCTTTGAAATTAACTTGCCAAGTGTTTGAGTCCCTGCCTGGTTCGAGGCGCTATCTGGTCCATCGGAGGAGCGTGGCTGCTCACGTGGCAGCTCTCATTAGCGAGCGGCAGGGACTCAGCTGCGCCGGCTTTGATAAGCCCGGCTCTACTCTCACAAGTACGCCGCAAAGCAATTAAAACAGCAAAGGACCCTTTTTTTTCCCCGTACTATCCTTTTTCTTCCTCCTCCGAAGTTGAATAAAAATGATTTGATAAATTATTCTTTTCAGAGCTAAACACTCAGGCGAAGGAAGGGGGAGGAGGGAAAATCTACACAGGGGAGGGAAGTCGCTCCTGAGGACCCATTATTAGCATGTATCCCCAGCTTGCTGGCAATCAGGACAAATCCTGGTATTAGGGGTGGGGCAGTGCCACAGCAATGCTCCTTGCCATCCATCTCACACTGCTATGAAGTCTGCTGGATGTGCACCGTCTGTGCACATCTCTGCATGTAATGGACGACAGTCGGGGCAAGTTGAGGACAGTGTCAGCCTGGTGTTGTTATACTGCCTGCCATTAGATGCAGTACAGGCAGAGCTGGATGCCGGGTCCTTCAGCAACATCTGGACTCCTCTGGCTTAAACTAGAGAAGGAAGCCCTTAGGAAGCTGATAACAGAAACAGTTTGGCAGTGGCAGGCCATGCTACCATTGCCACCATAGTAGAAGCCAGAACTGTATGCTTGAAACAGCCCTGGGGTTTTGCCATCTGTATGTAGTGTACCACTGCCACTGTTTTCTGGGACTCCCATTTACTGAGAAAACACTCCCGATTACAGAGAAGCAGAAAAGATGGGAAAGCCTGGGTACCATCTAGGTTGGATTAAGTGATGCACTGAAGTGAAGTGCCTACTGATTAATGTGGAACTAACACAAGACCTCCTGCAGGAAGCAGAAACAAAGATGGGAGTCAGGGATTCAGGAAGAAAGGAAGGGTTGGCATGGCAATAACACAGCTCGCAGTCAGAGACCTGCTTCTGCAAACTGGGCTTGGCATTCACAGAAGGGAGCACCTGATGGCTAGGAATTGAATGGGAGAGCTTAACTGAGGTGGCACCATCCAAGAACAGATATGCTAAACCAGTGGCCAGTACCTAGGTTCTATCTATGTTTTTCAAATATATCTGGAAAATTATTTTTAATAAATGGAATTCTAATGAGTGCTTGAATTTACAGGCTACTCAACAAACAAGTACTGTCAGGGAGTTGGCCAGCCACCTCTGAAACTCTCTGCCTCTCCTTACTTAGCCTCTGACCATTATCTGGTTGGGGAGCCAGGGCTTTCCAGTCCAGTTTGTGGTAATGTTCTGCCATTTCATACAGCGTTAGCAACTGCAGTTTGTAGTAAGAAGAGAGATGCAGGGAAGGAGAGTATTTGGGAAAAAACCCTCCAACAACAACAAACAAACCCCAACAAAAATGCTGCACACAAAGGTTTCAAATCAGCAGCACATACCCACTTACAATCTAAAATAAAACAATTGCAAAACTGCAAAATCCTTGTCCTTTTTCCCTATGCCACAAAAACATCTGACTTACACCACGGTGCACACTGAGTAAACAAGGGTTAACATGCAAGATGTTCTATACAATGTGTTCAGAGAAGAATTCTCTGTCTCAGCTGTCACCTACAGAAATGCAAACAGTTCATCCATTTAGGTGACAACATCTCTGACTTAGAAAAGCAGTTTCAGAGAAGGGGAAGTATATCAGAACATCTTGGAAGTTAAGAGGGAGAGAAGCTGGGAACTGGGAGTTTCCTGGCAGCTGCAGGTGGATGCTACAGCAATGATGCATGATAAAGAGGCATGGAGAGAGAGGCGGAGGGTGCAGAGGACACAGTGCAGTTTCCAAGTGATCATCCATCACCAGTGGCTCTGCCTTCTCCTCTTCATGCCAACAGGTGATGGAGCCTCATCCATAAAACATTTCCTGGGTGTCACTAACTGGAAGACACATTGGAGGGTTACATTGACTCTGCATAAGAAATAACTTCCCAGATGAAGGAGAGAGCTGCCACTTTTAAACTCCCCGTGCTCTCCTCCTCCCCACCTGTCCCTGCATTCTGCACCCAAGAAATCATCTCTCTCCACTCGCATCTCTTCTCCTCACCAGCTGCTATGATCCATACCATAGGCTCCTCTTCCATAGGTACTTTTTGTACAAGTATTTTGTATTTTCTATGTGTTTGTTTCTCTTTATACAGGCTACCCCACATGTACAGACCTGTGGTGTCTTGATCACAAGAGGAAAATCAAATTCCCAACATATACAATAGCGCCTCCAGCTCCTAGCTCCTCCCAGCTCATCACACTCTTCTCACATGCTTCTGAACCTATTTCTGCCCTAATTCATACTCTGTACATTTTAACCTTTCAACAAAAAGCTCCCAAATGTGCACATTCAGTAAAACACAGCAAAAGCATAACTGCTCTCTTTAGCCTAGGTGGCAGGACCCTACTGACTACATGAGTCAGGGCTTCAAGATCTCTGAAGGTTCTGCTCCCAAAATAACTAAAACAGAAATATCTGGGAAGGAAAAAGAAAAGTGTTCAAGCAGAGCAAAGCCACTAATTGAATGATTTTCATTTACATTTACAAACAAAAAATGGCTGGGTGATTCCTTAAGTACTTTGGATTTAGGATCTGAAATATGACTCAGGTTACACCTGATGGGAATCAGCAGGTTTTTCTGTAATGTTCTGGAATTGAGAGTTCATTTTGACAAACCTCTGTACGCATCAGCAACATTGGCAGCCTCCACAAACAGGAATTAATTCCTTAAATAGCAGGGAGAAGATAGGGGGCTGCAGGAAAGCTGGGAAGGTGTGTGTGGGGAGCACTGAAAAGCTGGTGTGGGGAGCTCAAAGTTGGAAGAGCTAGGGGGTTTGGGAAGATGGGAATGGGGGATGACTGTGAGGCTGGGGAAGGGGCACTGGCAGAGCTTAGTATAATAAACAACATGCAGCAGCTGTTTGCAGCCAGCTCCATCACAGCACATTTTTCACTAGAATTAGAATTCAACTGTTCTTAATACCAACTCCTGTGCCATTTATTGCCTGACTTACCAAACCCAGCTCACTTCTGGAATTGCATTCCTACATAAGCAAATTGATGGTTCAGACTGCCAACCTCAGCTGTCAGCCACCCAAGTGTTGCTAGAAACGTATTGCATCTGATGTTACGACATTTACTTGTCTCCTGAATTAGAGGTGGAGTATCTGGAGAGTAGATGAATCTCATCTGTAATTAAATGCTTCTAAGAAATAAAGTGGCTACAGAACTAGGGTGGGTGTATGTCTTGGAGATGGGTATATGCTCTCTGAGCAGGCTGCCTGTGTTCTGGAGGATTAAACAGTATAGAACTATGGGAAGCTAAAAATGAAAAAGGGAAGGATGATGACAGAGAAAAAACAGAGGAGAAAGAAGCATTAGAGGCAGCAAAGTATGACAGTGAGACAGAGAAGACTACCTAAAGAAAGAAAAGCAGGTGGAATTGCTGAACAAAGAAGTAGGAGAAAGAAAGAAAAGCTCTGGGAGAGCTGCTGAATATAGTACCCTGCCTTTAGTCCCCTCCAGAGGAATAAATGCTGACCCCACTTCTTTCCTGGCTTGTCAGGGGCTGTTTGGCTGAATAAGTCCAGCCCAACAGCCCTCTCCTGCTCTCTCAGCATTAATATATTCATTTCATTATTCAATTATTTAAAACATTTCTTATGTTCCATCTATTTCACACAGATGGAGGTGGGGTGAGCTGCTCCCTCTCTCTCTCAAACCTGTACTGCAGGGCCCTCGAGGAATGTAGGGCACAAAGTGCTTCTTGGCTCTCCCTCCTCCACCAGCTTCACGGTGGCTCCAACACCAAATGCTCCCTTACCTGCACCTGAGACATCTTGTTTAAAAGGAAACCCTGTGAATGATTGCTACCACTGCAGTGACCCCTGTGAGATGCAGGGTGCTCTGTGTCACTGTAAGAGGCCCACTGTGTGTCAGAGGGAAGCAGATGCACTGAAAGTTGCTCTCCTGTCAAACTCTTCTAGCCCCTGCAGTCAAGCCGCTGCCTCACAATATATAAAATGTAAGGCTGTAGGTTAAAGAGAGACTCTTTTCCGTTCCATTTGTCTACCAGCTTTTGAGGGGCTAATTAGCTTGTTAGTCATGGTGTCTCTCTCAGGCTTGCAAACCACCATAAATCTCCTCTCTTCCAGAGGAGCATTAATTCAGATTTTTAGATGAGAGAACTCCAAAGACAACTTAAGGTGCTGAAGGCAGCAGGGTTCATGAGTGAGTGGCTGTCATTCCACCTACAACGTCATTAGTCCCCACATCCCAAAGTGACACTGAGAAGGGCTGCCTGTAAAGCAGATTTTTACCATTTGCAATTACAAGAGAGTCAATGGGTATTACATAGCACTGCCCCACAAAGTACATTACTAGAATCGTATGGAGTTGAAAGACCCCTGCTGAATCACCTCACCAACTCCTACCCTTCAAAAGCATCAACCTCATTAAAATCATTCCTGAAAGCCATTTATCCAACCTATTCCAAACTCCCAGTGGTGGAGAGTGCATGGGCCCCCAGGTCCTCTCCTTCAGTATGTCATAACAGCTTCTGAAAAGAACTTCATTGCCAGGTGGGTATTCTCCTCCTCTACCCCAATGCACACCCAGGAAATTGTTACAAGCATTGTTGTATACTCTCAACTCATAAATTTGATGCAAATCAGACTTTTTCCTATGTCATTGTCAGAAAAACCATTTTTTGAGAGAGGCTAATTAAAGTAATTCAAGAGATACCTAATTAAGGTATCTCATCCACAAAGAGATTACTCTGTCCTCTATTTGACTAGCAGTCCTTGTTTGCCACAGCTTACAAAACAGCCAGGCCTGCCTGCTGCTCTGCTGTGTCTTCGTACTTCCTAGCGTGGGTTGCTTGTTAAGTGGCTCTGAGGAACAGCAAATTCAACTGGTCTTGAGTGATACCATCAGTGCAGGGTTTGCCTTGGGCTTCCTGCAGCTTGTCACTAGAAGTGGTGGGTGTATCCAGCCCCCAAAATCCTCATCTGAGGCAGAGCTGGGTAAAGATTTTTCAGGGAATCAACCAGGTATTTTTAGTTTAGCTTAGCTATTTTTTTCTGCAAGAAAGAATTAGCTATTTGACAAAGACTTTGCTGTACCTTTATTAGCAACCTTTATTGTGTTCAACTCTTATGGGAGAGTTCCCTCAGTGCAATTCCATTCAGGCAATTCTGCTAGTAATCTGCATGGTTACCAACACTAAAGCATTACAGCAGATAAAAAAGGAGCACCTGGGGAATTCAACCCTCTGCTCTGCCATGAGGATTTCCTGCAGTGCATGCTCAGACTTTTGTCCAATTCTGTGATAAATGTTCTCAAATGATGGAGTGTTCAACTGTTCCCTTTATAGGAAGAGTTCCTGAGCCAAGAACAACTCACTGACACAAAGTGAATCTGGATAATCAGCCCCATTTGCATTCTTTCCCTCCCGATGCTAGCTAAAGCTGGGTAAACAATTCTGAATGAATCATTTATTAGTTTAATTCTACCTCCTCCAATTCATGAACTGTCCACTGGCGCTTCCCAGTTTTGTTTCCTCCAGCCTATTTTCTCTTCAGAATCATTTGAGTATGAACACAACACAATCCACTGAAGTCAGCAGGATGATTTCTTTGCATAAAAGGATGATTTCTTTGCATAAAAGTAAGCTTGTGCTTTAAAGCTTTTGTTGAACAGGGCTTGTCTTGATGGGTCTTGTTTGGTTTTTTTCTTTAGAAATGATCTTTCATTTTCAACTTACTTGTTAGCAGTGAGTTGAAATTTTACAACTATCTTTCTTCAATACAAAAGTCGTGGTAAGTTTGCATATTTTTGAATGGATGAAAGCAACTCCTAGAGCACTTAAGTTCTTAGGAAACCAACAGTATTCACAATGTGTTTTCTCAGTGCCACATTGCCAATACTGCAGTACAAAAAATGTCAGGAGTCAGGCCATGAAAGCTAAAAATCACAAGGCTTTGTGGTTTTTTTCCAAGTAATAAATGTTGGGTTCTTTTCATTAGTCCCCTTGCTTTTTAACCTTTCAGGTCCATTTTCTTCATCAAAAGCACGAGGGCCAGAAACATGCTGTTTCAATGAAAGAAAAAAATATCTTGCCTTCAACAGCAAGGCTTTCAGAAATACAGTGAATACAACAAGCCTCACAACAAAACATGAGTGTTGGCAACACCTCACTAAACAATTATGCACTAATAATACAAACTAAACATTAGTTTGCAATGCTGAATTGACCGCCATGTTTTCTACAACAGTTCCAGCCAGGGGACTTCTCTCCTGAGATAATCACACAAATCAGACTCAAAAAGGGGAGAACAGAATCAGGGCCAAATCGAACATTCAAGCCAGTGCTCTATTTACTCCCAATTCAGGGTTGGCCTAAACAATAACTTTTTGTCCTGGATGCCTTTCCAGTATATGACCGCTAGCTACTGTCCTGCTCTCTGTGCCAACTGTGCAAACATCTCTCTTATCTTCATTTGAAGGGTGGTCCTTTTGCTTACTGAGACAATGTAATTTATCCGTCGTCTCAGTCTAATACACGAGCATCTCAGAGACTGCTCAAGAACTGAACTACTGTTTCCAGGAGTGTCTAACTCATCCTCTAAGCAGCTCTCTCCCCCTTGTACCCGTTTGGAAAGGGAAGCAGTCATGTCCCTCTCCAAGAGCGATGTGAGTGCTCCCTCTGCTGTTACACATGGGCTTCAGACAGCTGAGGCCATACGGCACTCCGTAGCCCTGTGCAGCAGCTCCTGCCTTCCCAGAACTAATAGCTATGTGGCTGACATTTGTCTCACAGTGGAAGGGTTACCGCAACACATGCTGGGAACGTCTGGCCAAAGGAAACTGAAGTGATGGAGATGTTTCCAGTCCTCTTGCCCCCATCATGCCCAGTGATTTTTAAACTGGGGGCATACATGCACTGCCTGCACTCTGTGAGATTCAATTTATACCAGTAGACAAGAAGTCAAGTTCATGATCCCCAGAACAGGAGAGCAGATGGCTTTTTGCTTTTGATTTTTTCAAGCGAAACCATCTGGCTAATTCTCTGTGGTTTGTGTGTGTGTGTGTTAGCAGAGAGAGACACACAGCCTGTTTCCCTGTCGAGGCTGTGCCTGCAGTCACAAGGGAAGAATTTGTTATTTTGGAAATGGTACTGCCCATCCTTATCTCTTTGGATAGGGAACAGGTATCCACATGGCTGTAGTCACTAATACCAACAAACGAGATGTGTATAAGCATGTTATCAGCAAAGTTGTGGCCCTCAGTTAGACAGATACTGCCTTTCCTTATTTTTCTTCAGGACTAAAGCCTGCTAGGGCAATTCCCATACATCCACCTAACAGGTCACAAGTCAGGAGATCTGACCCGATTTACCACAAGGGTTGAGAAAGAGTGCACTGCTCTCTGGCCAGTATTCTTTTCCTTCCTCCTTAGGCCATTGTGCCATGCTTCCCCACTTTTCAATCATCTAGGATGCAAGTACCCATAATCCCACCTCTTCATCCATACAACACTCTTGGGAGCTAGGGCAGTGCTGGCACCCTCATTTTACAAATGGGCTAGAAGCCCAGACAGAGCTCTCTCTATCAGATGGGAAATATATGACAGCAAAGACTCACGCTACCTAGCTTAGCTCCCTAATACAAGAGATGGTAAACATTTTGATAGTCTGCTGCCAAGTTTGTTTGAAACGAACCAAAGTAAGCTTTGAAGCTTATTATCACTGTTTCCAGCCCAACTCTTAGTCAAAATTCAACTTGGCATTGGTAAAAATGATGTGCGGATGCTGCTATTCCCACTGGACCAACATCACCTCCATGACAGAAAGCTCCTGAGCTGTCTTCCTGTTTGAGGCAGGATGCTGCAGTGGTTGATACCAGCCTCTCAAATTCTCCTGTCAATGTGACCAGATCAGGATATATTCCCCCATCAAGCACCTGCACTAGCATAGCATTTTCACACCACGGTTGCATCACCCTGCCACCCCAGGAGGAAATGTTCAGATACTTCCCCAATGCAGGGCCTGTGTTTCCAGACCATCAACCCACCCTCTGGGAAAGATCTTCTCATTGTATTTATATTCAGGTGGTATGGGCCTTGGGAATCCTGCTTCCCATTGCAGGGAGGCTCAGGCTCATCCTACCCATCCCTGTGTTGACTGTACAGCTTCCTGCCAGCAGAAGGGAAGCCTCTTGACAGGTCTACTCATAGAATGTAGAGAACAATATCCCCAATGGCTACTCATTGAGGCACCAGCAAGATTAACTTGCCAGATGAGCAATTTACACTGTAACAAGAAAAATGTCTCCCCTACTTAATTTTGCATTACTGATCTTGAAGCAGTCAAACCCCATATTTAAAGCAGACCTTCCTATGGCAAATAGGCAGTCCTCCCCATGCAGGACTCCTCTCTGGGAGATGCCCATGGCTGGGGCCTGCCTGTCTCTCTGGCACAGAGGTGACGGTGGGTGCAGCACCTGGGGCTCACTCTGACACTCACAGCCAAAAGCACTGATGGGAAAAACAGTCCCAGGTGGATAAGCAGTCATAGGGAAGCACTATGCTGGATTGGATTGAGGACAGTCAGTGTGTGTAACTATGCTGCTCTCTGTTGGCTGCAGCACAGGAAACAGAGAGTTTCAAATGCTGCTGTTACTTACATTCAAGTGGATCCTTTAAAAGACTTTACAGAACAAACTGGTATTTGGGAAGTGTTTTGCAGCTTTCTACACAGTAAAGTGAAGCTTTCAAGACTGAAAGTGCGTGAGTTTTATCCTCTGTGCTGGGCAATGAAAATTCAGCTATTGGTGAATTTATAGTCAAATGCAAAACAGGAAAAAAGACATCCAGACCACAAGACTTGTATTCCTAGACCACAAGACTCCCATTCTCATGCCTTAACCACCTGTTTTGCCCCATCCCTTTATCTTTCTTTGTTCACTTTCCCTAGCAACTTCCACATCCTTGCTCTTCGTTTCTCATTGTTAGTGCTTACAGCAAAGCATCTCTGCTTAGCAGTGCTCTGCCTGAAGCATAGGGGGAGCTCCAGGGATGGGGAGCTGATTGGGAATGGGCTGAACTAAGGATGGTCAGAGCCCAGGACAGAACAGCAGAAGAGGATGCAGTCCCTAGAAGCTACTAAAAATGTACAGTAAAGATAGGGACTTCGTTGTGAGAAACTGTCTCCTTTAGAAAACTCTTACCTATGGAGCCCATGCACCTGCATCTGTGACTCACCAGCTCCAGATGCCATCCCACACACAGGCTGCCCTGCTCTGCTCAGCTGAATGTGGATGTTCCCTGATGCTTTTGGCTCCTTCTCCATGTCCTCCCCTCCCTAAAGCTTCTTGTCCCAAGTTGCTTTACAGCTAAGAGGGCTGTCACATGAACAGCTCGGTTGCTCTCTGCCCATTGTCTTTTGAAGGCAGGGATGACTTTCAATAGGAGAAAACAAACATGGAACTGAGTTGTAGTGGTATTCTATAGTCTTGACTGGCTGGTGATTAGGAATAGCAAGAAAGTAAGAATCCTGTATCAGAGAAAGATGGAGTTTTTGAGATGCGTTTTGAGGCTGCTGTGAATAAAATATCAGAAAACATGTTTGAAAAACAGCATGAAAGAAAAAGATGAAATGCTAAGCAGACATACAGATGATGCTTTTTGTTTTCAGGACACTATCCAGTCTACTGTTTCCTTGTTTTCCCTACATCAGAGGGAGGGACAGTTTTCTCAGAGAAGTTTCATCAAATTTACGCTAATGGTCTTGACAAGGAGTATTTTCCATGAAAGTAAACAATTCTTCCCCTTCATCATTTCTCCTCTCCCCCTTGCCCCTGACCATTTCTGAAGCTGTAAAGGAGTAGTCCACATGCATCCCCACATGCCTCACAGACCCTACTTGTTTCTAGCCTGGGATCAAATACCTGCCTCCGGAGTAATAATTCGTGGTCAATGCAAAAACCTATAAGAGATGGGGTGAAGATTCAGGTGCCCTCAACTTTTATTAAGACCTGGATCTATTTGAGTAACAGTGCCTATAAGAAAAGACGGTTCAGAGTTATACTGCTGGCTATGCAGAAGAATTGCTGTGCCATGCTGGGTGCTTGCCTTACCTTTGTTTCTTGTTCGAAAATAAAGATGAAGACTTACAGGACACTGTGACAAAGGACATCAACTGTGCCTTCGTTTTTCTGGGGTTAGAAGAGCCGGGGGTGGTCCTTTCACACCTTCCGCAACTGGTGCAAGTGAGGAAAGGTCAGAACTCTTTTGGGAGCACTGCAGAAACAGTAGGGCACTAATGTACTGCTCTTCTACAAGGGCAAAGTAGCTGAGGAGAGAAAACCTTTAATACAACACTGGGAATGCACAGGTGTTATAGTGGATGAGGCCTGCTCAGTTTGCCAAGGACAGGGATGTGTGTGAGCATTTCAGAGGGACCTTTATAATGCACACAACCCCAACTCTTTTGTGCAGAGATTGGTATAGTTCCCCCTGCAACACTTTGCATGAGGTTACAAAGCTCACTTTCCCGAAGCATTGTGGGGCTACGTAGTGGTGCCTATGAGGTCCAAGGAGGACCTTCCCTATTCCATGGAATGGCAACAACTATGCCAATGTCAAACCAGGGCTGCATCCCTCACCCTGCTCGAGAATCTGGGGCAGTGAGACCTCTGTGTACAAGCAAGCCATACAAATTGGAAACGCCCCATGCACACTTCACCACCAAAACACCCGAGATGGACACCTGTTCATGGTGCTTTACCTGCTCTAAAGCTGGGGGAAAAGAAGGAAAAAATCCACCCCAATCCACAGAAAGGCAACATCCCTCTTTGCCAGCAGATGGCAATGGCACTCCACTTGTTCATCGCCGATCCCGTTCCTGTAAAGGGACTCATCGATGCCATCTACAGAGCACTCGGGAGAAGCAAACGCTTCAGCTCTGCACAACGAAAACACTTTAAAAAAATCGTGGGAGAGTAAATAAGGCCATTTCATGTGCAATCCCACTACCTAGAAGCCTGGACGTGATGGCAGAGTCACACTGCACAGGAAAAACTGTATGATTTTCTCATTCTCCCCCTTTCATTTTTCCTTTATAGAGATTCAGTCTAGAATATTAAGGGAATACAGTTATTTATTTATTTATGCCATTTCAACTTTTCTGATTGGAGAGACAGGGTTTTCCCCCTTCCCTGCACGTTCCAGTCTGTGTGGAGGGGAAACAGTAGGAACTCAGCAAGGACCAGACAATCTTAACAGGAGCTCAATGGCAGCTCCTCCTTCTGCCACCTGTAAAGCTCTTCTCTTTCTCAGTTTTGAATGAGTCCTTGAAATGCCCTTGAGCTACAGTACATGATAAGCTAACATTCATACAGACATATGCTCAGCAGTTCAACAGGTCCATGTGGAACCTGCAGCTCTCCCCTGATAAGGGTGCTCAATACAGCCCCCTTCTTCTGCCCCATTGAAAGACTAAGCACTGTGGGGCTGCTAACCTTCCACTGATGGATCATCCAGCCAAAAACAGGTCTTCCAGGGTTTCAAAATCTCCCAGTGTACTAGAGGAATAACTGGAACACAACCTTCCATCTTTGGGCTCTCACCAGAATAGAAAGGAGTCCTCAGCATGGACAAAGGACTTCAGGCAGAATGCAGCTTTAGTGACAGCTTTAGTGACAGGTAGGAGAGCCCGGGGCAAATCCCACTTGCAGAAGGCTGGACCAGGCACCGCAGGAGAAAAGGTACTGGAACCTGTGAATAAGGGGGGGGCAGTGAAGGCATCCTCATTTGGATGGCCAAGAACAGCATTTCTGAAGTGAGTAATTATGCTTGTGTGGACACTGCAGGTCCTCTAGCAGCCGTCACGGCACAGGGTCACTTAAAGATTAGGCTGTTTAATTAAAAGAGGGTGTGGAACAGATTCAGGGGAAGGGCAGCTTGCCCAATGACAGCATGGACTGCGCAATCTCTCTAGGAGAGCTGCTGATTAGAGATTAAGAGGCATCTCTGCCGCAGGGAAGTGGACTCATCCCTGAAGCTCCTCAAACAGGTACTTCACGGTGACTTGTCTTGTTAGCACAAATAAAAGTCCCATCACAGGGCTTGGCTGAACTGGACATATTTCAAGCTCCTCTCCAGCTGGCTAAGTGATTCCAAAGTGGGAGGAGATGTGTCCTTGAGATATGCTTTCTCTTTCAGATATTTCCACCAGATGCAGAAGTAAGTAAAAACACATCTACACACCACCCCTTTTCACTCCTGTCGATAACCCACCCCTCTCTACAGTGGAGTTACTCCCCAAGCAGAGGGCTGCCCCCTCTATGGGTGTTGTTGGAAGACACGGGGCTCCAAGTGGCTTAACATGTTGACAAGTTCAAGGCACTCTGAAGGAGGAGAGAGCAACAGAGAGAAAAAAAGAGAGGAAAAAACCCAACAAACCAGGGGTAAGACAGATTCCTCAACTGCAACTTGCTGTCTACCTCCTGTATGCCTGCAGCAAAACCCTGACCAATCCTCACTCGCCTTCTGCTTCTGAGGATCACATAAGGAGAATAGAAACATGGATATAGTGAAATATTGCCAAATGGTAAAGACCAGTGCTATGGTTCAAAAGGGGAAAAGCCAATAGATCTGTAAATGTGAGCAGGTTGTGAGCCTTTCAGCCTTACAGAAATGGTTATCTTAGATCATAAAATGGCCCATTTACTGCATCACAGATAGGTCACTCGTGACAGGCTGGCACTGCAAGGGAGAGGGGGAAAGGAAGGGGGTTTATACCCAGACGTATTTGAGCTTTCAGGGCTTACCTACTCACTGCTCTATCTGTAAGCAGAATGTTCTAACTGGTATGGGAGAATTTAACTGCTCCATAAAAAGGAAGACCAGAATAAATTAAAAGGGCATTTTTCCACAACAGCTTTGTCTGTCCTTTCCTGAAGCCCCCTGTCCCAGCTCTCCCAGCCCTGGGTTCCCCACCAGCTCTGTCAGTGCCCTCCTTGGATCTGCAGACCCACAGCTCTCACAGCTGTGAGTACTCAATCCCGTACACCAAACCCCAGCAGAGTCCCCAGTCATTAAATACTGTTCCAACTGCTCAGTTTTCCTGGTTGCCTCTTCAGCAGGGGAGGCAACAAGAAGAACCCCAATGTAATGACATTTTATGCAACTGAAGAAGACTAACCCAATGCATTTTTTTAAAGTGATCTCACTCAGGATTTCATACTCAGCATCACAGAGTAACAGGCCCAACTCCAGCTATACACAAAAAAGAGCGCCTGTCACCTTGCACAATGCTGTTTTGCATGCATTCAGCTTCAAATCTGTGCAACCAAAAGGAGAGCTTGTCATAGTAAACTACAGCAGAAAAGCTAATCTTATGTGACAGGTAGTCTACACCACATTGTCAGCCAGCAGTTGGCTGGCATCCTCTGTTCTTATAGGGTGCTACAGTCTCGGGGCAGGAAAGCCGTGCTCACATATGCACATGGAGAGCTCTGAGATGGCAGAGTGTGAAAGGGAGTAAAATCCTCAAAGCCTATTACAGACACCACACGGGCCCACATTTAAGGCAGTGTACACATACGCTTTTTACATGCTTTGGCAAACCCAACTGAGCATTGTGTGTGGGCCCACTCACAGACTGGGAACCGAACAGCACCGACGGCAAGACAGACAAACACCCAGAGACCTCAAATAACACAACCCCAAATCACAAAAGCACTAAAAGAAATTCCTTCATATACTACCAAAACTGTGCAAATTTAGCCATATGCTTTGTCAGACAGGATTGACGGGCAAGGCATGTGTTCAGTGGCAGATACAAATTCACAAATGCTTTTGTGCACCAGTACGGAGCCTCATACAGCTCCTGAAATGCACACTGCCATACAGTGAGGTTTACGAAAAAGCCAACTCTAACTAGAACTATAGAAAGAAGTGTTTAAGGTGGTCACCAGGCCTGAACACTCCCGTGAAGCAGCAACTCCCAAGTATAACCTAAGTGCAGGGGCTACTCTAGCAGCAGATAAACCTGGAAGCAGCTGTAAGGAACCTAAAGAGGGGTCTAGGTATGAAAGAAGCAACAGTTAGGTATAGCACTGTGGAGAAAGATACACTCACAGCATCACAGGGCAGCACGGGCAGAAAGTGGCCATTCTCAGCCACTCAATGCACAGGTTTGTCCCTGTGTGGCAAGGATGAGAAAAAGAGGATGTTTGCTCTTTCCACCATTTCAGAATGGTCCTCCTGCAGAGTCCTTCGAATCGTCCAACAGCACAGTGGCTGTTCTCAGCATTTTGCAAATTATATTATTGCACTGTCAGCCTTCATAAAGCTGATGGAAAAGGGCCATACAATCAGGTGATGCAAATCAGTTTAGCTTTGCTGAAGCCATCAGAACAGTACCAGTTCCCCTGCCTGATGCTCAGGCTCTCATGCCAGTGGTGAATTCAGGAGTGAAGCTGAGCTCATAGTGGCCCCCACAGTGACTCCTTCTCAATATTCTCTTTAGCAAGTTTTTTGCAACTTGTTATTTTGTGGCTCTATGTACAACCTTGACACTACTCACAGTACCTTGTAATCCTCACATCATGCCGTTTTCCTGCAAGAATATAAAGAGAAGCCACTGATTTTCCACAAAAAAAGGAAATATTTTCAAGGGGGAAAACTCTTTCATTCTGCTTAAGCCAACATGTAGTTTACTACCATACAGCAAGCTTCTGCCATGGCAAGTGAAGGCAACAGCTGCTGCAGGGATAACACAAAAAAGTAGATGGATGGACACACCAGTGAGTGTGGGTATGCATAAATGAGCCAAGAGAGAAGCAAGTCTGATCAGTGAAAAGGCTCCTGCACCCTCAGAGCAAACAGGAGCTTTAATCTGCCAGGTTAAACGGATGCTGAGGCATCTCCCACCAGAAGGAATGTGTCTGCAGCATGGCTGGGATTTGACCTTCAACTTCTCTCCTCTATCTGCAAAGCACAGAAACTCTGGTTCCCTCATGCTCCTCCTACAGAACAATAGGGGGAAGGAGAAGGGAAAAAAAAAAAAAAAAGCACTGCCAAAGAGGACCTAACTCATCTCTTACTCTTGGATAAGTGCAAATTTATGTCTCTGTCTGCCTCTGAGTCTTTATTATCTCCTTAAGTGGCTAGCTTTGTACACAATTTATTATAAAAGCCTGGAATCTACAGTCAAATTACAGATCAATTGAAAACTACACAGAAAACAATTAACATCTGGCAGTGGTTTCATCTATAAAGCTGTCACAGCCTTTGCCAACCCTGAATTCCTCTTCTGACACCCATATTTCCTCTCTCCAAACCCAGTCTCCTCTTTTGCACCTCATGAGTCTGTGGGAGACTGAATATCCTCTCTCCAATCCTGTGGTGGCACATGGCTGGCTCTATGAACACCAGGCTTGAATGCAGCATAACACCCCTCTGTCTCCTCTAAAGAGATTACTTCTATCAGGTGGTACAGAGGGAAGCTAAAGCTGGGACTGTCCCATTGTACTGGAGCTTCTACCTCCTCCTGAGTGGGTAGAAGGCAGGAGAAGACCAGGAACCTTGGTCTGTGTTTTGTCTCCATTACTGTTTATTGATCTGCTGCTCCATGTTCTCAGAAGCCTTCTAACTTCACAGGCATTTCTGCCCGCTTCCAGCAGCAGCCCTCTGCTAGGCAGCCATGCAAAGACCATGGGAAAGATCAAAAATGATGACAAAACCCATCATTTGCTAAGGAGAAGCCTATCTTTCACAATATCTCTCAAAGCCTTTCCACTAATAATCAGCTCTGCTTTCCCCTCAGCTCTCCTGTGTTTTGTGTCAGTGAAAGGAGAGCAATAAGATATGGAGATGCCCACAGGCAGCTCTCTGGGCAGTTTTCTGTGGGAGAGTGTGGCCTTCTCCAGGGTCAGAGCTCTGGTATCTGAGGGCTGCTGTCATAATTTCACACAAAGTAGAAATCAAATGGAAAAGCACTGTAACACTTGCAGATACCCTGTCCTTCTAAAAACTTTTCTGTCATTCGTTCCTGAGGATGAAAAATGTCTCCAGCAGCATGTGCCTTCAACCTTGTGGCCAACATGTCATCTCCTTACCATCCAGAGTTTCACTGCTTTTTGGCAAGGCTCTTTCATTTACTGGGAAAATACAAGGGAGTTGGGAGTTCATTGATCTTGAAAACCCCTTTATCCATCCTCCCATTTTCTCTCTCTTTCTCCACTGACCATCCACAGCTAATTCCTACTTCTCCATCTCATCTGCACAACACAAAGACTCTGCTAGTAGCAAGCACTTCAGTGGGCACTGAGGCAGGAACACTGAATCAACAGGTAATACTGGTTTCAACAAAGAACACCTAGCTTGGCTTTCCATTATGTGATGTGATGGGAGTACAAGAAAGGGTATCTGCTGAGTTCACACATGATTCAGGCTGGAGAGTTACTATCCACTTTTGAGGCACAAATTGATGGACACTATCTCATGCCCAACAAAGGTGAGGTCACTGAGGGACTGGCTGCAACATTCCTAGGCATTACTTTTTAACAGTACTGCTGTAGAAATAATTCATTTTTCTGATGTACACTGTAGTTTGCATCCCAGCTGAAATACTAGAGTTGATATAAATGTAAAAAATATTGTAGGAAACATAAGTCTTCACTCATCATTTTTGGGACAGCGGGGCAAAACACACTTTGGACACTTTACCTGTCCTTCCTCTTCCGCCACTCCCCAGATATGCATCCATCCTTAGCAAAATGCTGATAACTTGCTGTAGACGTGAACTCCCTGTTTGGATGGCAGGAACATTGAACTGAGAGTGACAGCAATTCTTGCTCAGGAGTAGCTCTGGAGATGCTTGTCTCATGTAAAGCTGGGGAGAGGAAATGGATGAGTGGACGGTGCAAGGGAAGCCTCCGCCCTTCAGTAAGCTAAGAACAGCTGTTGTTGATGATGATTGCTTCCTAATTAGCTTGCTCTTGTATAAGCTGGATAATTTTATGTACCTCCAGAGGAGCAGATTAGCTCTGAATTCACATTGTATCCATTCGTGAAGAGTACCCTATAAATTATTTACCTAACTCTCAGAATTATGAGCTCAAGAAAACTCTGTCTAATTATACGGCAAGAATAACAGAGTAGAAAGTCTTGCTGCATTTTACAAGTGCATAGGAGTGACAAAATACTTTTAAAAGTTAACATACATACCCCATGATGCTACAACCTGCTACAGCTCATATTGCTAATATTTCTCCAAAGAAGTTTTGGTATGGCAGGAGCACATAGAAACCTCAGCCACAGATTTGTCCTTCAAGAGGAAAAAAAATATACAAACCTAAAACAAAACTAAAAAAAAATCACTATCTCCAAATACATAAGGTTATCATGGCCATAATGAAACAAAATGAATTTGAGTGTATACTGGTAAATGGCTCTAAACTTCATAAAGACTCTAACAACCTCTCCCAAGTTGCTGGCTCTGAATCACTACTGGTTTAAGTCAAATAACACAGTGATGAATCAGCTATGCTATAATTTTCACTCCATTTTTTGCTATGTTAGTACGTTGTTACTTCATTACTATTGAACCGCTATATTTTTTCTGTGCTTTGCAACCCGCATTCTGTTAACCCATGGTGAGCCTGTGGCCACTGTAACAGAGCTGATACTGAGTTTCATGGCAGTAGCACCCCAGTTCTTATTTGAAGACAAAATGAGACTTAGCATATTGCAGTATTTACAGATCCATTGACCTTATTTCAGGGTGAAGACGACATTCAGATAGGAGAAAACAGAATGGTATCAATTAATGCCAGGTTCAATTAGGAGAAAGAAAATGTAACAACATGAAATTGATATGGGAGAAAAGGAACTAGAGAGACACGAGTCCACAGAGAGAGCACTATGAAGTGCAATGGGGACATCTTTCCCCATCACTGATTGCATAGAGGACTTTGCAGCTTACATTGACAGTGGGTGGTAGACCCTGTTTTGAATACATCTTGGTCTGTTTAAGCTTCTTTTCTCTCCTTTGGTATTAGAAAAGTATTCTGGCTCTTGCTGGAGTCAGGCTACTGAATGCAACAGATCTTTTTGTCTGGTTCAATATCACATTAATGAACAAAGGTGTAACTCAGAGCAGCCACAGTTCAATTAGTGTCTCTAATCTGTGAATATTCACTGAATGTTTATATCCCTGGTAGGTATTGATAAAGCTTAAATGGCACTGTCAGGAGCAGACAGAGGTATGGGAACAAGTTCTGTTAGGAACATAGGGTGTGGCAAAAACAACCAAGAAAACAGTAAGACTTTACAGATGCAAGAAGAATACCCAAGGCCTATTTTTTACATATTCCAAATATGCAAGGACAGTGCTGGGATCAAGCTCTGTGAGACACAGTCCATAAGGTTTGGAAAACTCATCTCTTTCTAACTTCTTGAGCCACTTTAAATTCAAATCCCCTGACTTTGCCCAGAATTTCTCTCCTCACATTGGTCATCTTGCCTCTTCTCTTTTGATCACGGGCCACTTACACTCTCTTTGATTCAAATATGATAAAGAAAAGCTTCCCTAAATGCTACCAGCAGCACTGTAACAGTGATCCACAAAGATGCACAATTACCTACCCAGACAGTGGCCATCTGTCACATCTGGGAAGACAATCCAGAGCTTAATAAAACCTCTTCCAGAATGAGTCCATCACATACTGGTATCTCACATCTCTTATGCCTGGGAAAAGGTATCATTCCTGTTGAAATGGACTTAGGGATCTTTACAAGACATGCAATGGCAACTGTAGAAAATTTAGAAGTCCAGTGCCACTTCTGGTGTAGTCTTTGCCTCATGCTTTTGTAGCAGGGTGATTATCAGGGGACACACGTACCATAGTAAAGGAATGTATCACGGCTGAAAGGTTAATTCTTGATTTGATTTGTTTCAGAAGTATTCAGAGAATGATTACTCAGATAGTCACTAATGTGCAGGGAGAATCTCTTGATTCCTCCCAAAAATGTATCTATTTGATTTTCTTGAAAGGCTTTTCTCCAATCAGTAATTCTCACACTCCTAACACACACAGCTTGTGGCTGTATTGCCCCCTTTCTCCTGCCCATGCACCCTTCCTGGGCCACAAATCAGTTTAATGCAGTGTGGCTGGATTTGCTTTGGAAAGATGGTAAAGAGGGGGGAAAAAAAGGAGGAGGGTGTTTGAGAGTGAGAGAAAGCAATTGAAACCAAAATCCAGAAGTTGAATCCCTCGTGCTGAATGTTAACTTACAGAAAAATAACCCAACAACCTTGAAATAGAGCAAAGCCCAATTTAAATTCATTACATTTAAATTAAATTTAAAGCCCATGTAAATGATTGACTTAGTTAAGAATATGTCATGTGGAAGAGAAAAAGTGCAACAGCGACATGCCAGGCAGCTTTGGCTAATTTTACAATTCACAGCAAAATCTTTATACTCTGACTGCAATTTAAAAAAATACACACATAACTTATTACCACCAATATTAGAGCCAGAATTTTTACTTCTTTCCAAGAAATCATTGAATGTTTTGCAAACTTCACACACTTCATCTACTGAAATGTGGCTACTTTGATGGGGTATGAAGGACAAGGACCTCCACAGGGGGCATAGAAGTTAAAAAAAAACCCAAAAAACCACAGAAAAATAAATGTAATTATTCCTGAGTGTAATTTTGTCTCTCTCTCAGGACACATGCTCTGAAGTGGGTAAAAATACTCCAGAATCTCTAACTACTATGACCTTAATTCCAAGGCAAAAGAACATTTCACTTTTATTCAATTGAGAGAAGAGTTACAGTATTTTTGAACATTTTTTTACATACTTAATCTACTGACAGTTACCACCGACACCAGTGGGCATTAGGTCGCAGCCTGAAGGATAATGTCACTAGAGTTTTATAAAACTACATGATTTGTAAGAATATTAATAAATTAATTCAAAACACGCTCTGTGCCTATCTATGCCCTCCCTTCTATCTCACACAATGATTTTTTTCTTGGGTTGGTTTTGGTCTACTGCACCAAAATTACTTTTGTTTATTTTTTTATGAGAAAAGTGGCCCTGTATGGACATTTATAATCTTTGGTATATTCCAGAATGCTTGCTAAAATTTAGAAATAAAAAATTATGACATTATGGAACTCATATTTTAATCTGTTAATAATATATGTCATCAGAATAGGACAGTTAAGTGGAGACTGAATAGTCTTGAAGTAAGACTATTCAGGTCACATAACTCCCTCATAGTCTTCACTTCAAAGATAACTTTTATTTTCCTGCATGAAGTGCAGATGAGCACCATGGCTGAATGAGGTGTCATACAGCAAGTCTGACCCCAATTTGATGAATAAGAGATCGCCCCAGTGAAGTACCTTGAAGACATACTCTACCATAAAATTGGGGGCAGCTGGGGATGAGAAAATATAGGTGTTTGGAGGGAAATGGGTTAATACTCAGACAAAAAAAGCAACTGTTTCTGCTGCGAGTCATACATTATTTTTTTTTCAGCAGCCACTCCAGAAGTGTTATTACCTGTGTATGGCTTTTTTGCTTTTCTTGTCATCATTTTTTTCCAAGATGAACAGGAGCTGGGTATATCTTGTAAATAGAATAGAGTAAAAGAGAACTGTACATGCTTCCCCCTAAATGCCATAAGAAGAGACATGCTTTATAAATACAATTGTTTTGCTTCATTTCACCTTCTTATTGGTGCTGGTTCCAAGCAAGTAGGACTTCAAGAGTTGGTCAATTTAATGCAAGAGGAATGAATGATGCAGAAGCTCGTGAGCTCTGAATCTCATCTAAGCTGTGCTGCTGGGAATCAGGGGTAACACAGCTGAAAGCAAGGGAGAGGCCCTTGCATGAAAACAGCAGAAAGTCAGAAAGGGCCTCTGAAAGTCTTGGTGTCACTCCCTTCACTGGAAGCCAATCCACCTCTGAGGCTGGAAATGCTCCCAAGCAGTATTAAGTAAACAAGAACAGAAAAAATAATTTACATAGAAACCATGTGTCCTTTTCTGGGAATGCAATGGCTTCTTTTCCTTTCCATTTCTTTTTTCTTTTTCTCTTTTTTTCATTTTGCATGTACTGAATCTGCCATTGGAGGCTGCAGGGGCAGATTGTATCAGCGGGTTAAACAAATGCATAGACAACAAGGTCATGAAGAGATATGAAAGCAAATAGGAAGAAATGCATTTCCTAATGTCCCCAGTCCAATGACTGTGTATGCTGGGGGAATATGAGGGGAACAGACTGCAGAAATTGTCCAGCTGCTTTTCTGAAAAAGCATCTTTGTTTGCACAGATTCAGAGAAAGTACTAGCCCAGACCACTCTTCTCACTCTTGAGGATGCTGCTTATACGCGTGGGTAAAACCTCATCCTACTGAAGGGCAGAGTTGCATGGTGGGCTGCTACAGGACAAGTAGAGTCTACAGAAGTCAGGGACAGCCATCCTTCCTCACCCGATGAGTGGCATTTGGAAATCCTGGCAGCACAACCATGCATAAATTATATTGGGAACTTGGTGGATGAAGGGGCTTGAGGAAGAGGTCACAAATGGGAAACTGTTCCCTCTGGGTCTCCATACCCACAGCACAGGATGGGGCTGCAGATGCAGCTCATTTCCAGCATGGCCCAACGGTGGCATAGCATCTGCTGCTGAGTTGTTTCCTCCTGCAGATGGGAATCTGGATTATCCACCAGCAACACTCTTTTTCTGGTTTAATAATTGCACTTAAGCACAGCCAAGCAGCAGGTTGTTCATTAAGAACAGATTCAGACAAGCAACGAACACAGATCTTCTCCTTACTCCCTATGGCTCAACCCTGAAGTGCTTTCTCCTATGAAGGCTCGTGACTGAGTTGCAGCACTGAACCCCTTTAAAAGAAGGCAGTGCCGTACCGATTGAAGAATTGCTCTCAAAAGTAATCAAGTGTCTCACAGAAAGGGGTCTTGAAAGCTAGGCACACCAATTTAAAGATTTAGCCAGAAGATTTTGACAAAGCTCCTTTAAATGGAGCAGATATTTGTCTCAGTGAATGGAAAAATACAGTACGAATTAAGTCTGCGGAATGAGAACATTGGAGGAAGCGACCTGCATTGACTGGTAGCCAATACTGCACCCCTCATGATGTGTAACTAATAACAGCACGCTAGACATTCAGCTTGCACATTAAATATTAATAACATTTTTCTTCTGACTCATCATTAAGCTAGAGCCTTGCTGCACAGCACAAACTGATTTACAGACCATCCGCAGCAGGCTCCCATGCTGCCCGTGATGCTCAGCTAAGCAGCTGCTATCCTGAGGTTTGGTGAGGGACCAGCAAGAGAGCTTGGTCAGAAACTGGAGGCTTTCAAGTGAAAGAAAACAGCAACCCAGGCAGGTAGACAGACAAACAACCCACTCTTCTGACCACCCCTCTGTCCACAAATAATGGAGAGCGTATGAAACAAATTTCTGCAGGGAGCCAGAGTTAAAGTCCAGCTGCTTACCTCTGAGAATGCTTCAGCTGGTGTGCAGTGTTTCCCTGTCCATTTGCTTCTTGGATAAATCTCATGGCAGCTCTAATCTTCTGGGAAAGCCTTCCACAAGCAAGAGATTTACAGCCTCTCCAAGAACAAAACTATGACTGGTACTATTTTGATAGTGAAGAACAGGACCTACCATTCTCTTGAAAAAATGGTAGTCTCAGCCATGTTTGTACTAAAAGAGAGTCTGGATGCTCCTTTATATCTCCTCTTCTCTTCTCTTCTCTTCTCTTCTCTTCTCTTCTCTTCTCTTCTCTTCTCTTCTCTTCTCTTCTCTTCTCTTCTCTTCTCTTCTCTTCTCTTCTCTTCTCTTCTCTTCTCTTCTCTTCTCTTCTCTTCTCTTCTCTTCTCTTCTCTTCTCTTCTCTTCTCTTCTCTTCTCTTCTCTTCTCTTCTCTTCTCTTCTCTTCTCTTCTCTTCTCTTCTTCTCTTCTCTTCTCTTCTTCTATTCTCTTCTCTTTTCTCTTCTCTCTCTCTTCTCTTCCAAGGTGGTTTCCAGTACAGAATCTTACACTGCTTGCAGCTAGAAAGAACTGTTTGCCTGATCCATGAAGAACATTTTGCAGGGACATTTAGACAAGCCATTTTTGAAATATGGGACTTGGAAAAATCTAGGTGATGTATAACAATTGGAAAATGCTTTCAGTGATTCTTAGCAACACTTTATCAAAAAACAGCTTGTCTTAGAAACTTCAAATGTAGTTTCTTTGAAAGAACTTGGCGAGTTCTAGCAGTATGGAACTGATTTTGAAGAGGTGAAAACTTGAGAAGTGAGTCAATGATGAGTTAGAAGCATCAGAAGAGGGTCAGATTTTTAAAGAAGGTGCCAGACATCTACCAAAGAACTGTGCTTTTATTTAAAAGACTAAATAAATAAAAAAGTAGTAGCTCTCTAATCCTTTTTCCCTGTGAAGTTTTCAAAACATAGGTAGATCACTAGAGAGTTCTTTACACACAGTGATTTTTTTTAGAGAAAGATATGAAACTTATTTCATTCTGAGGCCTTTGGGGGCCAGCGAATGTGGAGGGAAAGAGATATGTGTAAGAATCCCAGACAAAGCCTTCACACTTCCCTCATGATAGGAGTATTCTTTCTTCACTTACTGGTATGCAGAGATTCTAGATCAGCTAGCAGTATTTCTCAGTGGATATTGTGATGGACAAAGATTTAAAAAGCCAGAGTACTATTCACCTGCTGGGGTGATCTTTGACAAATGACTTGAGAACTAGTTATGCCCAGCTTTCTGGGTCAATAAAACAGAGAGACTAAGCTACACAGGCCTCTTTCCTCCTCTCTCTGAGGTCTCTAGTGCCATAGAGTGACACAGATACATGCTTGTGTACACCTATATGAATTTGCAAGTGTTAAGTGTACCTCTGCATAGGCATGCAGACATAAACATTTATGGTTACTCTCATTACAGTTATTCTTTCTTTTTTCAAGTCACAGAGGATAACTGCACATCCTCCATTGTTTCCTACAGCCCACATTTCCTTCCAAACACAGCACTCTCTTCTGCTGCACATAGCAGCTGTGTCACGGAAAGAAAATTCCAGTGTTCTTCCCTCGCCTCTTTTTGTATGTGGAAGGCTCATTAATACATTCTATATAAAAATCCCTACTGCAATAATATTGCTGTGCTGCTCAGCAAAGATTGATGCTTACAGGGGGATGGTGCCATATTAGCAAAGGTTTATTACTCTTATGAAATCTGCTCCAGAGCATTAGAAAGATATAGACAATTAGCAATTTTCAAAATAAGTGAATAAAGTACATTTTGTGATTCACCGTCCTTGCTCTTTTTAATTCTTATTGTTATTATCATCTCTGTTTGCTAATTTGCAGAACTGTGAGCAGGTGTCACTATCACACAAGAATTTGCCAGATTTTCTCACATTTATCTTGTGCATTCCTCTTTATTGCTCAGTTGTTTTGATGCACAGCAATAAGACAACTCTCTAAAAAGTGGTACTTTTTTAATTGCTTTCTGCTCAGGAGCAGGGGACAGGTCCTGTACCTGTTGGCACAACTGCTGAATCAAAGCCTGCTAGCTACAGAGCTGTCTCTGAAACTCTCATTCCCCATCAAAGCATCACGTGTTTATGTAAAAGCACTGCAGAGGTTTGGATCATTACCCAGAAACCATTGTCAATAAAACAGCATTAGACACAAATCAAAGCACCAATAAAAGACATTCATTTCCAGATGAGGCCTGCGTGCCAATTAAAATACTTCAAGATCTATGTAAGAAGAGATCACTTCATCATTCAAAAAGTACATAAGGAAGAAAACCAGGAAAGGTGGGGGGGGAGGGGGGAAGGGATCATCAAGGGAAAACTGATCTCTGTGTGGGATTACTGTTCACAGGAACCAATTTGTGTTGATGAGTTGGACATTTAAGAGCTGATAACATGTTGTGCTGTCTGATATGACATTGGTGGCTATGGGATTTCTTCAGCAGCAACTTTATTCACAAAGATCCAAGTACCAGATAATGAACTGCATAGGTAGGTAACATTTCTCTGTGTCAGCATTGGAGGCAGCAGGTTGTCAGCTGAGTTTTCTCTGTTCCAAGGCTGAAGGCTGGGAGGGAACTGAGTTGGTTCTTTCAGGAACCTTCTCTAGAATATATACTCTTTTGGCAGATACCGAGGCTCACAGAGCAAACAAGCTGTCATGAGCTTTTTTTTTTAGAAAATTTGTCCTGGTAAGGCATGATGAGTGATAGGCTAGGAGTCCCTGCTCCCCAGGAAGCTAATGGAGCAAGTATCTCCTGACCACCACCAGGCAGTGCGAGGGTAGGGCTCATACCTCCCATTTCTTCCATGGGACCTCTCTGCACTGTTCCAGCAAAAAAGGGCCAGGCTTGAAGCTCCTCCTTGTGAGACAGGCTTCCTCACAACTGCTTACTTTAAGAACATCCAAAAATAAGATTTGCATTAAAGAGATGGAGTTGCTGTATCTTCCAGATGCCTCTCTCCTTTACTCTCCTGCCCCCTCATCACTGTTTTCTTGTGTTTTGTTTATTTCACAGGGTTTGCTTACCTCTAATGGCTAAGCCAGAGGGAAAAACACATAATCTTGCTAAATCATTTCAATCTATTTTTCTGCCTCGTACTCTTACAGTCTACACCTAGCATTTCAGATCCCAAACAGGCTGGGAAAGTGTAACCAATAATGCCAATATCAGGAGAAGAACGCTTCAAGAAATAAAACCCAAACCCCAGCATGCCAGGACAAGAAAATTGAGCCATCTAATTGCGTACACTGAATAAACTGTGAAGCAGGACCAGTGGTTATAATTTCTAAAAGATTTAGTTTTAAAATATTAGTAATACAGATAAGGGATTAACACTAATACTGTAGGTGACTAATCTTGACTGTGCCTTTTTTAACAACAGCATTGCTACCACCATCATAAAGGAAATTAGCACTGATAATTAGATCAAATCCTTTATGTCAGTAATCCCACTTGAAGATATTTTCAGAAGGTTGGAGGTTTAAGGCAATTTCCTGTGTGCGTCCGAGACTCATTAATTAATATTGATATTTAATGTGTTCCAGGGTTTCATTTCTTGGTTATAATCAGAGCTGTGCCCAACTAACTCATTTCAGACAATAGTTTAGTCACACTAGAAAATAACTGCCCATTCAGCACCAAAGACTATCAAGCAACAAATCAGAGACCTATAAAATGTCTTACATATCAGAGAATTAGGTTTCTCTGTATCTAAGCAATATATGTCACTTTTTTCATTCCCATGAAATTACCCTTAAAACCCTGCATTTGAAGTAAAATTAATCTCATGGTGTGACAATATTGTCCCCAATGATTGATATTGCTTATGTCATTAAGATTTCTTTCCTAAAGAAGAATCTCTACATTCCTGAAAATAAAAATAGCATCTTTATTTTCTTTTTTAATAAATTTAAAAAGCTTCAAGTATAGAAGGGGAGAGGGAAGGAGGGAAAGAGGGAGGGAGAAAATATTCCAGATTCACAACACACCAAAAAACCCCCAAACAAGTGAAAGTATATGATTTAAAAACTACACAGCTGTTGAAGTCAATTGTATGGTTCTGAGGACCAATGCAACTATTTTACCATGGTCTTGGTAGGCAATATTGACCAATGTCTCCTTCCCAAGAGGAGCAAAAGCAGAAGATAGAGTCAGACATTTGCTGGTAGCACTCAGCCCTGCCAGATTAAGGAGTGTGTACAAACCACTTTGAACACTTCAGCTCTGGTGCATACATACGCCTCCATAGCATTCCTCTAACAGGCACCCATTGAGAATAACGCGAAAGGAAATCAGAATATGCAACAGACAGTGCACCCGTATCAGCTGTCCCTGGGTTTGGGAGAGCTTTGCATAGCCTGCCTCCCACTGTGCTAACAGCCTTTCATGTTTTTGTTCCTAGTGGTTGAGGATCCATGAACAATCTCTCCCCACGCTGTACCTTTAGCTCCTTATTTCTGGGCACCTCAGTAAGGCTAGACTAAACCGCAGAAATCAAAGGAAAGAAATTATTGTTTGGTTAAGGTTAAATCGCAGCTCGCCTATCTCAAACGTCCTGCCGAGGTGCTATACAAACTCAGATGAGGAAAATACTTCAAGGTGCTTAAAAAGAAACCATACCACAAAGACTACCTTTGAGAGCTTGGGTTTGCCGATTGTTCACCAGTCTTACAGAAACAGGAATGGCCACTTACCTGAAAAGAAAAAGAGAAAGAAATATCCATGATTATTCATTTTTTTAAAGAAAATGACACTGTGCAAAAAGGAAGAAGAATAAAATTATTGTGGTGCACCAGTAGATTGGGTGTGGGATGCCCAGGGCTGCAAAAGCAGAGAATCAGCCTGAATATACAATGGCAGAACTTTAGGATAAAGCCAGGACCGAAATAGGGAAGTATAAGATTGAAAACAATTAGGGTACATTTGTAAACCAGTAGCAGAACATGCAGACATTTTTCTGCCTACAAAGATGTCACGAATAAAGGCAGCAGTCACATTCTCTGAGGTTTCCTTCCTATTTTCTGCCTTTCTCCCATTTCTGCTATGAAAATTTTCTCCCAATGTACAAATTGAACGTGTCTCTTTCTGCAGATTGAAGGATTCTATCTCTGCAATAAATGTTGAGTTCAGAGAAACAGTTCCTGAATACTTCCAATATATGCTTCTCCTTCCCCCTCTCCACCAAGAAAACCAAACAAAAAAGTCTGAGGAACCTGCAAACAAATCCCTTTCTGTGCAACTTGTGTGCGCAGTCCCATTAGCAGCAACACAGCAGGGCATTGATTGGGGAGGGGAAAAAAAGCTTTGTTTATGGTGATGGATTTTAAGACTCCTGGTGATGGTTTATTTCATAGGAATTTTTGCAGAGTTGGCTATTACACTGATGGAAACCCTCAGAACAGACTGATTTTAAAAGGCGTGTGGTGAAAACAAGTGGCAGTGCTTATTTTTTGAAAAATATTGTTATTAAATAATTTGAAACTGATAAAAACGTGTCTGAGAGTTACGCTGCTGTAATTTATAATACAAATTACATTGCTATTGACAATTGACAAAAAATATGGGAATTTAATCCAGCGACTAACTTCAACAATGTGAATTCCTCTGTTGTTTTTCTTTCTTTTCTTTTTCTTTTTTTTTTTTAAAGACACAATATACAGCATACGAAGCAGGATACTTGCTGCGATAACCAGATGCTGTGCTGTTTCTGGCCTCAGACTTATTTTCTGCCTCATCTCCCCAAAGGATACACAACTGGGAGTCACCCAACCAACTCCCTTAACATCTTTAAGTATGGATCAACCCTAGGAAGTATCAACAGGGAGTTCATTCTGCATAAATACTTGGTTTCAAGTTAAGCAGTATCTTTTGCATACCTGAAGTCATCCTGTCTACTCCCATCCCAAGAAAATCCCCATAGGGAACAAAACCAAAACAAATCCTCGACTTACTTGGAATTAATTCACCTGGAAGATTTAAAATAGAAATGAGATCATGATCTTGTCCTTGACATATCCTTAAGGAACAAACACTTGGTCTGAAGGATCAAGCCACCTACTGTGCTGTCTATCCTTTTGCAAACACATCCCGAGACACATGTACCCATCAACTTAGAGATGCCAAGCCCTTTGCAGTAACACTGCAGAGCTAACAGCTGTAATGGGATACTGGGAAATCAGATCATCCTATGTTTAAACTGATTTCTATCACTGATACTCTTTGCAGTACAGAAGTAGCGTTAAATGCAATAACATGCTGCTGCATGGCCACTTAATTCTAGGAGTAAATTCGATATTTGCTGGCATCCCCTATCCAGAGATACAAAGTGTGCACATGTATTGGAGATGTTAGTTAGAATTACCTTTGCAATGCCTCCTGGGGAAAACCAGAACAGTTTAGGCATCTGTCTGGGAAGAAAGGGTTGTCATTCTCACCCTGTACAAAATTGTTTACAAATTGTTCTGCCACTTGCTTTGTATTACCATTAGGACCCTGTTGCTGTCTTGGACACGTGTGGGTTTTGCTACAAGAAGTAAGAAGGGCCCATTCCCGTTGCTTTCAACATTTTCAAAGAAGGAGCTGGGGTAGAACAATGGAAACAAAAACAACGTCTTTGTGACACTTGCATGTAGTTAGGAGCAAGTAAGAAACAAAGCCAATGTTCTTCTGATTCATTCAGAAGATTTCTTAGGAAAGCTGTGTCCCAAGTGCACTGTCCAGAGCTCCATTAAAAAATGTGAAGATTTTTCTTTAAGACACAATTTTGTCAGTGTATTTTAGAGCCTCCTTTTCTGGCTGAAGGAAGTACAAATAGTGAAATATGAATATGAAAAACACTACAGACATAGGAATTTGGCTTTAAACACTAAATGTGTTCAGTCAAAGGACAGGAAAATTGTGGATGAAGATTGTCTGACAGGTGTATCTTAAAAAGCAGACCTGAGTGGCAGAATATCTGGGAGTTGGGTTCAATTTATGCATTGGCTCATTTTGTAACCTTAGCTAAGCTTGTGCCCTGGGCTGTTTGATGATACTCATCAGAACAGTTCCACTATTTGTTAAGTCTGTTAAGATGTTTCAAGAGATAAAAGGTATTTTTTTCTAGCACACAGGAAGACCAATGGGCAAAATTCTACTGTGTAACTGGACACAGTAGACCCATGACAAAATCCACCTTCAAAGTAAGGATACAAACTTTGGTTGTATTTGTTGTGAGAAGGATCTTCCTCAATTTCTCTTAAGGAAGCTGTTCCACTTCAGTTAAACAAATATTACTTGCCCAGAGCAAGACTGAGTATAAGTCTATTGTAATTAAGGTTTCCAGTTCTAGTTTCAAGGAAATGAGCCGGATTTTGCATCTCCAGTTACTCTCCCCACTCCTGTAATGAAAGTTTCCTTAATTCAATTCAAGCTTGCAAACATCTGCAGGGTAGGTGACACAAATAACATTGAATTTTAGAGCAAACACACATGTTGTCAAAAATACTTCCTCCAGCTCTTGTTCTGTCACCATCTGTGGGAGAAACTCGACTGGGTTCATTGTGCCTTTACAGAAATACCCATGGCTGAGCATGATGGTGAATGAGAGAGGCAGTGACATAGACTGGACCCCAATGCCCCTTCTGCCAGGACCAGGGTCTCCCTGTGGTTTTCCCTTCTCAAGCTGACCTATCCTTTCCCTTACTTAGCTTGAGAATCTTGATGAGAAGAGAGCCCGCGGTGGGATGGCTGCAAATGTAATGCAATCAGAAGATAATGACTTCAGAAGGAGAGGGGAGGGAGGGGATAATCAGCAGAGGCAGATGAACTCCCAAGATATAAAAAAAAAAAAAAAAAGATTCTGTTTTCATGCAGATGTCCCTAGTAATGAAGAATGAGGCAAGAGGAGTACTGAGAAAGAGGTGAAATGGAAGCTGATTTGTTTCTAAATAGCACTATTTCAGAGTTTTCCATAGGGTGTAAGTTGCTTCTTAAACTAAGACTGTCTGAAAATACCCCAGACAAATTCAGACCTCTCAGCCATCTCTCTCTCTCTCTCTCTCTCTCTCTCTCTTATACATATATCCATGCCACAATTTAGAGTTAGCTTTGGTGGGAATTGAGGACAGGAATATAAAATATGCAGGGAACATCCCTGTCTCCCTTCAGGCTCAGGTTGAGCTAGGTGCCTATGAAAATATTATGCAAATGTGACAGTGTTTTCTTTGGGCAAGCCATTTAACTGGAGCTTTCAACACCTCAGAAGCCCGGAGACAAAGGGTGCAGGTAATGATAAATGCAATTTATTTACAATGAGCATAAAAGTGAAGGTGTAGGCGGTTGCTCCTACAGATGATCTTCCCTGCTCGCCCTACACACTCAATCACAGGCTCCAGACCTCTCTCATGATGCCTACATGTTTCCTGGGGTGAGGGGTTTCCAGGGATCATTCTGCTCAGAGAATGTGCTCTCCCTGCTCAAATTCTGCATTTTATATTCAGGTATATGACTTCCACAGGCAAGAAGCTTTAGCTTCTAAAACCAAGGCAGTAAATGACCTGACCTTGGCAAGCCTTGCACGAATTCTGATCCAGGGTTCAGACCTGGAAGAACCTGTGAAAATTTTCAGTCCCTTTGAGGAGAAACTAGATACAGATACAGTACCACATCACTCTCCTCAAAATCCTCCCTAGCCTAAACGCATCAATACTTAATGGCAACAGCTCTGAGCAGTACACATGCATTTCTGGATGAGAAGCTACTGAGTCTACCACTGGGGTGCCACAGGGGGCTGCTGTGCAAAAAAATAGAGTCAAAAAATCTTCTAGTGCACATTGCTAGAGCTCGTGTTGTGGCTAAGGTAAAATCAGAAGCCTTAACTTCTCAGGTGGTTATATATCTCTCCTTTCACCCCTCCATATATTTAAGCGTGGGTGTTAGCATCAGCATCTCAAACAAATTCCACCACACCATCCATGTGCTCTGCCTCTTCTTATTCCCTCAGCAGATGAAGTTGTTAAGCTATTCTCCTTTTCCTGCACTAGATGCCTGCTCTGTTAGAGTGCTGCCACACTCACATCAGCAAATTAAGTTGGGATGGCTAAGGGCATTATGGCCTGCAGCTCTCCATCAAACCTCTCTTACAGAGATTGCAGATTCCACATAAGGGACAACCAAACAGCTCCTGGGTCAGCTGCTGCACTTTACAGCTCACTCGATTAGCATGAATCAAATTGATGTCAACTTTACCAGGCTGGCTGTAAAACTGTGCAAGGGAAGGGGCTGCTTCATGAGCCGTTCAGCTGCCCCTGCTGTGGGGTGGTAACATCTGGCAGAAGCTTGAAGCTGAAAGCACTTGCCCCCCACAAACTTCATTAGTTGCTGAGGGAATGCAAAAATACACAGTCTGTTCCATCCCGGAAATGGCTGCTGTACAGGAGGAATAGCAGGTGAGGTGACCTCTATATAGCCGGGCTTCCAAAAGATGTTCAAACATAGGAAAGGTGTAATGAAGTAAGTTATTCTTTGTTATTATTACCCCTGAGACCAAATACCCTCTTAAAAAAATCTAATCCTTTTTAATTTGTTCTAAGTAAAGCCATTAGTTATAAGTATGACAACGGTATTACTAATTAGGTAATAATTTTATACGGAAGCACTAGTAAAAATGGCTTCGACTCTAAAGTAGGCCTAATAAAGAATTAATTTCATAAATCACTTGGTCTCAAAAAAACTATTTACTTAAAATTATAGTTTGTTCAAAAATCTCACATTACTTTTTATTGATGCCACATAAAGTAATTTTGTAATTAGAAATTAACTTACAAAGTGACACAATTTACTCAACAATGGTGCACAGGATTTATATGGCACTTAGCACCCCAGAAGATCCCAAAATACTATGTTAAAAAAGTGTGTGAGCATCCAAGTGTTGCTCCATTTACCCCAGAACTTCAGCCAGCTCTGGAAGCAGTCAAGCTCTTATTACGGTATATCAGCACCCAGTAGGAATTTAGGAAGGAACTTGAAGAACACAGAGCTCAACTGAAGGGGGGAGACAAGATAACATTTTTCCTCAGAAATATAGTTGAGACACAAGGGTTCGTATTGTTTCATTGACAATAAATTATGATGGGACTGACCAAGGCTGCAGAGTATCATTACTTGCAGCCCAGGTCATGTCAGTGATGTGACCTCCCCTCACAACCCAACCCATCTCCAGTGCTGCTCAGGGCAGGGTTATGGCAGCATGGGGTTCCTTGGAAAGGATACATTCCACTGACTACACTCAATCTCATCTTGTTTACAGAGTCTGATTAAATTAGAATCAGCTATAACGAAATTAGAACTAAGAAAGTTATGAGTCTCATGGAGGGTGCATTTTCAAGCTGGTACTGTGGAGGGAAAGTGCTAGCATGAAAAAAAATACTTCTATGGGTTTGGGGACCCTTTCTTCCCTTTTACCTTGAAGTGCTTGAAGTGCACGTATATTAAGTCTGTGTGATAAGTACATTTAAAATGGTTCCATCGTACAGAGGAGAGAAACAGACAAAACTCAGTAAGTTTGGGATAAATGGGCAAAAGCACCTCATCCTCACATGCATTTTAACCAGTAGCTCATCTATCGCACTTGAAAATAAGGAAATTTACCGTGGATTAAATCTTCTTTGGGACATAGCACATCTTTAAAAAGAAACAAAACAGATCACTGAAATCCCTGGACAAGTAATGCCCCACTGTGAAGGAGCTGGTGTTGAGATTTGCCTGAATGTATCTGTGCCTCCATGGCTAAAGGAAAGAGCCAGGAAATGATCTCTTGTGGATTCTGAAAAGAACTCCTGCAGTGAATGATGTCTCTGCCTGTGTTTGAAGGATCACAGGTCATGCCTAAACTACGTTTGTAAGAAGGCAAGGAAGAAGGCTGCAATGGCTTGATAAATATAGATAATTAAATAATTTGAAAGTTCTGAGCCCTGAGATGAACAATGCTGAACAGACTTACAGCTGCAAATGATTCCATGAGACTTTAGGGTTTTTTTAAAGTTCCATGTTCATCCCTTTTAAAAATCAAAATAAAAGAAACAAATATATGTCCTCAGACACTTCTGCTCACAAAGTGGAACCAGATTATGCTAGCTAAAATTAAATTTATTTGCCTATGGTCTCTGTCAGAAGTTTCAAATGCACTGTTAAAATGCAAGAGCCTCCCAGCAAGGTGTACATTGTAAAAGCTTGAGCAGTTTGGATGTGACTCCTGGGTCACCTGCCATGTTTGTTCCCTCACTTGCCTGAATGAATCTTTAATTCCTCAAAGCAAATTTTGAGTGCAGATATTGCCAAATGTGAATTCCAAATTTGTTGTCAGTGAGCTTTACCTGAAACCTACTCTTTCTACAAACCTTCCTCATCATAAATGTGCTCACTGGAATAATCACAGGATATGGATGCCAAGAGAGTGTCAATGCAATCAAGACAAATTGGTGAAAGAATTGAGAAAACTACTTGACAGCACTCATCCAGCTTGGATGAAGACTACTTAAACATTCCCTCTGCTTTCCTGCACCGTGGGAGGTCCTTTGACACCAGAGTGCTCGTGCTCTCCTACACACAGCGCTGGGCCCCCCACTCCTCCACCGCCGACTGCGCGGGACTCGGCTACCTGAACTAAACATCTGCTAGCTGGCTGCAGCTGGAGGTTTTTATCACAGCTGCACACCAGCCATGACAGAGGGATGTGGTACACATTTATCCAAAATGTTACACCTTTCCACTGTCATCCCAAGAGCACGGGAGTTCAGCTCCCCCGTTCCACTCCACAGTGACATCAGCTGTGGGTCATCATGGCAGATCGAACACAGCAAGCCTTTAAGAAGAGCTGAAAATTGTAACAAGGGCATTATCATGAATCAGCTTGGGATTGATTAAACACTGTGTTGTTTGGGATAGCTCAGCCTCTGGGCCACAGACTGTCAAAATGAGAAATATGAACTAAAAAACCTAAAAATGGTTTTAAGCTGAAGCTGAATTTAGTTATGAAAGAAACCAAATATTACAACTGTCAAAAGCAGCAAGGGCTTCAAAACAGACCCAGGGCATTTTAAATCTTATATAAGATGTCCTCGGGCATTTGACAGATCTTTTACTGTACTTGTGGGGAAGCTGATTACAATGTTAAGTCCTTCTCTTGGAATTCTGTCTTCTGTCCATTTTTCTACTGCCCTAGACACTTCCCCTACCACAAACACTGTGATATCACTGGTGACATTTTAGGATCTTAGAGGAACCTAGCATTTCCTAGCCTATTTCTGAGTATAGCAGCTGCTAGTTATTTAAAAGCATAATTTTAAAATTATCTGGAAGAAGCTGACTGTTGCAGCTGGCATGGTGTGAAAGACCAATGGCTAAATAACTATCAAAATGCTCAGGATGAGTGTAGAGAAAGCTTACGTGCACAAAACCTACAACACTGAACCATTAAAACGTAGAAACATAGCCAAATAGGTCCAGTATGGTTCAGAAAAGGATTACCATGGTCATCACCCCTACAGCAAAAGGACCTCACAGTCATTCACTGTCGGATGATCAGCAGTGGCAGAAGCCATGGTCAGCATCTACTTGCTTGCTTGTTTCAGTGTAATGTGGAGGTTACAATAAATAAAACTTATTTAACAATAAGATATGCTGCAAGCTCTACTGCTATAGCAGAAAAATTTCAAGTAAGAGTTGGCAGAACATTTTCAACTAAGTATTTTCTGGTCAAAATGTGATTTTTAGTGGAAGCCAAAACATTTCAAGTCTAGGGCAGACTATGAGTGTTTTCAAGGGGTGACAGAGAGACCCAAATCAAATACTTAACATTTTCATTCCAAAAGCAGAGCAGACATTTTAACACAATTGTGCTTCATTAAAATGCTTGAAAAGTTTTGGGTGTAATCCAACATGGATCAAAAACAAAATTCAGAAACTTGGAAGTTGTTGTGATACAGAATTATCATTCTCCAGCCTGCTTGAGTTTTGAAAAGGCTGGGGAAGGGAGGATGGGGGAGGGTAGCTGTTGCTTTTTAAGATCAGCATTGGAAATGGAGTGATGCCAGAGAAAGAAGATTCAAAATTCAAATGTGACAAAGTTCAGAGGTGCGTGGGTCTAAGTTTTTAGTCTAGGCTGTTAAAGACATAACACACAGGCTTGAAGCCACCTCTAAAATTATCCATGAAAATCAGAATATCTCCTTCAAAGACAGGGTCCAAGTGTGATCTCTGCTGTCAACAGCTCTGAATCCAGCTAGTTAGGGACCATCTCTGTGGATTCCCAGATATGCTGATGAGCTGGCAGCTGACAATGTGTGTGTCAGGGATAACATTTTGTCATACGTATCAACGATGGCATTTAATTTCTGCATGAAATTTCTGCATTTATTCTCTGGAAGAAAACTGTCCAGTCCCCTAAAGAAATGAAATGCTTGTTAAAAGGAGAGGCTGTTTGATCTTTGCTTTGTGGAATTTCAAGCCTCTGACTTGCAAATCTTGTTCTACTATCATTTTTGAACTACAGGCTAGCCTTCTGTTTGCACAGAGGCTTATGCTAAGTTGACGGATTCCAGTGGTCCAAATAAGCTGCCTTCTGACTGAGGGCACTGTATTAATGGTACAAGCAAGGAGAATTAGATCTTTGAATTTTAAAGTAGGTTCAGGCTTAGAGAGAAGCTCAAGTCTTGAAGAAGCTGTACAGCAATGCCAGGAGGAGAGGTACATGCAGTGATCAGATTTCCTGTCCCCATCCCCCTAAACTTGTCTAGGTGTCACCCATTTTGCAGTTGGTTTCACACTTAAGTATAGAAATGTGCCCTCCAGCTGTATTAGGCTTGCATAGCAAGGTTTTGGTAGCAGTGGGACTACAGGGTGGTGTTCTATGAAAAGGTGCCAGAAGCTTCCTCTATGTCCAATGGGGCCAATGCCAGCAGGCTGCAAGACAAACCCACTGGTGGTCAAGTTGAGCCCCTCAGCAATGGTGGTAGCACCTCTGGTGGTCAAGTTGAGCCCCTCAGCAATGGTGGTAGCACCTCTGAGACAACATATTTAAGAAGAGAGAGGGAAATCTGCACAACAGCAATTGCAGTCAGAGAGAGGAGTGAGAACATGTAAGAGAAACAACCCCGCAAACATCAAGGGCAGTCCAGAAGGAGAAGGGGAGCAGGTGCTCCAGGCACTGGAGCCTAGATTCCCGTGCAGCTTGTGGTGAAGATCATGGTAGGACAGGCTGTCTCCCTGCAGCCCATGGAGGTCCACAGTGGAACAGAAAATCATCTGCAACCCGTGGAGGATCCCATGAACTGCATGTGATCCACCATTTACTTTTACATCTTCAATTAGAATCATAGAATCACAGAATCAACTGGGCTGGAAAGACCTCTAAGATCATCACGTCCAAACCTTAATCCAACACTGCCATGGTTACTAGACCATGGCACTAAGTGCCACATCCAGTCTCATCTTAAAAACCTCCAGGGATGGTGAATCCACCACCTCCCTGGGCAGCCCATTCCAATGTCTGATTATTCTCTCCGTAAAAAATTTCTTCCTAATGTCCAGCCTTAACCTCCCCTGGCACATCTTAAGACTGCTGCCCTGCTGGTTGCCTGGGAGAAGAGACCAACACCCGCCTGGCTACAACCTCCTTTCAAGTAGTTGTAGGGGGTGATGAGGTCTCCCCTGAGCCTCCTCTTCTCCAGGCTAAACAACCCCAGCTCCCTCAGCATCTCCTCATAGGACTTGTGCTCAAGTCCCTTCCCCAGCCTCGTTGCTCTTCTCTGGACCTGCTCCAGGGCCTCAATATCCTTCCTGAACTGAGGGACACAGTACTCAAGGTGTGGCCTCACCAGTGCTGAGTATAGGGGAAGAATCACTTCCCTGGACCTGCTGGCCACACTGTTCCTGATACAGGCCAGGATGCCATTGGCCTTCTTAGCCACCTGGGCACACTGCTGGTTCATGTTCAGCTTCCTGTCAATCCAAACTCCCAGGTCCCTTTCTGCCTGGCTGCTCTCCAGCCAACCTGTAGCGCTGCAGGGGGTTGTTGTGGCCAAAGTGCAGGACCCAGCACAATTAGAGACTCTCTTCTCAGCGGCACCAGAGCACAAACACTTCCTACCCTTATTTTTCCGGTAATAGTGACCAATATGTCTGAGTAAACAAATTCTGTCTCAAAATGGTTCCGTTCCCAGTTGTCGAAATATAATCTCTTTTGTTTGGTTGTTTATTTGTTTTTCTCAGTCAACATTCATGGAGTGGGGTAAGGAGAAGGGAAGCAGTGAGACAGAGGAAGACAGATGCAAAGAAATTTCAGACCCATCTAACAATGTAGTTTGCCTCCCTTTGCTTGACATATGTAGCAGTGTCGGTACAATACGGTTCTAGGATAGAAACATGATGGCAGAAGAGAAATGCAGGGAATAAGCAAAGCATTTCTAAGAGAGATGAGGTTTGGTAGATTCATATGCTTTAAGGTCAGAATAGAGGTTTAAGCAATCCCTCCTGACCTTCTGTATGTCACAGGGCTTTCATCTTTACCCAGCTATCCTTGTACTTGGCTTAGTGAATTTTCTCTGGCTAATACATCTTTTTTTTTAGCAAGGTATCCAGGCTTGACTTGAAGATGATGAAGAGTTCTCATGTCCTAAGGGAGTTTGTTTCAATGTTTGATCACTCTCATTGTTGAAAGGTTGGGCCTAATTCGAATTTCTCTGACATCAGTTTCCATGTCTTGGTACTTGCTATGCTTTTCTTCACCAGATTAAAACATTTTGTATCATCCATATTTATTTTTTTTTAATGAAGACAATTATGCTCTCTAGTGGTCAAGTTCCCCCTCAATATTTTTAGGCAAATTAGACTGATCTGGAAGTCTCATGACAAGTCATTTTCTCCAATCATCAAAGTCAAGTTGAAGACTTTTTCTGTATCCAATGCTGCAACATGAAAATGTAGGAACCAGAAAAAGATAGTATTTCTGAACTGGATTAAACAATGTCATATGAGAGAGAAAACTAGTTCACATTACATTTTATTACTGCTGCGTTAATTAATCCTTGACCTTTAAGCCCCTTTTTGCTACTGCATCAGTTGGAAATCTGAGATCCATTTGCACAACACCTTATTCTTCCTTTTCATATACAGCCAAGTTCTCTGAAAGCAAGATCTGCTGCTCTGTCTCCCTAAATACTCAAACTCATTTGGGTGTGCTACATAACTTTGTATGAAGGGATGCAGCCTTTCTGAGAAATCCATTAGATTTTTACTGTCATTATTTTCTGTATCCTTCTACTAATCATTGTGTCATCCACTCTTTTTATCAGCACAGTTACTCCCAGATCATTGATAAAAGCACTGAATAAAATGGAGTTTTGTACCGATTTCCCAGAAGCCAGTCTGGAATACTCCCATTTGCCGATAATTCCCTATTGACAAATGCTTTTTGAGACCTATCATTTAGTTTTCTCTCAACTCATTTAATCTCCATTTGATTGTTATTTTATAGTGTTAACTTTTTATCAGAACACCATGGAGTATTACACCATGTTAGGAAAGTCCAAATATGAAGGCATCTTTATGACCTAGACTTGTAATTCCACAGGAAAAAAAGAAAACAAAAAGCAGATTTTCCTTAAATCTGTATTGACTATGTTAATGACATTCTTACCATCTTATTCTTTAGCAGCTGGATGATATATAAAATTTTCATTCTTTTATTCTGGAATGATGTCAAAATAACTGCCCTACTGTCACTCAAGTCATCCTGGTTGTTTTGCCTTAAATCCAGCACAACATTAACATTCTTATAAAACTTCTGCTACTGTCCCACAAAGATCTGTGAGCTGGAGATCCCCTCAATCAAATCCTAAGCCCTTTGGCATGAGTTGCCAGGGACTATAGCTTTCAAATATCTACCCTTAGTGAGCACTGCTTAATAACCACACAGTTATTAACAAGTTCAAAAACACCTTGCCAGCCTCATAGAGGAGGAACAGTTACCATGTTCCAGCCTAAACAACCTCCATCAGGTTCCTAAAAACTCTTTTACATTTGGGACTTCAGTTCACTCTACCAATTTCCCTTCCCACCTTGGAAACATTCCAGTAACTTCCCTTCACATCTTGGAGATGTCCCATATGGAACATCTATAAAGAAGCTGGCACTACATGAACACGATGCAAGTTTTTTCACACTTCATCAAAGGCATGCAAATGAATGTATTTCTGAGCTGGAATCTGGTAGCAATGGTGCAACATAGGCAAAAAGAAAGCCTCCCTCTGAAATACTAAAATGCTTTTTCCATCGCAGCAGACTGCACCATCAGCCTGGCCAGCTATCCCTCTGACCTGTAACCCGAGCATTATCTCCCATTCAGACGTCTTTCTGGATCCTCACACTTGAGCTTTGTATAGATCTCATAGACTTTTGCTAGAAACTATGTCTGGGGCCTGAATTACTGAACCATATTCACTGCTGCCAAAACGGTTGCCCAGGCTCACATCAGCTTACCCTGTCATTACTACAACATCCTTTTCCTGGCCTTAACACTGCAAACTTGCCTGGCTCAAATTGTGCAGAAAGACAAAGGTCACATTCCCTTTCTGTCATTTGGAGTATGTTATACCTTTCTCTAAATGTTTCTTTTGGTTTCCCCTCCTCTACCTCATGAAACACAAGCTGGTTGTCTTCACTGTCAAGACTTTTATAGCTTACCCTCCTCCAAGCATCACCTCTGAACACCTAGTGAAAGGTCAGCTCCCATGTCTGATGGACCGTGTTGCCAGAGACCATCAGATCTTAAATGTTTTCAAGAGCGCCTTTGAGCTTTCTCTGCTAAACTTTTGCAAAGGTCCTTCATCGTTCTCCTTAAAACTCTCTTTATACTAAAACTGCAATGCTCACAAAGGAATATAATGCTGACAGCTAGTCTTCAGGTGCTCAGGCATCTCTGTCTTTAGGCTGAGCAACAATATTACATCTCTTTTTTTTCTTCACCCACTCATTTCTTCATCTGAGTCTGCCTTTGTCTCTTGCTCTATATTTCATTAAAATAAATAATCTGGGCTTTCTGAAAGAAATTATAATAGTGATTGTCTAAGACTTTCAGCCAATGTTCAACACTATTGTTTCCTTACACCCCAACTGCTTTGCATTCATTCAGATAGGTATATTAAAGAGTGATGTTGTCAGGTATGACTGGCTGGGCTGTCAGGATGCAACTATATTCATAAGTTAAACAGCGCCTGGAGGTGACCCTGGGAACACAAAAATAATCATCTGTACTGTTAAGCAGTCCAGCACAGCCCCAGCAGAACTCTGTAAGCGCTGCATGGGAAGAGCTACTCTGGGCCAATTGTCCTAGGTATGCAGAAATATTCACTAATGCATATAGTTTATTTCTACAGATGTATTCTCACAGGTTGCCCTCCTCTTAGGCTTCTGCACTTGTCTGTTTCCATGCATGGCCCTGGAATTTTGACTTATCAATAACTGTGAAAGGCTAAAAGCAGCTTTATGCAAAGTACCAGTCCAGCCCTGTTATCCATTCTCTTGTTCCTTAATGACCATAGTCACATTTTAAATGTTATAATCAAATGCTTTATCCCACCAGGTTTTAATCAAGTCAGGCATGTCAAAATTATTCGTGTCAGTGAATATGTTCCCTGCCTCCTCCTCCTTGCTGACAGTCATAAGGGAGTGGTGCTCATTGAAGCAAAAGAGCATCTTCTCTGTGCATTATTTGCTGTATTGGTTCAATTTGTTTGAAGCATTCTGAACCTGAATTCATACTGTGGCTGCCACCTTAGCAGTACAGTAACATCTCTGGCCACTCCCAGGAACTGTTGGCTACTCAAAGAAGCCCAGAGCAATTGTTTGCTGTTCCTGACTTTGGAAGCAATTATAGGCCAACTCCATTGCACACCAGATCTAAATACAACCTCAGGACTGCCCTGAATTTTTCTACTTTATAATGTGCTCTCAAAGCTATTACATGGGAAGGATATGGCTGGAGATAAATGCACTCTAGAGTTTTTTCCTATGCCCTAATACATTGCCAGATGCATGAAACTGGTAATAAACTAATTAAAGATCATCCTAGGCCAGTTGCTCCTATAATTTAGCTTTAAAAACACCACAGATAAGATTTTGTAAGGGAGAGAGGAGCACAGCATCCCAGTGCAATTTGCTACCACCTCTCAGTTTGATTACTGCTGTGGTAAAGTTGTAGGGGTTGAGGGGAGAGAGATAGAAAAGCAATACAGATGTGAGACATGATTATAGCATGGCTTCATACTATTCACAGAGGCGAAGCCAAATTTAACTAGTCAAAAACCTCCTTTGATGTGGCAAGAGCTCTCAGCAGGAGCAATTCTGCCATAAAGGTGTTTCTGTTGAGACAAATTCCGATCCTAAGATCTCAGGTCAAGGTGATCCACAGTATCTGACATCTCTAAAGGGCAATTTGTCCTCCCCCCTACCAGAAACTCTGGAATTGCTAAATGCACAGAGCACATTGACAGCTCCACCTTGTCTCTTAACTATCACTTGTCTTAAAGCAGCTCATGGCCTCACAGTAAAAAATATTCTTCTTTAACAGACTCAAGCACAAAAATAAAAGTTTTGGTTTTGTCTCTGAAGAACTCCTTTCAAGAGTTCAGGTTTGTGATTCCTTCAAGCAAGTGAGCTTTCAAAAAGGAAATCTCTAGTCCAAGATCAACAGGGGAGAGATCAGGAGACTGGGAAATAAACCCAGCTCTTAGCCTGAAGACAGTGCACTCATAAAAGAGTCTGACTGGATTTAGTAGGGGAACGTGGGCATTTATGGCTTTCAAAAGATCACAGTTTCTGGATTGAATGAAGGACGCTTTTGACCTTTGGTATGGATACATGAGGCAACCCACAGATGTTTTCTAGTTAGTCCTTTCCATGGACAGCAGTATCTGATGAAGTGGCACTCTGCTTAGTCCCGATCAGCACTCAGAAAGACAAAACGACTCCTTCAGAGAATAAGTCCTGGAATTGGGTATGACTCAAGACAGCTCAGTCAGGGTAAATGGAGGATGTTCACTGTACTGCTGAAAAATCCCAAACTTCCTTTCAAACAGTAGTGAAAATATTTTTCCTGCAAAGAAAAGATAATTTCTGGCAAGACATTGTGTCTGACAGATAGTGACAGAGCGGGCCCAAGGCAGGCACACCATGACCAAAGGCTGTGTAAATCATCAACAGGCAATTTGTCAATGTACCCAAAACCTCACCAGGGGAGCCATGGACTGGTATTCTCACAACGTTTTCCATCACTATCCTAACTCAAGTGAAGCAACTGGATTCATTTACTCCCATGCTTACTCCCATGTTGTCTCCAGAGAGTATTGATCCATGCAATCTTTTGCTACTGGATTTGCAGGGCTGTGCACAGTTCCTCCTACAGGTCAGGACACAGAGATGCTGGCTTTACCTACTGCAGCCTACATACACCTCTCCTTCTGACTGACAACCACTCTCATCACCATGGAAATTCAGGGGTAGAAATCACTATTTATAACAAAGTGTGTGGTTCTTCTTGACAAAAAACAATAAAATAGGGTGTAAGTATGACAGATTGAGACACCTGTCACCAGAGTTGTCCACAGAAAAAAAGAGATGCCAGTCCAGTTTTGAAAACTTTCATTTCTGACAGTCCACACTAGGTGTGGAGAATGTGAAGGTGAAGGGAGATTTAGAGAAGTGATCATAGACAGCTGAAGAGAGGAAAAACAAAATCTTGTAATTCTTTTACTGAAGAGATAACCTCTTATGTGTAAAACAGAAAAGGCTGAGCTAGTGCTTTTCGTTTGATTTTTTTTCACCTTTAATTATGCATCATCAGTGACAAGCTCATGTGGAGCTAAAAGCTGGATCTAAGCATAAAGCTAATTTTTGGAGCTATTGGCTGTTCACTACCAGGAATAAAAATGATTCCTTGTCTTCCTAGATTTGGTTTAAGGAACAAAACCTCTTTGTCTCTCCCTCCATATTAGCTGCCTACAGACAGCTCCATTTTCCATTTGTGCATTTAATTATCCCTTCCTATGTGAGCTATTTTACATTTGTGCTTATTGAATCTCAGCTTATTGATTTCAGCTCACTTCTTGAATTCATCATAGTTGGACTCTGGGCTAATCCTATTCTCCAATGCATTGGCGATTGCTTCTAGCTTTGTGTTGCATATGAATTTGATTAGCATACTCTCCGGTGAAAATGTTAATGAAAACATTGAGCAGTATCAGATCTAGAGCACATACACACAGGACTCCACGCACCACTGCCTAACCTGACTCTAAACCTTTAATAATACTCAATACTTCTGGGGTACAAATGGTCAGCTTGGCTAAGTGATGTGCAACACTTTGTGTTTGTGAGTTTGTATTCTGCAGGAGCAACTAACAAATCCAGATCAAATGTAGGGGGAGGTCTAGGAAACAGCATTTGAACTGGGAAAGTATAGAAGTTTGACATTCAATAAGAGTTAGAGCTCAAATTCAAGAATACCATAACACTCTCTGAAATTTCAGCTTCAAAAACAAAAAAAAAACTGAAAAAGAATACTTATATTTTTGGCAAGTTTACTGTTTCAAGGTAGGTTTTCACTGGTGTGGTTCTTCTCACATACTTCAAAAAGGTGCCAAATGGCAAAGTATGATGATTCTGGTGTGAATCTAACTTTCCAGAAATAAAAGGATTTAGGATTTAATTCATGCTCATCTCATTAATCAAATCTTTCACTGTGGACAAGATATATTGGAATGGACATGGACATAATTGTTTTCATATTCTAATTTACCTAAAACAAAACAGAATTTCCCATTTTTATCAGTGGAATTAAGCTGGTTATATCCACAACCATTTCTTAGCCATAAGGCCTAGGGGTTTTGTCTTTTTCCTTCGAGGTGGGTGTGGAGTGTGTGTGTGTGTGAAGACTCCACATTATTTTACATCTTGGTTCCCTTTACACATGTGTTAGTTATTGAGCCAGGCATTCAACAGTGTTGAAGTTTAATATACCAGGCCACAATTCCCATGTTCCCTCTTGTTTGCAAGTTTAATGCTGCCTTTCATTTCCCTCCTCTCTCTCTCTTCCCTTGGGAGATGATGCTTTACCATTTACTTTATTTTGTCTCCTTCTCTTTTCTGACACAGTAGAACCTCAGCACCCCCTCAGAAGACCCCCAAATACTAATCCCTAATAACAGAAAGGAAGCAAGACACACAGAGGGCAAAATATTCTGTTTACAATGAGATTAATCTCTTTCTGGAAGAGACTAGACAAGCCCCAGAAGGGTCTGCTTATTCCTGACTCAAAAAGATGCACCCAAAGAGTGCAGTTTTGGCCTTTGGAATGTACTACATGGCACAGGCTTTTTAAAAAGTTTCCTAACTCTTTTCCAATACTGCCCTCCTATTTCTGTGTTCATATCAACTGTTTCTTCCAGAATTGTGTTGATGCAGGACTTCATCTTAAAACAGCTCTTTAGACTGTGCAGCAATGTCCAGAGAAGAACACCAATCATTTATTTCCAAAGTCACATGCACCAAGCCAAGTTAATTTTCACTATCATCAGTGTTCATTGAGATCTGTGATACCATAACATGATAATTCCTTCCTGAGGGAGGCTCACAAGTGGCTCTGAGTAAGTATAACTAGACCAATGGCACTATAAAGTTTGTTCTGCTTGAGGCAAGGGGCTTTCTGATCTAAGAAGTGAAAGAGTTCTATTCCAGCTCTGAAAAGTTGCCCTGGAAACCAGATGTAGATGGTGCCATCATCTGTCCTGTTCTTATCATCTTTGTTAGCAAAGTTAGAACCGCAACCTGTTCCTGGCCTTCTCTAATTTGCTCTCTCTCTGTTGAACATTCCATATATTTTACTTATAAATCTATTATGAAATCTTTAATGTAGCCATATATAATTAATATTTATAGAATGTCTGCTAGTTAAGTGCACTGCTCAGATACCAACTCGCACTGCTTTTGCAACTTCATGTGGTGAAAATCTCTCATTTAGGCAACTCTATTGACAATTTTAATAGACTTGTCAGTCTGTAAAGGGCCAATGCAGTTAAAGCTGGTTTGATACCATTGTATTAGAGCAGTAGGAGGTTTTCTCAAACACCACCACTTTCAGAAGGCCTGTGCAAAGTCAACTGGTTCCTACTGCTTGCCAGCAGCTGAAGCAAAGAAAAAATGCATTAAGTGCTTGCGTAAATTTAACGTCTCAATATACCCAGAAACAGCATCCAGAATGTCATTCAGTCAAAAATCATGGAAGGATGTGTTTAGCATCGTGTTGAGTAGACAGGAGCAGGTGTTAACCTGTACAGGCTCCATTTTCCAAAGGAACAGATGGCCTGGAATACGCTTGTCCTTTCTCATTTTTCAGTCACCCCATCGACGACTTTGCTCTTCCACTCTGCAACACCCTTAAGCCCAGCAGGAAATTCTCATAGCTGCTACAGAGAGGCTTTTATTGCACTTTCATTTAAAGGACTCTATATAACCCTATTTATAATATACCAGTGTTCCAAACAGGGTAGCAAGGGAAAGAAAAGCTATTGTCTGAATTGCACAGAATAGAAATGGAAGCACAGGCAAAGCTCCTGAAAAGACTTAAATGATGCCTAATGATGGGGGTAATCACAAAGCAGCATTCTCAAAGGCACATGCCTAACTAATCCTCATTGATTTAATTGAAAGGTGAGTAACCTAATGGAGGGGGCTTTAGCATTTCACTATGTATTTATCTGCATCATGAAATGCCTGAATACCTTTGGTAAGCTGGCCCTTGGCCTCTATCCCATTTCAAGAAAGAGAAGTAAGCAACTAGAGAGGTAAATCAAAGGAATTTGAAGTCCTCAGTGTACAAATCTTTTCTGAAAAACAAGTGTAAACTCTGTCTTTATTAAGAAATACTACTGTAAGTAGTTTACCTGGAAATTTCAGGGCTATTAATTGATCTGCTTGACCTCATCATCCTACTCATGGACACATCCTTCTCATTCCCTACAGACTCATGAGTTAGGTACTATTGGCACTGTTTAGATTAGGCTTTAATGAGTACCAAAAGCTTTGCATTTTCTTAATGAGAATTGAAGTAAAATTGAAAACTACAGGCTTTGTTTAAACAAGAACAAGAACCTGGCAGAATTCAAAGCAAGCTACAACTGAAATATTGACCTATATAAAAGCCAAGAATGAAATATGAACATGACTGAAAGGCATTCCAGCAAGATACAACCAGCTTTAACTGAATGGTGTCATACAGAAACAGTAGCCACACATTTGCAATTATTATACACTTAGTAGTGCACAGAATTCACCTCTTACTATCCTCAATAAGCAATATAAATATAAATTTAAATTTGTAAAAAAAAAAAAAAGGCAAGGAAATCAAGCAATTTAACACAAAGTAGAATTGTAGATAACTGAAAATCTAGATGTGTAACTCTTCAGTGATCCTCCCATGAAGAAATGAGCCAGAGAAAGAAGAGACTATGAACAGGGACTAATTCATTGTTATGGAATTAAAATAACACTGCCTGGCATCTCATCAGCTAAGCTTGGAAATCCAGAGCAATCCTTCACCATTACTTGGCTTGTGTCCTTGGCTTCTCTTATCCTTTTGTGCTCTTCCAAGCTCTGCTGGACTGTGTGTCTTCTAATGGAACAAACAAGTTGGTGAGGCTGAGGGCGGAGAAGGAGTAAGGTACATTATAAAGCAAAACCTCCTAACATTTAAAAATAAGAACCACCTTGGTTGCTCACTTCTCTGATGCCATGTGGGTTCCACACGTTGTGGACAGGTGAGTTTATGTCCTTCTCTTCTTACAACCCTCTTCACCCTCCAGGGTGAAGGGGAAAGGATACCACCATTTCCATTCACAGCTTACTATCATACAAATTATTTTGTAGTCCTCCATTTCCACCTCTCCCAATCCATTTACCTCTTCCTGTCACAATATATCTGTACACTAGCGTTATCCACAGGCCTCACAAGGTAACAGAACATAATCACTTTAATATGATTGTCTGCTTAATCTCTGGAAGAGTTCCCTGCAATCACTCTCTTGGAAGTTCATTTATTAGATCATTCCTCATCTGGGTGAGCTGTATTTAATGTTTATATTGTGGAAAAGATCACTGGCAGGTCTTTCCCAGTCCTGCTCTAGTTGGTGGATAATCTGTGCACATGGTAGAAAGGAGCTGACTGCAACTCTTTTGTTCGAAGAAAAGGGCAGCATTGCTTTTTCAATAATTTCTTTGTTGCTTTAACCTGAAGAGAATATACTAGGCAGAATGGGTCAATTTCAAGATTACTTCTCTATAGAGGGAAAGGTTTTAAACAGATCTGTTCTGGCGTCAAGTGACTTGAGTAATTTTCAGGTTATTGATCTATTTTCAGCATAATTTCTTTGTGATTATTTTCCCTCTCCATTCTCATCTCATCATTCCTCCATAAGGACCCTCCAAAGGAGTGGTGATCTATTCCTCTTTTCCATCATATGTACCCCAGCTCACCTTTCATAATTGCAGAAACAATGTTCAGTGAGTACCAGAGGTTCAGAGACAGACTTAGGGAAGAAATAAAAGAAGTTTTTACATGCACTGTTCATTTCCTACTTTTCCAGCCATAAGGAAATCAACCATCCCAAATTCACGCTGATAAAACTTTTAGATCCCACTATGAGTGTATTCAATAAAAGCCTGTGACATGAGCTTCACACAGTACCAATCTGTTCTAATCTTTCCCAACAACTGCACTAAACCAGCAACAGCAGTTCCACCCCCACAAATGCTCACAGCAGTACTGCTCTCAAGACGTAGCTGTCCAATTCAGACAAAGCTGCCCTAGGAAAGAAGATCACAAAAAGGCATTGGCAAGGCAGGCAAAGATGACCTTACAAAGACCTATAATAACCCTGCTGTAATTAATGAAAATGCTTTTTGAACAAGTCTTAAGGCTACACCTTCTACTAGGTTCAGTCCCTACTCACTATAAAGGACACCAATGCGCTGGTTTGGCTGTTTCCATGCTGGCTCACATAAGGTGGTCCTGAAAGCCCACAAGTAGAAGACTCCACAACTCACAGGATGCCTGTGCCTGTGCTGCAGCACCCTCCCTGAGAAAAGTCTTTCCTAATGTCCCATCTGAATGACCCAAGTCACAGTGTGTAGCTGTTGCCAGTGTTGTACTGTCTACTGTGATTTAGAAGAGTTTGGTTCTGTTGTATTAGTAACCTTACTTCAAGTGCCATAGGCTTGTATCTCACCTTTTATCCTCCACTACATTACACAAGCTTAGATCCTTTGTTTTCATAGGACACGTACCACAGATCATAGTTATCTTAGTTTTCTCCACTAGACCCTCCCCAGTTTCTTGATTTACTTCTTGAATTGTTGAGCCTCAAACTTGATACACACTCCTAGGTCACTGGGCTGAGGGAAATGAAGAGTTCCATGTGAGTCAGTTCTCATCCCAAAAACATCAAACTGGTGTACTGGGCTACAATAGGAAGAACATGCCCAGCAGGGAAGCTCTTCCTTCCAACAACTACACAAAACTGAATGCGAGTGTGGACCTCCTCTTAGTCAGATTTTGTGCTTGGTAGGGAACTTTTCCTACTGTCTGAGAGTTTTCTACTATGTCTCATTAATCTTTGAACTCCACAACACTGGACCTAAAGGACACTGTAGCTTTACAAGTAGGTTACTTTTGTCAGAGGTATGGATGGGGCTGAAGGAACCTGTAGCAGAGGAAGGCCTGAATCTTGGAGTTCCCATGTCTATCATGGATGTTATTTCCATTAGGCCTTTGAGCCAAAGGAAAGAAAGCTGCCTTACCTCCTTGCTTGAGTGATCTGCACTTGAAGATGGGTGTTGGATCTAGCAATGCAAGGAAGACAGCTCACAACCGTCATTACAAGAGTAGTTGTATGCATGCTCTTCCACTGAGAGCTTAGGCAGAGAAGATTCCACATCCTCACTATCACTAACGAGGGCTGAAGAGGTGTATTGCAAGTACAAGTTTCAGCTGCTGGCAGTTTGGGGACCTACTTTTCCCTTATGTATCCCACCCACTGATAGTAAGAAAGATGGCAAGCACTATGCTGTTGCATGTGAAAATAAACACCTTCATGGATTTAGTGCAACATGATGGTTTTGCATTATGAAGGGCAGGTAAGCATGTCAGATGAATTAATTTTCGTATAACCTCCCTATCTCACAGGTTGAGTCGCTGTCAAATAGGAGCCTTTCTCCTTCTGTCGCTCTACAGAAACTGTGAGAGATGCAGACTGTTTGGGATCCAGACTGTGAATAGTAAAGCAGAATGAAAATACAAGTTGAACATGCTACTGCATACCTTAAAATCTTCTGGCCTCCACAAGCACATCTGTTTATGAAAGAATCGTGAAGCTACAGTGTATTTTGGAAAGCTCTGCTTTAGACAGACAAACCCAGTTTTGCAGACATGGGACAGCAATTGAGAGAATCCTCCTACTTTTCAGGAAAAGAACAGTCCCTACTATCCTAAAATTCAGTGATGTATAAGTCTAAAATAAAGGATTGTTTTAAAACAATAATACTCCATCCTCCACGCCCACATACACCCCAATCTAAAGTGCCTGGATATGCTTAGTACAGGAGAATAACCTTCAGCCTTTAAAGAGAAAGACAGTCTGAAAAGGCCTTCCAGCTTTGGATAGAAGATAAGTCAGAAAGCAGATTTACATAATTTTGGGAATCTGATCTGCCAATTTCAACAAATCATACAAATTTTTAAATTTGTAATGATTAAATAATGTTTCACTCTTTTGTAGGACCTGAGTATCCTGAATAATTTGTCATTTTTCCTCAAGGTAGAATATACTGCCTGGCATTCTCTGCAATGTGAAATGAGTGGGCCAAAGACAAAGTTTGGCTGAGATCATACCAGTGTCTTTTCATTCGTTTTCAGAAAGTTCTTTTCTCAAGCAAGTCTCACAACAGCACACACAAAGCCTGCCATAGAAAGCCCCTGACCTACAGTGTGCTTTTGTTGCAGATATTAAATGCTACAAATACACAGAGTAGACAGTAAAGAACAATTCTGCCTGTTGAATTTGACGAGGGCCAACCCTGAAATGGGGTAGGTCTTGTGTAAAGTCAGTCGTGATGAATCTAAAAAAAATTGACAGACTTTCCTTGACAGGAAATAATATAGACCAGCTCAGACTTTTCTGCATGCTACTGCCTTGCACCCTCAGGTATTCCCAAAACCCAAAAGGAACAATCAAAAAGGATTCTGGGCCAGAAGACTTCAGAGGATACCTCTAAACAGAATTTCTATGATTCTGTAAAGTTCATGTTCAAACCCAGGAATGATAAGCAGGAATAGCTAAGTCCCTAAGAGGTTTAGGGTAAAGGCCATATTCCTTCACTTAGCATTTCCTAGCAACTACCTCAGGTGGCTTTACCCTCTACATTCTGACTTTCCTGAGTTACATTTCTGCACATTTTACCTTTTCCTATAGGGCAGAGGAAAAGCATGTGGGCACTCAACTTGGGACTGTGGAATCTCCAGGTGGAAGCCACCATATAGGCAAGCACGGCACCAGGTATCCTTGTGGTGCCCAAGCTGTCCTTTAAACCAAGCCCTTATAGCACCGTGCATTGTGAAAGATCTCCGCAGTTGGCCAGATGTTCCTCCACAGACAAAATTCTTGTCCACAGTGGCTCATCAACAATATCAGGAACAGAATAGTTTCCTTTAGTACTGTCCCTTTAAAACACGGAGTTTACATTGCTATGTATATGAAACACCAAGTATTTGGTGCTGCAAAGGCCACAGATGTTGAACTGATGGTGACAGGGAACCTTCCACCTCAGCAACCTCACTCCTCCACAGTGGAAGTGATGGTGCCAGCAGCACTTTGCCGGGTCAGTCACTTAACCGTCAGATACAGCTGAAAGGATGAAGAGCAAAGAGGGTGAAGTGGAGTCAAGACACAAAGTTCAAGTCTCATTTTGTTTTTTACCAAAGTTTGGTGGAAAAGAATTGGCTAGGGGCCCATTTTCAGTTCAAAGCCCAAATTGCTTTGATAATTAGCAAGTCTATTGGAACATGTGCAGAGCCTAGGCATAAAAGACAAAGCAGATGATAGCATGTCAAGAAATCATATTTGATATAGATTAAAATTACTGAAATATAGGGAATTATGGAAAAATACAATCATTTTGCAATTAAGATTAGGACTAAAAAAGGATTTGCATTCATTGTAACAAGCAAGACCAGTAACAACTAACAACCACCTACGGAGATGGAGCTATTAACATGCAAATGATCATTATTCTGACCGAGGTATTTCCACGGAAAATGCAGCATTTATGCAGATTTAAAAGAAGTTTTTTGAAACAAGGTATGTATGGATAAAGAGCCAGGAAAGGGAACACTGTTTACTCAGGAAAAACAGTTCGACTTGATATAGAAGAAAACCAAGAAAAACACAATTGCTGAGTTGGGCCAGGAAAGACATGGTGTGGGATTCCAGCAAACCTCCCTGACAACACGATTAGAATGGAGAGCGAGCTTTGGGGCCAGAATGTTAATGCAAGAAATGCAAGCCTTTATTTAACAATTTACAGGAGTAAAAAGCAGGGACAAAAGAGGATGCTAGTCACAAGAATGAGATAGGAGGAGATAGGAAATTTTTGTGGAAATTGTACAAATACCTGAGCTCTTCAGATGTAAGAAAATAGTTTACACCTATAATCATGAGTGCAACTCACAGGGAGAAAGCATGACTTCCTTTGCTATCAACATCCTGTGTGATTACTGCACTAGTTTCAGTGGAGCTTTGGCTCCTTCATACTTTTTAGGTCTTGACAAATTCATTGAGGTCCATTCTTACAGACATGGAACAAGGACCACTAAGCTATAAGTGGGAGGAAAAAATAAGCAAAGAGTTCATTCAAGATACTCAATGAATGGCAGACAGCACAAGACTCTTTATCTTGCCAGTATGTTGTCGAGTCCTTGGTAGAGGTTAGTAAAGAAGCAGAAGAGACAAGTATAGCAGCCACCAAAACTGAAGGGGAAGAGCTACTGTGGGAAAATTCTACCTTTAAATAAGACATAGGAGAATGTTCTTCTGCACACTGTGGCAGTGTCTTTGAGAAAAAGACACTGAATTTCACTGACAACTGAATTTCACTGCAGCTCCCTTTAACATTCATACAACGTCAGATCTATAAGATTTCAAGTATCAAGGAAAGTGGCCACTTTCTAGGAGTCAGGTTTTCCAAATTTCTGAAGGTTTTGGAAGTCTCTTTTGTGACTCTGGTAGCAGCAGTGTATTTTAAAATTGCATTGCATGGCCTTATCAGAGAGACTTTAAAAGGTACTGTAACGTATGGGTTTGATCCGTGTGGTAGAAATGGGGTGAGGGTGACAGCCAGAAAGTGCAAGAGCTGTGGAAGTTACATCAATTTCCCACTTTGCAGGCTGTACTGATCTCTCAGTCCTACGTAATTTAAAAGAAGGGCATCTTAGGAGGACCTGAATTTGCAAATGTCAAATTATAATTCCATATTTTGAAGGGCACAATAAAATTCTTTCAGCTCTTCAAAGGGTGTTTCTCAAAAGCTGTGAAGGCAAAGCACATCACTGCACACAGAAGCCACCCACCTGCTGATGAGACAAAAATAAAATAAACAGGCTCAGCTGGTGGGTCTAAAGTTAACTGTGCCAAAGCCAATGAATGGACATATTACACTATTCCTTCTTCCTGGCAACTATGGCTTTTCATTTGTCTATTCTAATGTGAACACCATCAGATAAGTGCTGAATACCCTGAACAGTGTGCTCCCACAGGGAATGTGTAAGAGATTAGAATGACTGGCACGTTGGACTTTTTTGCCCCACAGTCATTGTATGAGCAGCTGTTGGAAGAAGAACTTGAAGAAACTTTTTTGGCCTAATAAGTAGTAAGACAGGATCCAAGTATTTTAAGGTCTTGAAAATCTCCCAGATTGGATTACAGAATCACAAAATGAGTAAAGTTGGAAGGGACTACAGTGGTCACTGAGTCCAATCTCGTTACATCTAATTCTTGCTTTTATACAGTTGTCAGAAGTATCATACAATTGCTACCAGTGACCAAGGCATAGGGGATCAGTGAATGGTTCATCTGGCCACCATCTAAGATGGTTTAGCTTGGATGAAGCAAAGACACGGATCTTCTACTTCGTATTACTTTGTGTATTGGAGAACCGACTCTAAGAGAAATGCATCATGTACAGTTTGGAATAACCTGCCAATATGAGATGATTACACAAACCCAGAAGCAAGTTAAATTTAAAGACAGTGCTTGACTAACATCGCAGTTATTTCATATTTCTTTTTAACCTCAACGCTTAGCATGCTGCCTTAAACCATATTTTTAAGTCAAGAAATTCTGTTACCTTAATTTTATAGATACAGGAAACAGTAGTGTGCAATGATTTACCAAGCTGTCCTGGTCCCTTGATTGACCCAGTCTAAGTGAGGGACCTGCCTGGAGTGCCCACAGCTCCCTTCCCTTCAGGCCATGTAACTAAGGCTCTTTCCCATCAAAAAAAGGACTGTAAAAAGAGAGAAGAGGTGGTCATGTTCTCCTTGTTGACCCAGCAGGAGCTGAAACATTCTCCCAGACTGTCAGTTGAGCCATGAATACAGCAGCTAAGGCTGCACTATATTAGCAAATCTGAAGGTGCCCAGATGCAGTAATGCTAATAAACTGTATGCAAATTTGCTGGCACAAGATTTGGGCTGTTGAAATTTGCACTTACTCCAATTCCAAGCCATGGATGATCCAGGGACCATTCATAAGTAGGAAGTTAAATGAAGCTACACTATTTTGGGAATTACCAGTGGTTTACTGCCATAGATCTGATTCCCTGATAGGTGCCTTTACTGCCTGAAAATGATGCAAGGTACATTTGATTTATAAGTACAGACATAACATAAGATGCTTGCTGGAGATCACCCAGATAGTCCATGACAGAGCTGTGACTACAGGCCAAGTTGCCTGAGTCATGGTCTGGTTCATAATCACTAAGCCACGTTTCCAGTATCAGTGCTCCTCTTTTTCAGCACAAGCTTTTCAACTTGCACAGCAGTAAGTTACTTGGACTAACAGCTGTCAGCTTAAGTTTGAATAATTCTGTGCTCCCACAGCTTGCTTAGTAGTACATACAAACTTCTCCACCCACAGATTCCAAATGCTGTGAAAATCTAGACACTATTCTGCAACATACACTTAGTCTTTACAGTATAAATATACCCCATGTTTCCTCATCATGGTTCCTCCACACTACAGCTAAAAGCATGGTCAGTTCCTGTAGGCTTAAATCACATCCTGAGACCAAGGCAGTGATTCAAGCTCAAGTTCCTTATAAATGTTGTCATTAGGATACTTGAACAACCTGTAAGAGTTAACAAGTACGCCTTCTTTAGAACTGCGAAAGATTGTGTGGTCCTAGTGACTACAGATACATATCAGATAAGCTATAATAATAAAATATGAATAAATATAATAAACCACCATTTTAAATATATCAGTATTGAAAGCAACCTTTGTGTAACCAATAGAGAAATAGGTGGGGTAATCAAGAACAGGGGACTATTTAGGTGGAAGAACCAAAATATGGAGGGAAAAGAACAACTAGGAAAGAAAAAAGGGTCATAAAAGCAACTTTCCTTCATGTTACCTGCATACACACGCAATCCACAGTGCTGCAGAATTAAATATTTACTTTTGCAGAGTTTCTGAGCTCTTGAAAATCTGTTCACTCTCAAAGCTGAATTTCAATAAACTTAGCTTTATTCAGCAGAGCCAAGAAGTTCTGAAGACCTTTCTAGTCAACAATATATCCTTACACCACAGCTTAACATAACCCTTGGGAGGAACCCTGGGACACATCTGTAATGATATTTGAACAGCAGTGACATGGGCAAGTGACACAAGTATCTAATGCTCTTTGCACTGGTTCTCTTAAAAACTCAGACAGCCCAATTCTACATCTGTAGAGATCTGAACAATTTGAAAATCACTGCCCGTCCAACCACTTTCAAATAGTTTGGTATGAAGAATATTTTGAGCAGTGATGAAGGAGATACCTGATCTTTTTGAAAATGTTTGTTATGTATCAAACACAGACCAAAGCCTCTTAAAAGTTTATGAAGGTTTGGATGCAGCAACTCAGTTTTGCATCTACTGACCACCAGATGTTGTACTCAAATGCAGGAAGCCTTATGTATGCACAGCCAGAAGTTCAATTTTCTTTCTGATGTTGCTAATTTTAATGCCATCTATAACATGGATGGGAGACAAATGCCTGAGAAAGCAGCATTGCAATGATCTCCTTGATGAGCAGAGAGTTCACTTTCCAAATAAAATGAGTCAAGGAACAGAGAAGGGATCAGCAGTTTGCAGGACTGATAGTGTCCTTTTCTCTTCAAGCATTCCAAACCCTTAAGGTCGTGGTACTCTCAGGAGGATTTCTTAGACTGCAGCAAATTCAAGTTCAGCTGAAATGTTCAAAAACCCCTAGCTTGGGAATGGGTTATGGAAGCTGAAGATCTGGCTCCTTAAAGATAAAGGGTGTTTCATATTGCTTTCCTAATTGTTCTGGGGGAAGAAAGCCTTTTGCAGCATGCTCTGTTCAACCTTGGGACTAATGGGAGGCATGAAGGAGTCTTGTTAACAAACAAGAGGCTTTGGAGCTTTGTGAATGGAGAAATTCCACCTACAAAGCTGAGTTTTACACGTTATTTTTCATCTTACACAAGTGTAGGAGACAAGAGCAGTGAGACCACTAAAAATATTAAAAGTACAGAAGTATTGTTTTTCACTTTGCATTATGAATTTTTTTTTAAAGACAAAGCCCTAAAAAATTCCCCAGCAAAAGTTTCACATCAAAAAGGGGAAAGCAGGACAAGGAGGAGCAAGGAAATTTGGTAAGGTGACAGAAAGTCAGTGGCAAAGCATTATTTCCCATCTACCCTTACATCAGGACTTTTCTGCAAGTGCTTGTAGGAGAAGAGGGAGACAGATCATTCAAAGACAGATTCAGAACTCCTTCTTCCCCTGGAAACTGTGCAGAAACCTAAATGTATTTTTGAAGACTATTCAAAAGATTATGAAATATTCTGCCAAAATTTAGTTTTCCCAGAATTTCAAGTGTTTTTTGAGCTGAAACTCTATTGCAAACCTTGTCCACCAATTCTTCCCACTAGCAAAAAGCAATGTATCTTGCAAATTCCATATGGCAATACTATTCTACCAAGAAATGGAATTTTTTCCCCTGTTATGACCTAATTTCCAAAATCCTTGAGGCAATTTTCAGCCTGATAGTGGCAGATGCTGCACATTAGACGACAGTGTTTTGAAGTCAGGATATTTACCTGGATCATAGTATTTATGCTGTTCTCTAGTTTCCTGTGCAATATCCATCATCATGTTATTCAAGCACTCTTGGTATCACTGTGTTGATATAAGCAGGACTGATAACACTCATTAGAGCTTATAAACCACCATCACACCTTTTTGCAGAATGTGACAAAACATAAAGCAAGCAATAGTTTCTTCTCTAAGTCTCAAAATACAGTAGTTTTGAAGTACCAGGTTAGGATATAGTAAATAATCTTACTGGAAAATGGCAGGCCTTTAGTAAACATGGAGTGAGGTACTTTCATTAAGTAATCTTCTAAGGATCTTCTACAGATAGTGACAGAAAGAGAAACATCATTTATTTTGACATTTTCTATAGGCTTTAGTCTTCCTCTGAAAGGGTTAGATGGTGGATTGAGGTTTGGAGACAGCTAGGCCAGCAATCCGTAACTGAGTTGTGGCTCGAGGTGTAACTAATTTATGTCCAGAGGCATGACAAGTCTAGATGCTCCTATTCTGGCTCCCTTTTCTCCTTTGCTGGTTTATAAGGCAGGAAGGTGATTGTGGCCTTAGCCAAAATCATGGGAAAGTGGCAGCCTTTGCGTCAAACGCCACAGAACATTTACCATCCCTGGTTCTTCAAAGAGCCATCCCAGCTTTCTTAGGCTCCCAGCTGCTAAGGTGCCTTTTAAGCTGATGACACAGCTACTGAGCAGCAGATCAGAGCCAAAAGCATGGACAGCACCTGGGATAAGAGGGCAAGCAGGAAAGAAAAGTAGCTCTGTTCCAAAACGAAGACGAGTCTCACTGTACCAACTTTGTGTCTCCACTTTCACACACCAGCCACCATATGTGGGAAGCTTAATGCTGAGAGGGAGGATGGTGAGAAGGCTTATCAGCCTTTCATCTCTCCCCCTTACAAGCACCATCCCTGCTGCTGTTTATGCCTCCCAACCCCAGGGACCAAAGCGCCTATTAGACTCATCATCCTCCCTCTGCGGATGTTCCCCCTGAGAGGTTCATTAGGCCTTGCTGCCTGACAGCAGGCAGTCAGAGAACCAGGTGGCCACCTTCTTTTGCAATGCCAATGTTATTTCCAAGGGGTTAGACTTGCTAGGAAGAAGCTTTTAAATTCCCTGCTTCCCAGACACAGGGAGGGCTCCATAAAACCCTCCTCGCACAGATGGATTGAAGAAAGGCATTAAAATTGGTACATTCTCTGCAGGAGTTCATTACCAGAGGGAAAAGAGAAGTGTGAATCCTTTAGTGTCTGTCAACAAGCTTAGGAAAGCAGTTTCCGCAGCCCTTCCTATCCCAGGATCACAAAGAACTTCACTTGCATCGCTCGAATATACTCCACTGCATCATGTAACAGTATGATCGTGCTGTAGATGGAGATGAGCCTGGTGTCCATTCACCCTTGAAAAAGAAAAAATGGAAGCAGGGAGGACTAGTTTAAACTTCATTGCTGCTACTCTTCCCGCTTCTCAGTCACTCCGTAACTCAATACAATATTATCTTTCTTTTCAAACTTCAAATCTATTTTATAACCATAGTTAGACTTTATTGAGTGGCTTGAATTTTTGGGCACAGTATAGAAAGGAACGAACATTTCTGGCAGAAAAGATATCAATGAGGAAGTAATGGAAAGAAATCTGAAGGGAAGGACTTCAACAGCCACTTCAAGATGCAACTTAAAATACTGAACCTATCACCACTCAGTCCTACTTTTTCCTACCTACACACAGACTTGCTATGGGCACTTCCTCATGCGTCCGCTATCATGGGTTATAAGGGAGATATCTTTGTTAGGTAAGGAAAAATTACCTTTCCACCTTGTATTGAAGGAGGCTTCAAGAGCTCAGTGACTGCTCTCTGCACTTTCTTCTTTGTACCAGTATGCGTAATTTGGCTCTTGTTAGGTGTGACTGCTCTTCCTTTCTAGACCATGGAGAGAGAATGGGAATGGGTAAGGTAGCTGACTTTTAAGGGGGGCTTCTCTGCGATGAATTAAAAACCTCACAATAATAAAACAGTATAATTATATAATAGCATTTTTCTAATCTGCTATTTTCAATAGAAACTTTATTTATAGAGCAGCCATTTAACACAGAAGTGTGGGAGTCGCAGCAGCATTTCAATTGAATGTCAGGAAGAACACTGGTTTGTAGTTAAGTGACAAGAAGAGAAGAGCTGGATGTTAGGCTGAGAAACAAGATGACCTCGGGCAAGTCATTATACCTCCCTCTGCCTCACTTTCCCATTCTGTTAAGCTGAGATTTAAACAATTACCTGGCCTGCCAAGTGTAATCAGTATGTAAAGAGCTCTAAAGTGGACACACACTCAACTGATCCTCACACAATCACCAGCACTCTTAGGAACAGGCAAGAGGGAGGTAGCAAGATTCAGTTGCAGGCTGTCTTCCACTGCAAGCATTGGATATTCTTGGGAATCGTAAAGACTGTGTGCTTAGATACATCCATAGCTTCCTCATGCTCCTGTTAGATCAGGACTAACATGATGACATGGAACAGCTAACTGCAGACAGGTATAAGAGCCAGAAAGATCACAAGGCCAAAATCAGGACATCAGAAGCAGAGAATCATGGGAACCACCATTTAAACGACAAAAATTGCACTTCAGAAGCACGTAGCCTGCAAAAAAAACCAGACTGAGAATCTAACACCCTTTTGGATAGGGTGGGTGCAAGGCCATACCCTATTGGGTAGCCGTGCTGCACTGATTGATATCAATATGGGAGATTAAAAGTACCTTTCTGCTTCTGCTATATATATTCATCTAGGCAACATGAACAGAGGAAGAGTACAGATATCAGCAGTGCAGCCTACTCATGCACACACACAGTTCTGCAGCACATACAGTAAATATGACACATCAGTCGGGAAGTCAAAGAATTTTGGGGACAGAGTACAGGCAGCAGATCAAGAGCTCACAGAAAAAAACCTTACACCTGGGCACAGAAAAGACATGCATACTTCAGGGAGTTCCTCCTGCTCCCATTGAAAAATGTGCTGTTGACATCATTTATGCTCCTTGGAGTAAACACCAGCTTCCCTTGAAAGACAGAGGGACCACATGGGAATATGGGCTGGTTGATGGAAGCTGTTTGTCCTCTGTGGGTGCAAAATATCCTAGTATCACAGAATACACCTAATTGAAAAGGACCCATCAGGATCATCAAGCCCAGCTCCTGGCCCTATGCAAGACACCCCAAAAATCACACCATGTGCCTGAGAGTGTTGTCCAAATGCTTCTTGAACTCAGACAGGCTTGGCACTGTGACCAGTCCCCTGGGAAGCCTGTTGCAGTGCTCAACCACCCTCTGGGTGAAAAACCTTTTCCTGATATCCAACCTAAACCTCCCTTGACTCAACTTCATGCTGTTTCCTCAAGTCCTGTCACTGGTCACCAGAGAGAAGAGATCAGTTCCTGCCCATCCTCTTCCCCTCATGAGGAAGTTGTAACTGTAATGAGGTCTCCCCTCAGTCTCCTCTTCTCCAGGCTGAACAAACCAAATAACCTCAGCTGCTCCTCATATGGCTTCCCCTTCAGACCCTTCACCAACTTTGTGGCCCTCCTTTGGATGCTGTCTAATTGCTTAATGTCATTTTTATGTTGTGGTGCCCAAAACCGCACACAGGACTCAAGGTGAGGCTGCCCCAGTGCAGAGCAGAGTGGGACAATCCTCTCCCTTGACTGGCTGGCAATGCCCTGCCTGATGCCCCCCAGGACAGGGTTGGCCCTCCTGGCTGCCAGGGCACTGCTGACATATTCAACTTGCTGTCAACCAGGACCCCCAGGTCCCTTTCCATGGCACTGCTCTCCAGCCTCTCATTCCTCAGTTTATACACACAACCAGGGTTGCCCTGTCCCAGGTGCAGAATCTGGCACTTGCCCTTATTAAACTTCATATAGTTGGTGACTGCCCATCTCTCTAATTAGTCTAGGTCTCATCCCGGTGAGTTGTGAAGATCAGGAAGCAGGAAATCAGGGATACAAGCACATAAAGTCATGATGTGGCTGTAGCCTGGCTAGATGACATACGATGGACTCAGGAGTGGGGTATGTTATAGACAGCTTGGGAGCAGGAATTTAAGAAGTACGAGCTGCAGGGCAAAATCCAAGGGAGAAGTTCTTTATAGCTATACCAGATAGATTACTTGAAGAGAAGCATGCTCTGAATTCAAAGGAAACTGAGATAATATCAGTAACTCAAGGCCTATGCATGCAGAATTCAGTATAAAGTGAGTTTCTTCCATTATTTTCCTGCAGAAATAAAGTTGCAGGCACTTCTGGTTGCTGAAAGACTTAAAAACACATGGATAAGATGAGGTACAACAGAACTGTGCCTATGATTGGAAAGACTGTGCAATCAACGTATAATTAACCTGTGAAACTTGTTGCCAGAGGATATTATAGAGGAAAACAGATTAGCAAGATTCAGAAAAGGATTAGACCTTACAAGAATAGCATCTGCAGCTAGGCTTGCTAAAATAAAAACCATATGGGTTATTAGTCTTCTCACTTCAGGGTATAAAATGATCGCAAGTTGGGGTCAGAAAGCAATGTCTCCCTATTATGTAGCATTGTAAAACAGGGCACACCAGGGGGTTGTTACGAGTCTATCTAAAGCATCCTGCACTGGCAATGGTTAGGACAGAATACTGGACTAGATGGGCCATTAGTTTGATACAGATGAGCAATTTCTTATACCATTCTGTCCTCATTTCCTGGGAGAATTCCACTCCCCAAACTGATATGCACTCCAAGCAATTGAAATTCAAGTGTAAACATGTTATTGCTTGAGCAATTTGTGGGCATACAAAGATACAGACTAGCACTTAGACCCCAAATAGACGCGCCTTGTGGACTAAGAGATTTTTTTATTATAGCTTTGTGATGACCACCTACAGACTTGATGGTTGTCATTCAGCTGGTCAGCGTCAGTGGAGGCGCAACCAAAATCCCTCTTGCACAGGCTCTCAGTTTGAAAGCAGTAGAGAAATCCCCTGAATGTAGGATGGATCCTACACCATTTGCAGCTGCTTAGTTTGCCTACCCCACGGGAGAAAGAACCAGGATGCAGCAAAACAAGGCAAAGGACAGACTAACATTCTGTTTTTTCTGATGTTGCTGAGGTTTTTCCTTTCCATGTCTTATGTGGGTAGGAGCCACGCTCTTCCCCTGGCTCCCTGCTGCATAGCAAGTTAAGCAAAGAATGTCCCTCTATCCTACTGCCTCAGACAGGAACAAGACTGGGAGAGAAAAAGGTGAGAGGTGGCAGGTGTGGTGAGGCAAGAGCAGAAGGTATGCAGAGAGGCAGTAGGGTAGGTGTCAGGAGGTGAGGAAAAGAGCAGGACTACAAACAAGTGGCACTAGTGTGTGAAGCAGAGGGGTAGGGGATGCAGTGAAGGAAGAAGGAGTTTCTAAGGACACAGAGAGTGCAGGTGGATGACTGTATGATCAACCACAAGGTCACATAGTGCAGCAGCAAAGGCTAACATCCATGGGGTGCAGACAGACAGGCAGGCAAACACAAGCAGAAGGGGAAGGTCGAGTGGGAAGGAAGGAAAACACTCTTCTTCCTACTCAAAGCCACAACCAAAAGCAAAGCAAAATTTCAGTGACGACAGAGGTGAAAATGTTTGATCGTAGGTGGGGACACTGTGCCAGTGATGCTGAGAAAGTGCATTTATACAGGCACCTGCTTAAAAATAGGTGGCATTGCCATTACACTGCTTGGAATTTGAGCAGCATAGAGTGAGTGCTTCATGTCTAGCAGGTGTGCAAGAAGCAGAGTAAATCTCCTCAGCCCCCCTTTCCATGCCCAGAACAAACTATTTCAGCATTAAAATGGGATTTAAGACTATCGGACTAGGAACAAAGACAACTTTGGGTGGTGAACTATTTATACCATCCTAGACATATGTAGTATGCACACAAATTTTAATGGGATAGGCTCTGCCTTTCACATGAGCTTGTAACTCCTGAATTTCACTTTCTGATTCTACTCCCAGTCACTTCAAATGCCTTTGTGAAGAGTTTAGAGCCCTTTATCTCCTATCTCCTCTAACACTGGCCATAGCCTTTTACAGCAGAAACCATATTTTTGGGACATGTCTAGTACAACAGGGACTGGACCCTTGTAGAGATCATTCAGTTTTCTGAATAATACAGTTAAATGTTTTCCACCTGCACCACCAACATCTCTCAGCCCCTGACTCGAAGGTCATGTGTCCACTCTGCATCAGATAGCCTGATCTTCAGAGACTGCATTTACTCTCATAAAGGTCAAACTAGTAACACAGCTATTTCCCCTCAGAATTTTCTGTGATCCTGTGTTACCTCTGCAATCGAGAAGTCATTTCTCCCTCTCGTCTGAACTCTGGCCTATCAGACTTGGCAGTTGTCTCTTGACTTACAGTGACCAGCCCCTGGAAGGTTCCTCTCAGTCTTGAAAAGGTCGGGTGCACATAAACTCTCACACAAACACATGTCCACAGAAACACACACAGATGCCAGGATTCACAGATGCACACACAGCTTCCTAGCTTCTCACTGCTGTTTTCAGCAAGGACCACTCAAAGTGTTTAGCCTGACATGCTGTGATGATGATGTAAACGGGAAAAGAAAAGCCCTTCACCTGTGAAACTAATTAATAGTCAACAAACTTGCTTCAAGGTAGGAGAGCTGGCACTGAAGGCGAGAGGCTGTCCCGGGGAGTGGCAGGAGCCAGGCACAGCTGCTAGGTGGCAGCAGCCATTCACTCAGCACAAAGCTGAGGCTCTCCAAGGTGGCTGCTGGGTTTAATTCTCTGAGAATTTGATGCTCATCAAAGTGAGCCACTGTTATAGCCCCCACTACAGCAAAACTGCTCAAGGCCGCTGCTGTCACTGCCTGTGATGGGAGCATACATAAGCATGAAAAGAAAGCCATCCTGACTGTTAAGGAACACCACAACTGGGGTTGTGGCTTTTTAAGGGGATGAAGCTGGACAGACACCTTGTGATGATGTAGATGAAATCTGCCTTATCAGTAGGCAGAGAGGCTGTGTCCTCCTCCACAGCTATTTCAGGGCCCTTTATCACCCCCCCATCAAGTCAAATGCTTATCTTCCAAGGGCTTTTCAAACACCACTTAATTAGTCTTCCCAAACCTATGAACAAAACAGCGGACCCAGAGCCTTGCATTTGCTGTAGCAAATGAGAATGAAACTCTGCGAAGGGCCCCAATTACAGTAACCTCCACTGCAGCACGTGGGAAGTGCTGCAGCAGATTTAGGGGCACTTTTAAGGATGCCAGTTGAATATTATAACCTCGTTATTCATATAATTAATACTGCAACTACTACTGAATTCCATGTGTTATTTATAGAAGCATTATGTTCCAGTTATTTTCTGCAGCTCTTGTCTCTTTGACATGCAATAGATTTTCTTATGAAGACTGTAGGCCTGCATCACTGAGGACTCATGGGAAAGGCAGATTTCCAGCAGAATGTGGTTAAATATTCTGGTCCATTTAGCAATGAGGTGCTGTTGAACACAGCTTGAAAACTGAAGGACGGAGATTCAAACTACACCAAGTCAGAAAGCTTTTACAATATCCATTTTCTTGCTGCCAGCTACCACAGCCAGCAGTTATGGATAAACCTTGACTCTTCATGCTTTTTCCTGGCATGAAGAGCAGGCAAGCAGTAAAAAATACTGACATCAAAATCAAGTAATTAGGTTTCAGGGTTAACATCACACACAAATGACTGGAGGTACGTCAACTCTCCCTCAATGAAACTAGTTTGGGCAGATATTGTGTTGATTGTTCGTGCTTGGGAAGTTTTCTATGCAATTACAAGAAAAAGAGTGGGTTTTCAGGAAGAAATACCATCCTTTTTTTTCTCTGCAGATGGGGAGAAAGGGCTCTTGGCCTCTGCAGGGAATTTAGCAAGCTAAGTATGAAGGTGGCGTAAGTGTCGTTTGTGTCTGCTCCACTTAACTAGAATGGTCAAACTTACTCTGAGCTTCTAAATCTTCAAATAACAATACAAAATGAACACAGGAAGGTTAGGTGCTGTCCTTCTTCCCTGGCCTAGAAGCAGGAAATGTTCCCAGAGATGTTCACTTGAGCCCTTTGAAGTATGGAGGAAATTGGATTAAAATTATGACTCATATTGCCAGAACAAGGACTGAAATCAAGCTCTTAGCCCTTCTTATCCATAGTAGTTAAGAGTTAACTCCTTCTCGTGAAGTTTTGCACCACTCCAACTAGCACCTTCTAAACCCAACTTCCCAAAGAGGCAGCTAACCCGACATCCAAGCAGTGTGGACAGAAAGCAGGTCCATGCCATGTGGTCTACCCCCTAGCTCTCTTCTGTTTAGCAGGATAAGACACAAAGACTCCTTTTCTGAGTGTTTGCTTTAATAGTGATGCTGGTGGAGGCTGCCCTGCCACTTCAAAGGCCCTTGAGAAAAAAGGCCTTTAAAGAAAGCGCATTTTCCTTCAGAAAATGGGGAAAACACTTGCCAAGCCCTAAGACAGGAGTGAGTTTTAAGACCCTCTTATCCTTGTTGTTAACCCGGGCATTTTAACAACATGTTAACCCTTGTTGTTAACCTCCATGCACTCCTGTAGGTGAATGACATTTTGGGCTCCTTAACCTCCCCCATACACAGAAAACTTTGTACGGGGCTTCAGGCTTGTGCAGGATCAGGGCAGAGGAAAATGTTCATTTGCAGACATTTCAGTTTTGCAGAGGAAATTCCCTTGCAAAAAGCCATCAGTCTGCTCCTCTGCAAAGTGGTGGAAACCACTCCCTGTCCCCATGCTCATTAAAGATATTGTGAGGTGCCATTCCTTGAGGACTGCCTGAATGTAATTGGTTTATTCTGACTCACTGCCTCCAGGGAGACTGCTCACTTTGTCTGTTTTACTCTACTCGCTGCTCGCCTGTCCTTCCACTTCAGGATAAACTTATAATTCAGGTCAAAGCAAAAGTTCACTTAGCAGCACTTAGTAGCACCTAATATGTCAGGCTTTCAAGCTGCAGGTCAGACCTACAGGTTAAAAAAAGCTACAGGTAAAAATAATATTAAACAAAACTTAGGAAAATGGTTCCCATGGAGCTGTAGAGATCTTGCCTAGATCTCTGAAATCACCAAGCTATGAGAGTAGCAATCCCGGGTTCATACAAGAACATTGGCTTCCTCCACTGTAGTTCTCTTCCCACAAACCTGGCAGCAACCCACACACAGTTCTGCATGTGTGAGACACAGAACAGGTCTAGCCACACCCCTGCCATCAGGTGCTTTGCTAGTTACTGCTTTCTCAACCAGAAACATTTTCGACATTTCATCCATCAGATTTGATGATGCTATGATCACAGGTACTGTCTTATCTCTCTGCGCACATCCCTTATCACCAAATCCTCAAAATCAGTCTGGAAAACTGGTGCCTGATCCTCTGTGCATCTGTTTTGGTGTAGGCAAACAAAGCTCTTTCACTTCCCTCTCTTCCCCCAGTCTTTTCCCAAAACCAGCATGCTGAGGTTTGCTGCCAATTCAAATGTAGATGCCAGGCTGATGTGTTACCTTACTGAAACAGCTAACTGCAATGTGAAAGAGAATTCCTCCACTAAACTCCTGTCTAGTTGGCTAAACAGTACCTGATCTATGTAGATATAGTTGCTGTCTGTTCCTAAGACCTGCAGTTAGTTCCTAGTGAGCCTGCTGGTTAATTGTCTCCACCCAGTCTGGACTGTTTAATTTATAAATTACATTAAATAAAACTAAAATCCTGTTGGGGCTACTAATATATCATTCATTAAATATTATGTAAAACAGCAGAGATACATATTTTCTGTTAAGCTCAGACACGTTACTAACTCCCTGTAGAGATCATGTGTGATATCTCTGGATGCAGGCATGCTGCCTAGATCCCCCCTGAGGACAACTCATCCATCCTCCCACCATCTGTCGGCATGCTGGGGTTCCTCCGTCACACCTAGGCAGCTAGCTCTGGGCTGTGGATTCTGCACTGTGGCTCCAACACTCGAAGTTAAATGGGCCTTAGTGCCCTCTCTGAGACACTGGAGAGGAGCTTGCACGCCTGGATTTCTAAGTTTCCGACTTCTTCACACCACAAACTTGACGCAAAGTCCCTGGAGTGTCATTAAACCCACACTCTGAACAGATTAGAGATGCATCTACATTTGTCCTTCCCAGCATTCCCCTGAAGGATAAGTTTCATGAAAAGGCAGAAACTTTACAAAGTGAAGTGGAGCTCATCTCTGTCTATTTCAGGTAACCTCTCCATCCTGTCAAACAGCTTGTCTGTCATAAAAGAACAAATGGAGTGGTGCAGGAGTAATGGGAAGCAGAGAAATAAAAACATCTAAACTGTGGGCAGGAAGTTTCTGTTGTTATTTCTGAATGCGTTTAGCATAGAGACATATTGTACATTTAGCGTAAGTCCCCGGGACCCTAATGAGCTCCTAATGTACCCCATACTTCAAGGGTTTTCCAAAGAGGCCAGTAACTTAGCAACAGCAGCAAATCCTTGACAGGAATAATCAGTATTTGTGCTGCAGCTTTAGGTTTCCCCTCTTCTCTCCCACTAAGTGGAAAGTGATTTGCCTGGGATTTCTTCTCTGCTCTGTCAGTAAAAACCTGCTACCAGCAGCTTGCATGGAGCAGAGTTCTTGGAGCGTGGAGCAACCAAGATTCCCCTGTGAACAGTTTTGTTGCATTGTGAGGGTACAGAGGTGGTTCCCTAGGGATGCCACAAGCAAGCCAGGGCTGGGGAAAACAGTGATTTTCACAATAGCAAACTAGACAGTCACCAGGGCCAGTGGTGGTTCCTCGGGGATACCAGCTAGAAGGTGATGAGCAATGACAGTTCTTTGCTGCATTCATGGCTCTCAGCTGCAGGAAACTGAATCACCAAACTCCAAAGACACTCTGTTACAAATACAAAGCAAATATTGATAGCTTACTGTATTTCTAGAGGCCATATGAGACAGCGGGCTCCAGAGGAACATGAGGTCCTTCTGAGGCAGGCTCTTCACTCTTCCCAATGGGGTGTCATTTGACACCACCATGCATAAAGCATATGCCTCCCCTGCCCACATCTCCTGCCTGTATCCATTGCCTTTTTGCTAGTTGTAGGCATGGCACTGGTTTTGGAAGGAGACTGCTTTACATCTTAAGCAAGGAACACGAACAGGCAGCAGTATGCTAGCTGTATAAGAGAATAACCCATTTTATTAACACTAAGAAATCTCCAAAATGGTAACCTGATGTGCAAAAGTCAAAGGAGTTGTCCAGTATCACAGAAGGCCTGAATAGGAGACAATCTATTTTGAAATAATATCTGTATGTCCTATTAATGTTCCTTAGTAGTTACACTGTAAAAATACATGGGATGAACAACCAGTTTTCAGCTAAAAATCGCCAAACAACTGTTCTAGACCTTGGCTAGTACACTTCCAGCAACCAAAGTACCACCAGTTCTGGAGGTCCAAGTGTAACCAGAATTTTACAGACACAGCATATCAATGTTTTTTTTCTCCCCAGCATTGAAAGGAGGAAAGGTTGATAGTGAAAAAAAAATTTATCACGGACTTCTTGACCCAGCAGTGGCCTTTGAAATGTTGAAGAATGGTAAACTCAGTCTAAGAAAGCCTGATATATAAAAAACACAGCATCACACCCATATCTCTTGCATTTGTAGCAAGAGAAGTGGACTAGGCTTATACACTCACCTTGTGAATTTTAGAGAAGTCAGTGGAATAAGCAAAATTTCAACTACTTATTGCCAACCAATCTTATTTACAAAATATCAACTGACTGAGCATGGAAAATGAATGAAGAAATCTTTGCCAGGAGGAGGAAAAGACTTTTTTTTTTTAGGTGGTCGTCCAGGCAGTAAATTGGAAGAATATTGTGGGCTAACTCAGGTGAAACACCACTGAAAAAAAAAACCAAACCAAAATTCCTCTACATTCAAAGTATGCTCACTGAGGTACAAAAGCAAGCTTCCCACCACACAGATCTGAAACTCAGCACAGCACAGACACACCAATGGGCTGCAGCACTCAGTTGATGGGATCTCCTGCACTGTGTTGAACAAACTCACCCCAACACTGTGAAGCAACAAGACAGGTCCAAGGCAATATAAAGGATTAAATCTGCTATTTTAAGTAAAGTGGGTGTTCAAAATCCACTACATTATTTCAATTACTCCAAACTGTCATCACAAACTCACAGGCAAAGGAGGGGCACGTGGAAACTCTTGACCCCTGAGAGAAACCTACTGGAATTGCAGGAAAGTATCACAGTGATTTGTCCTTCCTTGTTTTTCATTACACATATGGCAAGGCAAAGCAAGTCCGAGACCTGCCCACATTGTAACTTTGGCCTACAGCATCACTCAGTTAGGTCTCCACGAAGCATGAGAGAATCATTAACGGCCTTGCTTTCTCTCACAGTCAACCTGGCTTTACCCAACCAGAAATGTCTGCAGGAAAAATCTGAAAAAGCCATTAATGGGGATAATGATGCTTACCTCCTGTATAAAGTGCTTGGAGATTCATGCGATGGAAAATGCTGTTTCAGGTAGGTATTTATTAAATACTTATAGTTTCTTGTATTGAGGATCCATACTACAGTCCTACACTTGGACCTAATTCCCTCTACCATCAGAGACTAACCTCTATAGGCTGCATTAAACAAGTCTATACTGTATGGTTTAAAATCTATGGCTGTCACATCTATCCTGCACATCAGATGTAGATCTAAATAGTCCGTGCCCACACCTTCACAAGCAATGATCTTTTTGCACTTGTCTTTCAGAATATGTCACCTCATGTTATGGAACGAGACAAACAAATCATAGTTCTCAGGTGAAATCCAGACCCCCTTAAAGTCAAAGGCTAGGTCTTTTTGATGTAAATAGGGACAGTATTACATTCTCTGCCTGAAATTCTCTTTGATCTGAAAAAGCACAGTTTGGGTTTTTTTATGTCTGACTTACAGAGTTGAAGGAGTCCTAGAGCTAAGCGATGAAACAGTGCTAAGAAGTTGTGGGGCTGTTGTCACCTGGGACCAGCTGCCCCAATTTTGTTAACCAGATAATCTGCTTATTTGACGTTTCTGGGGCCTCAATACACTGTCTCATGATACATCTCTTCCTCCTTCTTGAATAAAGTTCAGTAAAACATTTGACCTTTTCCAGCCTTTGGAGTTTCATTGTTGTTTTAGAAGGGAAAGCAAAGCATGGAAAAACATCTGCTGAAGAAAGAATTCTCTCATTTGGATAACACACTCCCATTTATTGTAAAGAAAACAGGCTCAGAAGGGCCTGCACCTGTGATTTCCAATTCATGATTTAGTGCTTTAGAAGTGACTTCATTCCTGAAAGTACAAGCATCTCCCCAGAACAAGATGATAAATCAGAAAGGACCATAGGGGATCAGTTGGCAAATCATGACCCCATGAGGAAACTGAAGTTCCTTGTCCAGTTTCTATCAAAAATGACAATGAATTCAGAAGGTTTCACCCTAGACCCTTCACAAAACCTGCTGTGTAGCTCAGCATAAATTTCAGTCACTAATCAGGCGGCACACAAGCCTGCAATATTAAAAAGAAAGTTGAAATCACAGCAGAAAACCCAAGCAAGAATGGGTGAAGGGACTGGGGAAGGACAACTTGTTAGAGTAGGCCGTGCCACAGTGTTGGCATTAAGGTGTATTTAGCAGAGCTGTATGCATGCATGAAACTCTCACTTTGCTTGCCTTTAGTCTGCAGTGGCTGTCTCTCACTTTTTACGAGCACTAGAATTCACTAAGCCCAGAGAGATAAAACTGGTGAATTAAAAAGCAGTTCTCTTTGTTTGGTTTTAAGGCAGGGTATAAAACACAGGTCTTGCTGAAGCATTATGCTTCTTGCTGCTTTGTAGGCAGCCACATTAGTCTCAGTACCTTTCAGATATCTGCCATCAAACTAATTACCTGCCTAACGGGAACTGAAATAGATTTCCATTCTCCTGATGTGTAGGAAGGCGAGGAAGCATATGCAACATGGAGGAGGGCATGGGGACTACATCAGATGGGAGAGTCCTAGAAAAGGACCCTAAATGCAAGAACCTTTAGGGGCAACATGGGAGGCCCGAACCTAAAATAAACACCTGATAACTCTGCTGGTTTGGCAGCAATTAAAGACCTAAAAGTAAGATGTGAAGTTCTGCTTGAGTTCTCAAGCATCCTGCTGCCTGAATCCAAGATTTTGCTCAAGGACCATCTTTAGCATTAATCCTGTAGTTAGATATATTACACAAAAATTCCTAAGATTCTAATGCTCTTACAGTAGGACACTTCTTGAAACTGGAGTTATATCAATAAAATGGATCATTATTGCAATTAATTTCACTGAAATAAAATTGAAACAGAATGTAACATCAAATTCCCATCTGCTCACCACAAAGAGCTAGGCCAGTCCTAAAACAAAACTAAAAATAAATACCTGCTTATAGGCTGAGACAGCCTTTATTACAAAGAGGGTGAAGGGAAGGTGGGGGAAAAAAGAGAGTAGAACATACTCTTGAAATGCCATGATATTCTCGCTCCATCCCAGTTCGTTTGCCAAACCATATTCTTCAGATGAGAAGGATTATTTTCCATTTTGTTGCTTCACGATTAAATGGAACAAGAGCCTTTGCTCTCATTGGTTAATTAGAAATACCCTCTACGTAGATGTATCTTTTTCCAGTCCCTTGCTTCTTAGCAAATAGAAAATCTATTTTGGCTTTCCTGCATTGACCCTTTAATTGAACTAACATGGGTTTTGTTACTGTTCTTTGTTTTTAAATAAGCAATTTTGTACTTGCAAATTTTAATTTCCCACATGGCAAAACACTTCTGAATATTGCCAAATCCCAGGCACTGGGGCTAGAGAAAGTACATCTCTGCTTTCCTACACCCAATTAAAAAAAAAGTTATCATCAAGCATCCCCCCTGAGTGGCCCTTTGCCATGACATTCTGTTGGTTTCACGTGAGAGATCATGTTGATGTACTATGTTAATCCTGTCATTAATTCTATTATTAAAGTTATAGAGTTGTGAGATTAGGAACCTTATACCTATATAAAGCCCAGACAATTTCTCTCTTTCTCTCTCTCCCTCTCCAAAAAAAGGAGAGGAGAATCTTATTTGTATGTAGACTATTTATACTAGGCTTGCAGAATTCTACTCAACACTTACTGGAAGAATATTCCTTATTGATAGAGTATTAGATGGGGAATTTTTGACTGTGTATTATCTTCACCATGATGGTGCAGAGGGAGAAATCTCTGAGACCCTAGTTGGCAATTTTTTTAATGACGGTTTTATGTGTTTATTACTCTTGTTTTTTTGCCAGGTTTGTTAGGCAGGGAGTAGGTAACAACTTGCAATCTTGTCCACTGGCATGTATACACACATTAATGGGCCAGATGGAGCTGCAGTGATTTTAGCAGCTGAAGGTCTGGACTATTATGTTTATACAGGTTAGGGGAGAGAGGAAACAGATAACTAATTTAATATAACTTCAGAGCCAGAATCTTCACTAAATTGGACATAGGATTCAAAGTGAAGAAGAAAGAGAAAATCTGGCTCATTTTCTTGGCTCTGCCACTGATCTAGTTTGTAATTGTAAGCAATTATATTTACCCCATCTGCAATACGATTCTAATGTTTCTCACTGCCTCTGTACAGAGGTCTGAGATGGAGATGCATAAATGATTTCTCAAATTTACTTGACATTTATTTTCATAAAACTTCAGATACGTAAGCTGCACCTTCCATGTGTTTCTTTTTTATGCTTGACAGTGTGCTTATTTTATTTCTCTTGTATGCTTGCCTGTAATAATTAACAGATTTTAGGAGTAAATGATATTCTCTTTGAAATGCAGATTGTAATAAATTCACCTGCATTTTGCATTACATTTTAAGCAAAAGATTTGGATTTTTTTATTTTTCCTTTGAAATTATTACTGTAGAATTTCACCAGCTATTTGCTAGAGTAACAAACACAGATTCATATTAAGTGTGCATGGTTTCTGGTATCTTGCCAACCTTTTTGTCCTTTTTGTATGAAGCACAGACTAATTTGAGGCTTACATGTAATTTGTTATCAAACTATATCAATAAACTGTAGTTAGTTTCTATATGTAAAGAATATAGCAATATATCCAGAGTAAAGCAAGCCAGTATTAACTATTTTTTTTTTAAATTGCTAGAAATATTCTGTTTCTCTGTGTGTTCTGAATCACAGCTTTCAATCCGGTTACCCAATACATATTGCCCAGGTCATCTGCAATCACAGGTGTCCACAATTTCTTACCTTCCCCTTATTACTACTTTCAACAAATCAATGAAACTTCATTCAAAACTTGTCCTTGCTTCTGGCCCCTGTCCCTGATCCTCCAGACATTGAGAGAGTAGAAGGAGAGGGAGCGAGAGAGAGGGATGGTCCTTCTGTGTTATGGATTGCAACCATTAAGCCTACGGCAAATTTGAAGCAGCCTGAAATAACTTGTACTCATTGCATGAAAAACTGCTTCTCTTTATGACAATTTTCTGAATGTGCATGTTGATTTAACTCAAAGACTGCTGTTTCCAGGAAGGGAAAAGTAATACAGTAGATTAGGTGGTTTAACCTCAAATACTAAAGGATTATGCTTGGTTCTGGCTGACCCCAACTCATTCCAGTTCTACTGAACTTCTTTAAGAATAATAAAATCTTTAGCACTAAAGACCCATCACCAAAAAAGCAAAATGCAGTTAATCAAAAAGCAGAAGATAACTTTCTTGATAAAAGGAACATAGTCCAAAATCTGTCAGAAAAGAGGCCTTCCTAAGTCCCCTTTATAAGACTCATGACTTCTGGTTAGACAGATATATATATACAAACAGCTCATGAATTACAATTTTTTTCCTCAAATTATTTTCTTCACTTGTATAAATGCACAGCATTTTTGCCTGAAGTGGCTATGACATCACTGCGAGTTTTCCAAATAATCATTACTAATACAAAGGGCACTATAGCCCAGGGCCGGGTTTAATATTTGTAAAATCAGCAGCTCTGTCAGCAAGAAGTTGACACGTGAAATTTGGTACCGAACAAATACTGGAGATATCAGAAACGGAAAAGAAACACAAGTTTTAGAAGGTGGCCAGTCATACCCAGGCAGTTTTTCATCCTCTTTAACAACAGTCTTCTGCCATAAGAAACTGCAGTAAGTCAGGGAAGCCCAGTGTATATTGATTATATTAAATGTTGATAGTAAAATTACAGTGGAATACATGTATAAGGAACAATGCCAAGCTACGGGGCCAGACTTTTTGAAAGCAAAGGCCAACAGTGACATGGATGGTAACAGGGGCAAGGCTTTACCTGTGTCTGTAATGAGCTCATTTTGTAATTTATCTGCAAAACATACACGCTTTTAAGTATAATGGCCATTATAATATCTCTTCATCTATGATGCATTGTTCAGATACTTTTCTCAAAAGCAACGTTCATTAAGCTGTTTGTCTGAAATAGCCAGAATACTGAACAGCTGCAAGATCCCACACATTTGTCAAAGCTCATAGAAAAATATGAATGTCTTAACGTTGTGTTATTTGAGAATTGATATGTTATTATACTGTCTTTAAGGTCTTTATTATAATGCATGTGTTCAAGAAAGGAGACTTAAAATTAAATAGTCATTCTTAATTTGGGGATTTCATCTAAGCTAAGCTGTAAAATACTAAACTGAGCAAACGCTGCCATTTCCTTCAGTGATCATTTAGGTGGATGTAATTTATATGCTTGTGTTTTTATGTGCATGAATAGTGGGTGACATGAGCTCTCTTGAAACAAAACAAGAACAAGAAATCCCGAGAAAGCTATAAGGTTCAAAAACGAAAAACAAAAACCAAACAAAAACCAACAAAACCCCTAACAACCAAAAAACCCAAACCCCAGTCCCCTACTTTTTTATCCTCTTGATATTTTTCTAGCTGCCTCCCTTGACTCTGCATTGTGCAGACTGCATTCATTCTGCGTTCTTATCAGATGCCATATACATTATATTGCCACTTATAACTGTTTCCTGACCAAGTTAAAACAACATATCAGCGTGAAATGGGGTTTCCGCCAAAAAAGCTCATATAAACAAGTTATTCCAACCTACAGAGGTGCCCTTGAAACTGCTAAACTTCTAGTCCTTGGTACCACATCACTCAGACCTACACCCTTAGTAATGAGAGTACTTGCCATTCTCCGTGCATTTCTGTTAGTATAGTTTTGGAGAAACAGATTCAGTTCACACCTCCCTTCTGAATCTTCAATATTTATTTTGATTCTTTACGTTAATAAATAAATAAAATCCAGAGCCTTACTTGCAGTATAAAACAGCACAATTCACTGCTGGGGTATAGAATTGATGTACTAGATATTTCTCATTTATTAGCTTCATTTCTTTGCCTAGTCTCCTGCAGTAATGTTATTATTTCCCATGAGGGTCACATGAGATTTTTTCCTCTTGCTTGCTTTGTACGTGTCTTTCTGTGTGTGCTTATTTATTTAATAGGCATTTTCCGCCTTTATCTACTGCTTTATCTACCCATTTGATCTGAATACATTGGCTATGTGTGGCCTGTGCAACCAGGTCTGCTCTTAATGGTGTATTTACACGAGGTTTTCACACAATACCAAAGAGATCCATAACCAAAGTGATTTAGAAGATGATTTCAATGTTTCTTTCCCCAGAACTGCTCTCCCTTTCTCAACAAGTAGGAAATGGCACTGAAGGGAAAGGATTTGCTTGCAAGTCTGCTGTAAAAGCACTTTTCTCTCCTTCAAAGAAATCTCCCTGAGAGACAAGAATTAAACCAGGTTCTCAGAACAGGTACTTATTTTAAGAATAGGCTTTCCTGGGTCCTGTCAAAAACATGGTACTAGTTTATGGACTGTCTTTATGACCTACAGCCCCCTCCCTTATCTATTCTACTCTCAGGAAACATAGGTACCCTGTGAGTAGCAGCAGCTCTTCTCTCTCCTGGCCCTGTCCTGGAGGGTAATGGGGCAAGCTGAGCATGGCCGAAGTCCAGCCATCCCACCTCACTGCTCCCACTGTGGGGGACTGGGACACAGGCCCAAGTGCAACTTGACCAAAACTTGGTATTGCAGCTACCGTGGTGGCACCAGTCCCTTCAAATCTGGCACTGTGAAACAATTGTGGTGACACAAAATCACTGGCAAATCTGGCCAAGTGCTGAAGGGCAGCATTAAAGGAGACCAAGTCAAGACTCCAATGTTCTCTCTATTAACAAAACTTCCCCACTTCTGCCCTCTCACCACACCCCATATGAGTGCAATGGACAATACAAATTATTAATGGCTTTATTTAGTTTTGTTTGCCATAGGGGCCATGGGGAGCAAATGGGTTTATAGTTTTTTACAGAATTGACACATCCTCATACAGTTCTGAAACTGGCATATGAATGTGGTGAATGCCACCAAGACTCAGTCAACTCAACCACAACAGCAAAACCCCTGCTTGGATACCACTCTGCTTTATGTGGCTGAAGACTCAAGTTTTGACAAGACTTAAAGCAGGGCTGTCTGGAAAGCTTTTATAGCAGAATCTTTGCTGCAACCTTGCTGAAAAGGTCAAGTGCTTTTTCTTTACCTCCTTGCCTTTCAGAGGCACTCAGGTCTAAAACACTGAGATCTCCATTTTAACTTTCTACTTGCCTCATTTAGTAACATCACGCCTTTTGTCAACTCAGGAAATTCTTTTGTTTTCAATAATGAAGGAAGACTTAAAAACAAAAGCTAATCTCAACCCTGAACACAACCAAGATATTCTCAAGGGAGTCTTCTATCCTTTTTAATCTAGGAGAAGAAATGAAAATAGCAAACATACCAGCCTAACAGAATTTAATGGAAATAACCAGTCTAAATAACATTTTGCCCTCTTTCCTATTTCACAGGAAGCATTCGGTCAGTCAAAAGAAACGCTTAGTGTTTACAGATAATGCCAGCAAGATCTCCAAACTCACCCCTCCTCCATGTGAGAGCCGCTAATCAAAGTCAGCTCCTCCAGGAAAAGCAGGCATCTGATCACCCCATTGCAGCTGGAAACTGCAGCAAACTTTCTTTATGGAACTGCTACCCACTGCCCACAGTTCTCCTCAGCATATGGCAATTGAGACTGACTTTTTCTGGTTACAGTCTTCAAACCATTGCAGAGAGACCACCAGCCAGGCATTGTCTCCCCGCCTCATGGGTTGGGAGGAAGAGAAGTGGTTAGATCATGGAAAATATATGGGCATCCACCTTCTACATAGATGCCTGACACTGATTAGCTTCACCCAATATCTTTTCAGCCTGTAGGAATCTAGAGAGCCTTCTTCTGAGGTACTTTATCAGTAACTGTCAATAAACTCTGAAAGGAAATGTAAGCTCACTTCTGAGAGTTACCTCTGACAATTTTTTCCTACTCCAGGTTTGAACAAGTCACCTGCAGGAAAATCTAAGCAGTCTATTATCAGTCTCCTGACACACATAACTCTTTAACTGCCACTTCTACCAACAGGTTATATTATGGTCTTTACATATCTTTAGGTCCTTTAGAAATAATAGAAGGAAGCACAAGTTAG